>NC_090806.1:24477552-25077552 GCF_036512215.1 Solanum lycopersicum
AAGATTATCCTATAATTCTCCTATCAACTATAGATTGCTATTATAATTTAAGTATGATCTTGTTTTATGGAAAAATGAAGTAGGATTTCGTTAGGTTATTATATCCTTAGCTACTTATTTATATTGATATTATTGATGAATTGTGTGTATTGATCATTTATGATCAATCGGTAAGTAGTCTATGTTTTTTTACTCTATAATGAATTGGTGATGTAGTGATTTCGTCATTTTTAATTTGCATTTAGCAAATTATCCACACTTTAATTTTTGATGAAATATTAATATGAATCAATAATGATAAATGTTTGATTAATTGGTAAGATCTACGTTTTTCCTCTAAATTTATATGTAATGGCAAGTTGAATTGGCCTTTGTATGGAATTGTGTGGTATGGTCCATTTGGAAGGCAACTTGATGTTGCATGAGTGTGTGTTTATGATGATCACACTATGTGAAGACTATGCCTTGTTTCTGTTCAAGTTGTGATCTAGGTTGTATTGCTAATCTAATATGCATATGAATGACTATGCTAGGGTTGATTTAGGTGCTTCCATTGATGATGTATGAATGGTTAATGATCCCTTACCTATATACCCCTATATGAATGTGTGATTAGATATGGTTAGGAGTCTTGAATGCAAGTGTTGTAGTAATCTTGTCTCCTATACTATTATGTATTGTGTGGCCTATGCTTGAATATGTATTGTGGTCATAAGAGGGTGGGCTGCCTCAATGGGTATTTGATATTCATTATGTGATGAACAACGTAGACATACTCACACTTCAAATATGTTTATGAGTAATATAGGTTCATGGTGTCTAATGAAAGACTACTCTCATATGCACATGTGTTTACTACTATGCATGTAAAGATAATGTCTATGAAGTATGTTATGCACCCCTTAACTAGGATGACACTCTAGGTGTACTAGTATGGATAAGTCTATGGGACCTTGTCCATTCATTGCACATGTGTGCCTTCATAGGATAGTTCCAAGGTTAATGATGTATATACAAGAACATAAATGCATGAGTATGTTAATAATATGCATAGTGTCTAATATTTTAAAGTGAAAGGATTGCTAATGTAGTTACTTATATAATTTTATATATGAATAAAGTAAAGTATGAATATGTGTTGTATAAAGGTGTTAGGTGAAAGGTTTCCTCACATGTATGCTCACACACACATGTATGATGATATTGTCAATAAAGGGGACTTAAAAGGTGTTGTCAAGTGTACGCTAAACTTGATGGTTGTTTACATATGCTATGTCCATGTTAAAGGACTTCTCACATGATTTAGTTTGATGAACTCTTATCTATGACCTATGAGCTACGCATAACAGAAGTTAACTCTCCTAACTACATTTTATAAATTAAGCACAATAATCGTTTTTCTATAAAGGGAACTTAACTTAGAGTGAACAGGAATATGAGTGGTGTCCCTTCCCAAGGTAGGAAGTTAGGTCAACCATAATCCTCGCGATATGGATAACTACAATGTCTTAATAGGCATAAAGAGGGTTTCCATAACTAGATAACTACAATGCCTCATTTAGAATAAAAAGGGTTTCCATATATACCTCCATATTCAATAAACTATACCTTCCCCATAGGATCTAGCAAGTTATATTACTTAGTATGCTAGCATGTGTTAATGTTCTACTTGGTTTAAGTAGAGCACCTTCTCTTGGTGTAAGGCTCTGAAACACCAAATTCCATGTAAGCACCCATGGTCTTAGTGATGGAAGTAAAGCAAGGACCCTGACTAGAATAACTTAAGGGAAGTTACTTTGTATAGGTGAGGGTATGAGACTTTACCTATTCATTGAACAAGTAGCTCTTTAAGGGATTTCTAGCGAGGTTTTCTAATGTATGTGATTATTTTTATGCGCTTATGCATGACATTGTAGTGTTGTCTACTTTTTGTGATGAAATACATGGTATGATTCTATATATGAGATCTCTTCCTATGCACATAATGTTAGTCTTGATGAGTAAATGATGAAGTATGACTTGATGTGAATGAAGTTTTCTTTACACTCCATGTTGATGAATGAAATGAATTATGTTCATGTGCTCTCTTGATAGGTTTACTAAGTATGTGTGAGGGTATGGAGCTTCACATGTACATTGCACTAGTAGACTTAGATTACGTTTGTGTGTAAGGTCGTATAATGGTCTATCTGAATTGAAGTTAGAATGTGCACAAATTGAATATGGTTTACTGTAATGGCATTAAGTGTTCTTTACTTGAATGTGTTTTGTGATGTGATAATTCTATGAAGGTATGTGTTACGCTATGAAGGTGGTATGTGTGAGTACCTTGTGGACTTATTGTTATGCATTGCAACAACTATCACTAGAGGGTTACTTGGGATGCTAAGAAGTTAAAACAACGAAAGCTTACTGTAAAATGAACGCACTATAACTTAAATTACGCTTACTGTAAAGTTGTGAGTTATATTCTTTATATGTAATGTTTGGTTTTATGTGCTGCTATGACTATTCACTACAACAAAAATGATCATTAGTGGCAATTAATTTTCAATTGCCGCTAAATATGTATTTTTAGTGGCAGTTAACACTCTTTGTATATGTCCCTAAAGCTATTAGTGACATTGGTTCTAATGGACCTTAACTAGTGTCAAAAAAGACTCTATCACTCATTGTTAATGTTAATATTAAATGCCGCTAAATGTTCTTTTTGTTGTAGTGATTGTAACCTAAAATAAGTACGCAAATTACAGATTGATTATTTTTTCCAGTTTTATGATGTTTTCACAAAATGGCATAATGCATGGTTTCGAATAAAATATCCCTTATAAATGTATGGTTGACATAAAGAGTGCATTCTTATACTATTACCAATCTTCTCTATCCTTTTACTAGAAGTGCAGGTTATGGATGCTTAAACGATTTCTCTAAGTTGAAGATCTTATTATCTGAATCCCACGCTCAAGGAAATAAATCATTATCTTCAAAGATTTCGTAAGTCATATGTTACTTTAAAGTCTTGTAATAGTATACTTATGATATATGTTATAAGGGTCGTGTCCCTAATGTACTATAATAATGTTGAGTCTAATATGGTAGAGAGTCTTAGATTCTAACTATGCAAATATGATATTTTATAAATAATGGAAGTGACGTTTCTAAAATATAATGTGCTATGTAAACTTTTAAATTTTCCGCTAAATTGACGTATGACAATGCGATGAATGATAACTAAGGGCTTCTATAAGACCTCAGAGAGGTAAAGTATACTATGTTACTTCAAGGATCTGCTCCACAGTCGTGACAGTCCAAGGAGGTGGTCTTATGAATAATTTCATTATGAGGTGTATGATGCTTACTTTACATGATGTTGCTTTTCTATGATCTTGTATACATTGATAAACATGATGTTGGTTGGAAATTTCTATATGTAGTGATGACTATCAAAGGTGATATGTATTATATGAATCAAAGCATTACTTATGACCTCCTATATTGTTTATTTGGTTCTGTGTATTTATAAGTCTTCACATTAGCATTCCACTTATAGGTTTTGGATGGTACTTTTGGTAAGGGTTGTGTATATTATGTTAATATGAACTATTGAACTTGTTATATTGATATGATTCTGATGTTGAGGTTGTCTTTAATATGAACATGACTCATGTTATTGGGATCCTTATGTTATATATGCCCTCTGGTATGTGCATTAAAGTCTTTTTAATAACTTAGCATGTTTTCTAAAGTAATAGTCCCTTTTCATGCATTTTTCAAAATTATATGTTCATTGTTTCCATACTTAGTACAAGTGGTGTACTATCCCATATTTCTATGTTTTCTAAGAATATGTAGGTTCCAGCTTTTGAAAGTTAAAGGCTCATTCACAAGAAAACATGGAAACTTCCCTCAAAGTTGTTCGTAGGTACTCATGTTCGAGGACTATACCCTTTACTATTCTATCGCTGTTGTTGCTTATGTCTAGAGACGTTGTTCTTTACTTTATCATTTGATAAATTGTTGTAAGCCTATAAGGCATACTAAAGTTGTATTGTCTAAGTCTAAGTATTCTACTCTTTTTAGATTGTTTTATGTGAGATGATCTTATTAGACAATCATATGTACATTGGTTTAGGTTGTTTAACAGAGAAGACCAAGTAAGCTTCCTATATGAGGAGTCGATGTAAACTCTACATAAGGTGTACGTAAGAGGTCTATGTAAACTTCACTATTTATATGCAAAAGTTCTAAGTTTTCCATGTTTTAGCCTATTAAGTATGATGACGAATGCATAGGGCTAGTCTATGTCCTCTTCAAGGATGACGATTTCGGTTACGTCTAGGGGGTGCTCCCTTGATGTGACACTGAGTAACCGACTAGAGTATAGACTAAAAAAGATTATGAGGGAGTTTCGGGACTAACATCAAACATGACTACTATAAAGACAGTTACAGAGGTTAGAGTAGTTCTTGGATCACTCCATTGAGTGTACCATATGTGAGTCACATCATTAATCTTGTAGGATTCCAACTCAACCCTACATTTACCAGTCACTTGCATCACTCCAAAGATTTTCCTAACCTCATCATTTATGTTTTTTGGGTCGTCACAAACATATGACCTTAAAAATGAGGTAGATTTAACTTAAGAAACTCTCAATACTGTAGCTTCCACTGACCCATCATTTAAATTATTCTAGTTTGTCATACTATGAGCCAAATGCATGATGGGCTTTCTGAAACAATGCATTTATAAGATTTAGATTTAGACTAGAGGAACTGCCATTGTGTGCATTAGCATTCCATTCGTAACCTCTACGAGGAGGCATGATCATTAGCACATAACGATGGATTAGAAAGAAGATCATACAAACCCATCATAAGAATATCAAGAAAGTGAAGTTTTCCTAAGTCACTTCGTAGCAACCCTCAAATAAGATGTGGTCCACATCACAACCGTGAACATGACTCTGTTTTGTGCGACTTTTCTGACATCCTAGGACTCTTAAATCTAGGGCTCGAATACAAAGTTTTTCTATCCTAAAGAAACCCCTGAGATGTACCTAATAACACAAGTTATCCCAAACTAACCCTCATGGCATGATCATTAGCATACTACATATAATAAACTGATGAGGAAGCTAAATCATATTTAAAATGAAAATATGGGAAATACCCATATAATATAACTGAGATATTTGTGTATGATGAGTTTAATACAAATATAATATTAACTCAATTATTAAGCTGATACTAATCGTCTAAAATAGCCTTTAATGGACTAGAAATGTTGCGATAAACCCCGACTATGTCTAGCAAAAACTATAACTAAAAGAATAAAATACTAGAAATAACTCATGAAAGTTTTCCATGGAGAATGAGGACTCACCACTTATTCTATTGACATGGAGATCGGGAATCAATCTAAGTGTCATCTAGATTCTAAGAACCTCAACCAACATCAAAAGAAGGTGTAGCGCATGTATGCGTCAGTAATTGAAAGGAACTGAGCAGATAGGATAGAGTAACGTTGAAATAAGACATAACTGAATATGAACAAAAGCAAGTATAATATTTGAAACATGATATAATGAATTTTGAGCTAACCGGAAGCAATGAAATTTTTTTTAACATGCTGAGACTAAATACGAAATAAAGACTAACGGAATTGTGGGAGCTACTAATAACCAATAATTACAACACATTAGCTCAATGTTGACTTGAATGTTATGCCCCATCTGGAGGACCCAATATACACTGCCAGAGGTATAACGGTATGCTGGTGTGATCACTAAACTGATGCCCACAGAGGGGACTTACAACCTACTTTGCTAGTAGTTCAGGGACTATTTCAGTACCATGAACCCTAGTCCAACTAATTTCAGTACCATGAACCTTAGTCCAACTAAGTATTATGCTACTCTCAATGATTTAAGTGATTAAAACATTATGATTGAATTTCTTTAAGTGCTGGATAACTTAAAACTCGATACACAAAAAGAGAAAGCAACAATTCATATGATAATTATATATAAATAGCTGAGCCATGTATATATGCAATAAAAGAAAAAAATGTCCTAGCATGTGTAATTCAAGAAGTAAATAGTAAATAGTTAGTCTTCCGAAATTCATTTGATAAACTGAGTAAAAATATACAATTTGATTTGGAAAATATATCAAACTAATTCATGATAATTTGTTGTAATTTTAGATACCCTAGGTGTATTCATGACAAGAATGAATAACTATTTAAAAACTAGGGACTTAATGGGTAAAAGGAACACACTAGTGAAATTCCACATACTTGGTGATGAAATCCACAAGTAAGTTTTTAGATTTTGGGACTCGAACTGATGGAACCTTGATGAGTACTTGAATTAGGGTTCTTGACCTTTTCCTGCTCTCTTGCTTCCAAATTTTAAATTTAGTTTTATAATTTTTACTTAGATAACTTCTTATTATGTTTCTATGCTTAAACTAACTAAAATGTCATGATTTAAGGATTAAACAATGTATCTTAGGATATGAACAAACTATGAAAAGGCCAAAAGACCCCTGGAAATTTTGTTATCGGACCAATTGACGTCCTGTACTGACATGCTGTCATTTAATTGATGGTCTGTCGTTTTGGTATACTCTACAAGCCTTCATTGAGATGGGCATCACTTTTTACTCTAGGGTCAGATATTAGAAAACTTAATGGATAAACATAGATAATTCAATTATCTATCATATCTTAGGTCATGGAGCACCTAATTCATTTTGTGATAAAAGGTATGGCCATTTGAAATTGACCCTTTTCGAAAATTCCCCCTACCTAACTGCTAATCTCACCTATGATCAGACCAACAGACAATAGGTTGAACGACGGACCGTACTGATCTACCATAGTTCATGTAAGAGGCTGGCTAGCTTGAGTCTTAATCTGTGAACACAGACCATGGACCATATTATGACTTACGGACCGTAGGTCTATCCATGGATCAATACATACTCGATTTTCCGGTATGATTTTTGGAATGCTTTAGTGCCAAAGGACAGATTTGTAATACGGGCCATTGATTAAGCTACGGTCCATAAATAATAAATGTTTATTGCACCTGTATATTTCTAAAGAGCTATTTTCACAATGGTTTTTGATACGGGGTATGATATTATCACCCACTTGAGATCATTCTTCCTCGAATGAAGACTAAACTGGCTGAAATAGAGGGAGAGAGATGCAATCCCTACCAGTTATCAATCAGAACTGAGTTTCAAGAAAATGTATATACACTAAAAATACAGAACCAAACTGAGGGAACATGATTTAAAGGCTGAATTAATGCATAAATAACTGAAAAACTAGGAAGGAACTATTACCTCAAGATGGACTCGAATCGGAAGGAAAGAGGGAAGGATACCTTGCTTACATAACTGCTTTTGCTTCCCAAGTAGCTTCCTCTAGGAACTAAATCTTCAAAAAAAGTTTGACTAAAGTGAGTTATGTGGTTCTCAACCTTATAACCTAATGTTTAAGAATCTCAACTAGTATATCCTCATAAGAAATACTAAATTTCACCGCCATACACTCTAATGGCACTACAAAGGCTGGATCACCGACATATTTCTTCAAGAGCGAGATATGGTAGACTGGTTGCAGTGCTGCTAGTTCTGCTGGCAGCTGTAACCCATTTGCCACCTTTCAAACCTTTTTCAATATCTTGTAAGGGACTTCATATCTAAGACTGAGTTTCCCTATCTTGTCAAATCTCATCATTCCCTTCAGCGGTGACACTTTCAAGAGATTTCAATCATCAACTTGGAACTCTAGTTCCTTTCTCTATATATCTGCATAAGATTTTTGATGATTCTGGGCTTTCTTATGTCTATATCTATTGATTTGTTGTTTCTTCATAGCATAAAGGACAAAATTTGGCCCTATCAAAGTTCTTTCACTTTTTTCAAACCAACCAACAGGAGATCTACATCTACACCTATGTAGTGCTATATAAGGGTCCATCTGAATGATAATATTGTAGATATTGTTGTAGGCAAATTAAGTTAGAAGAAGGTGATCATCACAAATACCCTTGAAATAGATCACATAAGCTCTCAACATATCCTCTAGAGTATTAATGGTACACTCTTCCTGTCCATCCATTTGCGGATAAAATATAGTGCTAAGGTAATCATGAGTACCAAGACCATTAAAAAATGAATTCTATAAATGAGAGGTAAACTAAGGACCTATATATGAGATGATAGACAAAGGAACTTCATGCAACCTCATAATTTCATCAATGTAAAGTTTTGCATAGTCCTCTGCCACATATGGAGTCTGGACCGCAAAAAAGCGAGAAGACTTAGTCATCCTAGCACTATCACCAAAATGGAGTAATGTTGTCTACGAATACAAGGTAACCCTATGATAAAATACATATTGATCACTTTCCTCTAAAAGTAGGAATTTTGATATCTTCGGTCATATCCTCTAGTTTCTAATGTTCTACCTAGACTTGCTGGAAATTGGGACACTTACAAAATCTTCTATTTCCCATTTCATGCCATTCCACCAGTAGAGTTCTCGTAGATCACGGTACATCTTAGTGGTACCTATATTAATATAATATCTATAGATATGCAATTTTTCAAGAATATGTTGTCTCAACTAACCCATATCAGGAACACACAATATGCCTTGTAGCGAAGTACACCATCTCCCCCTTTTGAGAAAACCTCGACTCTAGATTATGGACTGCACCCTTAAGCTCAAGCAAGATTTAATCACTGTCTTTATTTTACTTTGCCTCCAATACCACAAAATATTATGCCCCATTTGGAAGTTGTACACCACTGTCTGATATGCTCATAAAAAGAACTTCCAAGCGAGCAAACCTGTGAAGATCCTTCACTAGTTCCTTCCTTTCTTCCTCAATATGGATACACTCTCCATACACAATCATCTAAGAGTATCTACTACCAAAATTCACCTTACCAGGATGGTAATCCACACTCATATCATAATCTTTAAGGAACTCAAGCCATCTCCTCTACCAAAGATTCATCTTGTTCGAGGTTAACACATGTTGAATGTTCTTATGTTCAGTGACACATATAAATCAACACCATAAAATTAGTTTCTCCAGATCTTGAGTGCAAAAACAAATGTTTCAAGCTCGAGGTCATGATCTACATTGTTCTTTTCATGCACCTTGTGTTTTTTAAAAGCATAATCTATAACCTGATCTCACTATATAAACAGACAGCCTAGGTAAACTCTTGAAGCGTCATAATAGATCACATAACCATCTGAACCCTCTAGTAGATTCAAGAGAAGATTTATAGTTAATTTATTTTTCAATTGTGCAAATATTTGCTCACAGTGATCTGATGGGTTAGAACTTTACCATTTTGAGTCAACCTTGTAAATGGTGAGTCTATAGATTAAAATCCTTCTACAAACCTTCTATAATAACCCAATAGACCTACAGAACTTCTAATATTTGTAGCCAAGGTAGGTCTGGACCATTGTTTCACTGCTTTTATCTTTTGCTGATTCTCTCATCCCCTCACTAGATACAATGTTACCCAGGAAAGCAACAGATTGAAATCAAAAATCACATTTACAAAACGTAGCTAATAACTGACAATCCCTGATAGTCTGTAGAACAACTCTAAAATGACTCGCATGTTTTAACATATTCCTAGAGTAAATGAGGATATTATCCATAAAAACGATATGGAACAAGTCTAAGTGATATATTAACACTCTATTCATCAAACCCATGAAAGTTGTAGGAGCAATGGTTAGTCAAATTAACATAACAATATATTTACAATGACAATATCGAGTCCTTCTTCATAATGTAACTATCTTTGAATCTAAGTTGATGATAACCCGATCTGAGATCAATCTTAGAGAGATGGCTAGAAATGTGAAATTGGTTAAACAAGTCATCAACCATGGGAATAGGATACTTATTCTTGATTGTCACCTTGTTCAACCGTCTATAGTCAATGCATATTTTAAGAGAACCATCTTTCTCCTTTATGAACAACACTGGTACACCTTGAGGCGAAATACTAGGTTTGATGAAGCCCTTATAAAGAAGGTCTTTCAAGTGCTCTGTCAATTCCTTAATCTTAGTTGGATCAATTATGTAAGGAGGAATAGGTTGGGTATCTCGAAGAAGATAAATTCCAAAGTAAATTTCACTAAGATCTTCTTGAAACACTTCTGGAAAATCACTGACTAATTTACTAACTCAAGAGTTGGGGTATAAGAGCTAAATCCTTTACCCAAATTACATAATAGTGATAAAAATTAGAGATTTTCTTTTTGTCCTTAAGGTAAGAAATGAATTGACCTATAGGATCTTAGCTACTACCCTTCCACTCTATGATTAGTTTATTTGGAAACTAAAAAGGAACAATTCTAGTTCAACAATCTACAGAGACATGATAAGAATGTTAAATGTCAATTCCTAGAATGACATCAAATCTACCATTTCTTACTCTACAAGATTCGTTTATGTGAGTTTATGAGAGTCTGTGATAAGGCGGTTTCTGTACACCCATCTAGTTATAATAGGGTCACCGCCTAGAGTAGATACTGATAAAACTTCTCCAAGAGTTTCTAGACTAACATCAAACTTGACTGCTATAAAAAGAGTTACAGATGTAAGATAATCTCTTACATCATTCCATTGAGTGTACCATAGGTGATCCACATCTTTTAAGATAGATGCCAACTCAACCTACAATTACCAGTTACTTGCATTAAATCAATGATTTTATCAACCTCATTTATTAAATTATGTAGGTCCTCATAAACATATGTCCTCAAAATATAGGTGGATTCATATTAACAAACTCTCAAAAGTCTACTTACCTCTGATCCATCATTTCAATTAGTAGGAACTAGAACCTGTTTATTGTTCATGTTGGTCATACTATGAGACAAAAGCTGAATTGCAATTCTGAACTCTGCATTAATAAAATCTTGATCTATAACTTACAATTGTTTGAATTACAATTCAATGTGTAAACTATATGAGAAATAATTATTACAATAGCATAACGATATATTAGAAAGAAAATCATACCAACGCACGGTAAGAATATCTAGAAAGTTAAGTTTACCTAAAACATTTCATAGTATCTCCCTAATTAGTTGTAACACCCTGGACTCCCATGAAAAAGACTCTACTTAGTGTGGCTTTTCAGAATCCTAGGATTCTTAAACCTAGTGCTCTGATTAATGTTTTTCATGTCTCGAGAAACCCCTAAGACGCTGATAAAAGACCTAAGACCATATGCGATCCCAAGATAACTATGCTCGCATGATCATGTGTATAATAAAGATAATATACTGATGTAGAAGCTAAATCATTGTTAAAATGAAAAGATGTGGTTTACTATATACTATAATTGAGATATTTGAAACTGATGGATTTAATACAAAGTACATATTAACTCAATTACTAAGTTGAAACTATCTATGTCTTAGATAGTATCTAAATAACTAGAAATGCAAGGACCAACCCCAACTTAGTCTAGAAAAAACTGAAACTAAATGACTAAAATACTAGAAATGACTCAAGAATATTTTCCACACAGAATTAGGACTCACCACTAACTGTACTAAACTGGACATTGGAAATTGATCTAAGCTTGGTCTGGATGGTGAGAACCTGAACCTAAATCATGAGAATATTAACCGCACGTATGCGATAGTGCTTCAAAGGCATTGAGCATGTCGGATAGAGCAAAGCTAAAACAAAACATAACTGAATAAGCGTTAAAGTAGGTATTATATTCTGAACATGATATACTTAATTATGAGTTAACTAGATGCAATGAAAAAAATATTAACATGTTGAGACTGAATACTAATTGAACTGTAAATATGGTCAATGCAATCGAGTGTGACAAAAATGTGGGAGCTACTAATAATTGATAATAAAACCACATGAACTAAATGTAGATTTTGATGTATACGCCCCATTTAGAGGACCCAATATACCCTACCAGAGATATAAAGCATGCTGACATGATCATAAACTTATGTCCACAAAGGGGACTTACAACCTACTGGGCTAGAAATTCTTGAACTATTTGGGTAAAGTGAACCCTGGTCTAACTTTGTATTATGGTACTTCCATTGAATTAAGTTATTAACACATTATTACTAAGTTTTTGTGTATGAAAGAAAACTCTAAATTTAACATACAACTGAGAATGAAACTCAATATGATAACAATGCATTAATAACTGAGTCATGGATATATGTAGTAATTTAAATATATATCCTAGTATGTGTAATTTAAGAACTAAATAATTATATATCTAGGATTCTGAAATTCATCCTATATGCTGAATAATAATCTTATAATTTTAGTTGGAACATATATCAAACTAATTCATGATGACCTCCTGTAATTCTAAAAACCCTAGGTATATTCATCATAAAAGAATCAAGAACGGATTGAAAACTAAGGACCTAATGGGTGGAAATAACCCACTAGTGAAATCCCACATACTAGTGATGAAATCCACAGATAAAATCTTTAGATTACGGAGCTGGAACTGATGGAACCTTGTTGCATTCGTGAATTAGGGTTCTTAACCTTTTTTTCCTTTCTTGATTTTAATATTCTATGATTTGATTTATGATTTTGTCTTAGGAAAGTTCGTGTTATGAATCTAGGCTTAAATTTACTATAATCTCATGATTTAGGTCCTAAGCAACGTATCATAGGGTTTAAACCAACTAGGAAAAGAACAAAAGACCACAAAAAATTTAAATTTTTAGCAATTAATTACATGGACTAATAAGCCATCGTTAATTCATCGGTCTGCCGTTTGGGTCTACGCGACAAGCTTTCACTATAAATGGCATAACATTTTACTAGGAGGTCGTATTTTAGCAAAATAGATGGATATAGAAAAATAATTCAATTACCTATCATATAATAGGTCATGGAGCACCTAATTCATTTTTTAATGTTAGGACCGTTTGAAGTTGACTCTATTAGAAAAATCCCCTAACAAACTTCTAAACTGACCTACGATAAGACCTACATACTGTAGATTGAACGATAGCCCATGTAGGTCATCTGTTGTTCATGTAAGATGTTGGATAACTTTAGACTTAATACACAGACACAAACCACGGATCGTAGACTTACTTACAGTCCGTAGGTCTATCCTTTTATTGAAACTTTGTCGATTCTTGGTTGATTTTAGGGGGATTTTGAAATCTGCTTATTGGAAATCTTCAAATTTTCAAAAACTAAGTGAAAAATGTCTCCAACCATAAGACAATGATAAAAAATAGAATAATAATTCTCAATATTATTACTGAATGTCTTCATAATAATATAAGAATTTAAAAACATATTTATAGTTGTCAATATTTATGTTGCAAAGGATCAATCGACGCAATAATTTTTAGATCACTGATCAACTCAGCGATCCACCCTTTGTCATTTGTATCGCCATTTTTATTTTGCCTTCAACGTCTTTGACGTTCTATTACGTAGGGAGATAGAGCACTGTATTATGGAACGATTCGGTGACATGCCGACTACTCCTTTTGATCGCTAACCTTATTTTGCCTTTCATGGCTTAGCACATTGGAATATTAGGTGAGATAAAGGCCATTAGGCGACACATGTAATGGATAACTCTATCCTAGAGCTTTGTTTTTTCGTTCATTCCAGCTATCTTTTTTTGTTTTTTCCCCATAGTATCCATTCTTTGTTCCTCACTCCAAATCCCTGAAACTCAAAATTTAAATATGTTATAGGAACAAAATATTAATTTAAGGACATTAAATCTATTATAATAATTCAATAAATAATTCCAAATCTTGTACTCATCACCATCCATAGGGCGTGGATGGACCTACGGGGTTGTCCCCATCTATAGGTCACTTCAACTATGGGAATTTTGTATTTTCAAAGGGTCTTTGTAGATAGGCCTGGGGACGTTTTCAAGGATCGCTACGGTTGTCCTTAAGGAGACGTACCTTGACGTTAAACCTAAAATCCCCTCAACCATGGCCCAAGACAATATGAAACCCCACCCAAACCTTACATGAATACAAAGATACACAAGTTAGGCTCTAGTTTCACTTATTTATTTCACGGGTTGATACATTATCCCCCACTTATAAACATCCGTCCTTGAATGACATTTTAAACACATTAAGGGGATAACGACTTAAAACTAGCAGCCCATCATGCAAGCAATAACATTCAATACACGAAATTAAGAAGAAACATCAACTCCCCATAAAAAATTATACAAACTAATTTTGCATGAAAACTTCATCACTATTCAATTCAATGGAGGAACTACCTAATCTAACTCAAATGATTGCTTATCATAACATCATTAAACACATTATGTGATTACTCTCCGAAGCATATATGTTCACCAATTAACTTCATGAAGCACATAGTCCACTCATACTAAATACACATCAAAATGAGGAACATAATGCATAGAAACTAATTTTCTCATTGAAACATGAACTCATCAAGATCATGCATAAGATAAGGAGGCCATGGAAACTCATAAGCAAACATGACTCCAGAACATAAAACAAGTTAAAAAGGAAGTCTTTATCTTAGTATTGAATAGCCATATCAAGAAAGGGATATGGATATCAGAACTACGAAAACCATTACTATCACCACTCAATATCTCATATGAGTCTACCACACTGGGTCTAAACTCCTCAAATTCTCTAAATTTAAGGTGATAACATAAATTAAGTCTAACTCAAGAACATCAAGGACACTCATTGACCTTAAAATCTAAGCACATTATCACTCACATAGGAGTAATCCTATACAAGATCTTTCAAACTACAACTCTTTCAATTGGTCAAAGCAAAATATCACTACACTTTCATATCCATTGCACTTATGCATTTCCAAAACACAACATTTCATCACCTCGTATAAAATACCTCAAAAATGATAATCACTAAGTTGGGTTCTATTAATAGCACAAATAACCATAAACAAATCCATTCATACAAAAGTTACACCATAAGTAACATCTCATCTCGATGGAGTCATAAATTCATAGTTGTCATCACAACACACCTTCAC
Organism: Solanum lycopersicum; assembly: GCF_036512215.1. NCBI lineage: Eukaryota > Viridiplantae > Streptophyta > Magnoliopsida > Solanales > Solanaceae > Solanum > Solanum lycopersicum. Next base: position 24,492,656 of record NC_090806.1, read on the forward strand.
CCCTCGCACCTTCTATCATAATCTTTTAAAGTGTTCATACACTAAATACCATTGAATAAATAACTATATATAGACATTATTAAGTTAAACTCTTTGGCATGAGTTGAAGAATGAAAAAGTGAAACTTTACTAACACCCAATAGCCTTATATTAATAATGTGGCGCTCTTCACATTATGAACAATACTATACTAGATGTGGTTTGAGAAAATCTAAGACCATTCCAAAATCTTGTGTTGTAATACCATCTTTTTCACTACCCAAGGCTAACTACTTAATGCAACACAATGTACTAACGCCAACAATGTATTGTACATCAAAATTTGTATAATAATGTCAAAAAGGCCATGTTCTTTATAATTATAACACATAATAACCTCCACCATATGTGGACTATACCAATCATCACAATTCAATATCTATGCTACACAATATAAATGAAATTGGTCAACTTACCTCAATCCATCACCAATACCAATAATCATTTAGATGTTGAAAGAAATTCTATTTTCAAGGATCTTACAAATATAAATAAACATCAATAAAAACCAATAGAAAAATTATAAAATACATCTATCAAGATACTATATGAAAAATATCCGACCAAGGTAGCCTATAAACAATTCTAACATAAATCATACAATAAGACATCACAAATAACTTAGGTGCTCTAGGTCCTAAATTAGTTTTAATGATGGTATAAGGTCCTAAATGGGTATATATGATGGTATTGAGGCAGTGTCAAAGAGTTTAGGTGCATTGGAAGTCAAACGTCAAGCAACGACTAAGACGTTTGATGACTAAGCACCTCTATATCTCATATGATGTTCTATGTTTTTATTTGTGATTAATGAGGTTTTAAGGCACTTAAATGAGTTATTATAGTATATTTAGGCAGTGGTTTGAGTTTCACTAAGTTTGGAGGTAAACCTCAAAGAACATCCGTGACGTTCGAAAGTTCTTCCTTGAAATGACCTTGTGTGTCTAGGTATGTTTCGTTGAGTTTTACGTGTTCATTTTGGATGAAAATCATGTAAGAGGTGATAAACACATATAAGATCATATTTTTATGAGAAAAGTCTGGGCAAGTATCCCCAAGGACTATCCAAGGGTCCTTGAGGAAGGACCCAACGATGGAAGGATAAGACGGTCCGTTTGATGACAAACGGTTCGATGACTGCGAATTGTAGATAGAGTCTGTTTCTTGCGCATGTTCACTGCCAAGTCAGAGGTGAACTTGTAATTTCATACTACTTACAAATAAGTGAATTTTCAGTTCAAAAACGGTATTTTGGGTATTTTATGTATGTTTATAAGCCTTAACACTAAGAAGATCTAATTCTTGAAAAATCAAAACCCAAATCCCTTATAAATCTCTCTGGGACTCCATTGGAGTCAAAACTCAAGTAAGGGCTTAGAGAGACAAATTGAGTACATATTCTTCATCAAATTGAATAATTATCTTCATAAAAGTATGAATCTTGATTCTTTAATCTCTCCTCGTCAAGGAGACCAAAGATCAAAGATGTTTTCTAGGTTTTCAAGTTAAAATGTCAAATTTTATAATCTATTCCATGGGTTCTTGCATTAATTGTTTCTAAACATTGAATAATGATTGAATTGATATTGTATTGATGATTTCAAACTTCACTAACCTATGAACCCATGAAATGGATAAACCCTAGTTTTTGTCTGAGTTATGGGTTACTTGATATTTTTCTAATGTTGATGAGTTCTGATGTAGTTTTAAGTAGGATATTCATTTATGTAATATATGAAGTAAATTTATATCTAGGTTGTATTGTATTGATTATTATGTAGTAATTTGACCTAGTTTTAAGAATATTATTTCAATTATGTTGAATTGTTGGTTAAGGCCATAGGTAAGAGTCTTTTGTTATCAAATTGGGTTATTTTTCTTTGGTGTATGATATTGAGAAGGGTGTGGTTGTAACCTGACCTATTTCCTTTATGGTTATGATTATTAGACTTCAATTATGTTGTTATTGGTATGGTCCACTTCTGTTGGAAGTGTTATGTGTTTTACTTGCAACCTTGTCATCGTTAATTTATGCAATATGATGATCATGGACTTAACGGCACTACTTGAAGTAATGTGATTATTTTTGTAGTTTATTATATGAATAATTATTGTATATATCTACATTTTAAGTAATGTGAAACTATATGTCTTCTTTCTATGTATACTAGGAAATCATATAGAATATGACTATGTGGCTTATATGTATAGTCTTAGGGTTGATCTACGTTACTTCTACTTGACTATATGAGTCTATGTTTGTCAGATTGATGATGATAGGATAGTATTTAAGATATATTTAAGATGATAAGAGTTATTTCTATGTGCTTCTAGAATGACATGTATTACGAGTTAAAGTGAAGTTTGTGGTGTCTTGTCTTGGTTGACCTGTCTCCCTTGCATGATGTATGAACGAAAGTGAATATGTATGTCTTGACGTAGGACTTGACTTAGGATGTTAAAGTATATTAGTATAAAATATATGAATGACATGTGACCTTAAATGAAGTCAATAAGGTCGTTTATGTGAAACTTTGAACCTAGTGGTAAGGTTATGAATATTGAAGTCGTAAGCAGTAATGATATCCTTCAAAGTAAAGGAATGACAGACTTGGGGTTTAATGGCTTCAAAGGTATCATATAAATCCATAGAAAAGTCATGATGACCTTCTTGTCGCCATTTTGAGGTATACCTAGTGGGCCTTTCTTTAATAGGGTAAATGTGATTGGGTTATGAACATTATATGGTACCCTTTTATGCAAATCTTATGTATAAATTACTCTATGAGGAAGAAGGCTAGCATCGAATAAGTATGGTTAGAGTAGTAGTTCTAGTTAAAGTATGAAACTTTATAACATATAATGACATTCATATTCCTTAACAATGTTCCTACATGGGATTTGTATATGTTATACCATTGGCAAGTAGAACACCTTCATGGATGTAGGTTACAACTTCGAATTGTTTTTCTATCTTTGTTTGACTAGGTTTTTGCCTATTCTCATCATATGGAACACCTATTAGTGTTACAGAAATTCTATGAAGTTTTGTGGTGGTATGTGACGCTATCTAGGCATTGCAAAATAGGCTTTGAAGGTGTTATTTGGAGTTCCTAGGTCTTGTCCAAGATCATTACCTGAATGTCTTTTATGTGTTGAATGTCTACTAAATGAACTAAGGAAAGTAATGATTTATGTTAATAAAGTATGTCAAGTAATTAAGTACTTATGTATAGTAGTTAAGGGTTGTGTAGTTAAGGTATGAAGGGTCATAGGAATGGTCACTCTGTATCTTACGCATATGAGTCTTAAGAATGACTCTAGTTAGTAAAAATGTTGAATATGCAGAAATGATCTAAACATAGGTAGTCTTAAGGATTATTTAGTTAGTCTTGAAGAGGTCGATTATGGATGTTATCTTCTTTATGTACTTAAGTAAGTATTTTGATAGCCTTTGGTAAGATAATATCATATTACCTATATGTTGAGGTTCTAAGTGAGAATTGATTCTATCATAGGTACTCTATAGGATCTCTTAAGTGTGTGAGCATGGAATTTTATGGGCGGTCGCTTCACAACTAACTCAAGTGAGACTTAGAAACACCTTTTTGTAGAGGAAATCTCATGTGCATGTGTTAATGACTTATAATTGTGTGCATGTCTTATTGTGAGTGTTCTTGAGGGTCATTTGGGTATATTTAATGAGGTTGTATTGGTCTCTCTTTGTGTTGCTTAAGTGAGTCTTAGCATAGATTTTATTAGAAGTCCACATGCTAGAAAGTATTAGAACGGAAGAATAATCACTTAATTATAACTGTGATGTAATTCAGTATTCATAGAATGTAGCTCACTGTTAAGTCGGTCGAAAGATGTTATTAACATGTTAAGTGTTATCATTAGGTGTTTCTAAAGTTTTAAATGTTGTTCTTATGATTATAATATCATTTTTAAATTAAAATATACATGCTTCTAGTCAATGTACATTTTCATGATTTTCATGCATTACGTCATACATAGTAAATATGGCTGTACCAATCCATGCTTTTTTCTATCTCTATAGTTGTTTGTAGGTGAGGAGAATTTGCGAAGTGAAGACTTGGATCATATCATCATTCAAGTGAAGTCGAAGTATGTCCTTATTTTATTGGGGGCATATATGTCTGCTATATTTGTTATTGAAGTACTTAATAGAGTAGGTATTCCTATATTAGTATTGTGTATGAGTCGTGTCTTAAGTTTTATGAGATTGAGACTTAATATTTCCTATGAATTTATATGGAAGAGTTTTTTTAAGACTATGAAATGTTTATTGAAAATTTCTAATTTCGTGCTACATTTCATAATGTTTATGCGATGAATGATATGTAAAGTCTTGTACTAGACCTGTGAGAGGTCAAGTACGCCGGATGCAATCTGAGATTTACCCTAACTTCTAGGGTGTAGGTTTGGGATGTTAGAAGCTTGGTATCAGAGCATAGGTTATTAAAGTGGTATTAGGAATTAAGAAGTCTCATCAAGTCACGCCTAGTAGAGTCTTGACCATCGGTGTGAGTGGCGACACATCTATGGGCGAGAGGCTATAGGACGATAAAGTTTCCCTTATTTTATATTCCTATGTTGTGTTGTAGGTTAAAAGTTATGAGTACTCTTTTCTTATGGTTTTCTTTATGTTTCTAGGAAGATGAATACGAGGAGGACACCAACTAGGATAGTTGAATATAATAACGTTCATTAGTAGATTCCTCCTCAAGTTGAGGATGTTGAGGAAGTTCCTCAAGGTGCCCAACATTTTCAAGGTGACCATGTCACTATTGTGGAAAGACGTAATGATATTCCGGTGGTTCCCCTGGAGTTGAGTAATAGTGATATTATGAAGGCTTTTCTTGCTTTAGCCCGAGCCATTACTAGTCAAGTGAATTTGACCATGGTTCCTAGGGTGAATGTTGTGGACGGAACCATGACATCTAGGTTTAGAGACTTTGTGAGAATGAATCCTGCTATATTTCTTGGCTTTAATGTGGGAGAGGATCCCCAAGAGTTCACAGACGCCATGTAGAAGGTGTTGAGTTCTATGGGAGTTACATCTAGGGAAAAGGAGGAGTTGGGTTCGTACCAATTGTGGGATGTTTCTTAAATATGGTACACTGAATGGAAGGACAATAGGTCAGAGGTGTTGGCTCCTATTTAGTGGGAAGAATTTAAGGAAGCTTTTCCTTGTAACTACCTTTCCCGTGACATGAGGAAGTTAAGGTGGAGGAGTTTATCAATCTCAAGCAAGTTAATATGAGTGTTGAGGAATATCCTTTGAAGTTCTCAATGTTATCTAGATATGCCACATCTCTTGTGTCAAATCCAAGAGATGAAATGATTCATTTTGTGAAAGGTTAATCCAATCTAGTGAGGGATGAATATCATATGGCAATGTTATATGATAATATGACCCTAGCTAGACTCACTGGTTTATGCCCAATAAACTGAAGAGTCCAAACATAGGATTATTTCTAGAAAGTTCAAAAGGGGTAGTTCTAGTGATCAAGAGCAAACTAGGTTTTAGAAGAGGACTCAAACTCAAAAAGAACATAGGAGTGCAAAGGTGAAATTGGAGAAAGGAGGTGTTTCTGAAAGTGACAAACCTACATGCGTCACTTGTGGTAAGAGGAATTACGGTGAGTGTCAAAGGGGTACAGGGAGTTGTTATGGTTGTGTAAAAGAAAGACACAAAGTGAGTTATTGTCCTAACATTGCTTCTAAAGGAAGAGAGGTTACACAAGTTTCTTCTTATGTTCCACAGGAAGATATACAAAAGGCAAACGCTCGTTTCTATGCACTCCGGGAAAGAGGATCGAAGACGGATGAGAATGATGATAATGATGAGGGTAAGTCCTTGCATATTTATTTTTAGTAATATCAGTTCCTTCTAAGTGGGGTAGTATGGTTAGTAAATGAGATAGAAAGTCATAGATGCAGGTGATAAGTTTCTTTTGTATTTAGGTGTTTTGTTGAATTTGAATTTCATTAACTTCTTGCATGGTGTATTTTCTGAATTTAAAATAATTTTGTAAGATGTGTTTATATTATTTTACATTGCATATAGTATGTTTCTATCATAAATCGCCTAAAAGTTGCATTTTTGGAATATTTGCAAAATATCATTGTAGTTTGAAACTATTCACTGTTTAATTTTTGGAAATGTGAATAATTAATTCTTTGGTATAAAATTGTTGTAAAAAAGTTAGGAATTAAGTATATGAGTATAATATTGAATATAAAATGGGTTTTGTTATTTGGAATAATGTGTGTGAGTTTATTATATAGAGGGTTTTCTTGTTTCTTGTTGTGTTGTAAATCTCTAGACTATGTGAAATTTATGTTTTCTTCTTGATTATGCGTTACATGGTATTTTCATGAGCTTATAGTTTAATTGATATTCATGGAAGCATTCAGAGAGTGGCAAGAGTCATTCGAGTACAAATGTTGTCCAAGTGGGGGAGAATGTAAGACCTCACAAATGACTTTGGTGAACTAGATCCTATCATGGTTTTTGTGATGTTCTAAGATACTAATTTTTTTTATAATATTGTATTTAGTCAGTGTCAAAGATTTTAGGTGCATTGGAAGTCAAACGCCAAGGGACGACTAAGATGTTTGACGACTAAGTCACCTATGTGCCTCATATGTGGTTCTATGTGTTTACGTGTGATTCATGAGGTTTTAATGTACTAAAGATCGTTATTATAGTATATATAGGCAGTTTTTCGAGTTCGTGGTTTGGAGGTCAAATGTCCAAGAACGTCCTTGACATTCGAAAGTGTTGCTTTAAAATGACCTTGTGTGTCTACGCATGTTTTGTCGTGTTTTACGTATTAATTTTGGATGAAACTCATTTAAGAGGTGCTAAAATCGTATACTATCATTTTTGAGTTTAAAAAAATCTGGGCAAACATCCCTAAGGACAATCAAAGGGTCCTTGAGGAACGACACAAAATGGTTACCAAGACTATCCAAGGCAGCCCCAAACTACAGAGGCAATCAACGGCTCGTGGGCAAGTCGACGACACGTTGTTGGGTTCCATTGTTATGTACTTAGTGTTTATAGAAAAGAGACCATGTTGAGTCTTTGAACCCAATGACAGAAGGTAAGGACGGTTCATTTGTGGACAAATGGTCCGTCGACTAAAAATCGTCGATAGAGTTTATTTCTTGGCGCAGGTTCTCTAAAAAGTGAGGGGTGAACTTGTAATTTCACCACACTTAAAAATAAGAGTAGTGGCGTTTCCTAAAAGGTATTTTGGGTATTTTAAGTGTGTTTATAATCCTAAAACACTATGAAGTTCTCATTCTTAAAAAATCAAAGTCCAAATCCTTTAGAAATCTCTCTAGAACTCCATTGGTGTAAAAACTCAAGGAAGAGCTTCTAGTGATGAATTAACTGAGGATTCTTCATCAAAATAAAAGAATTATCTTAATAAATTTATGTATTTTTATAAATGAAACTCTCTTCATCATGGATCCCAACTATCAAAGATGTTTTTTAAGCTTTCAAGTAGAATTGTCCAATTTTATGATCTATTCAATGGATTCTTTCATTAATAGTTTATAAACATTGAATAATTTTTAAATGGTTATTGTATTCTTTATTTAAAATTAAAATAATGTAAGAACCCATTAATTGAATGAACACTAGTTTTTGACTAAGTTATGGATTACTTGATATTGATATAATATTGATGAATTCTATTGTAGTTTTGGGTAGGCTATTCAATGATATATTAATTGTAGTAAATTGATATATAGGTGGTATTGGATTGATGATTACATAGTAATTTGACCTATTTTTATGAATATTGTTGCAATTATGTTTAATTCTATGTTATGGCCATGGGTAAAGGTCTTGTGTTATCGAATTGGGTGACTTGGCTTTGGTTTAAGGTATTGATAAAGGAGTGGTGGTAATCTTCCCTATTTTCTCTATTTTTAGGATTATTAGACTTCAATTATATTGTGATTGGTATAGTCCACTTATGGTGTCGATTTTATGTGTTTTACATGCAATTGATATGGCCATGTAGGCGTTACTTTATGCCATATGATTATCATGGCCTTGTCGGCACTATTTGAAGTAATGTTATTATTTGTTTAGTTGTTTATGTGAAGTATGATTATATCTGTATGAATATTAAGTAATATTAAAGTATATGTGTTCCTTCTGTTCATGATAGGAAATCATGTAGACTATGAATATGTGGCTTATAGAGTCTATTTTAGTCATATGTATGATGATATGATAGTATATAGAATGAATTTAAGATTATAAGATCTATTTCTATGTTCTTCCAAAATGATATGTATTATGAGTTAAAGTGAAGTATGTGGTGTATTGTCTTGATTGACTTGTGTCCCTGGCTTGATGTATGACTAAAAGTGAATATGTGATTGCTTGATTTAGTATATTAAAATCTCTTAGTCTTGAATATATGAATGAAATGTTACCTTAAATGAAGTTAAGAGGGTCATATATGTGAAACCTTGAACCTAGTGGTAAGGTTATGGATGTTGAAATCGTAAGTTGTAATGATATACATAAAAGTAAAGGAATGATAAAATTAAACTTAATTGGCTGGGACGAAATCATATTAATCCTTGGAAAATTCAAGATTAGCTTATTGTCGCCATTGTGAAGTATCCCTAATGGACCTTTCTTTGGTAGGGTAAATGTGAATGAGTTATGAACATGATATGGCACCCTTTTTATGCAAACCTTAAGTATAAATAACTCTATGAAAAAGAAGGCTAGTACCGACTGAGTATGGTAAGGGAGTAGTTCAGTTAAAGAAAAAACTAGATTACAAAGCATGCCCTTCATATTATTTAACCATGTGCCTACATTCGATGTGTCAAATTTCCTTTATTGGTAAGTACAACACCCTCATGGAAGTACGTTAGAACTTCGGATTGCTTTTCTATTTTGGTTTGTGTCTGTTTTTGCCTATTCTCATCATATGTAATACGTATTAGTGTTACAAAAATTCTATGAAGTTTTGTGGTTGTATGGGACGCTATCTTGGCATTGCAAAATCGGCTTTGAAGGTGTTATTTGGAGTTCCTAGGTCTTGTCCAAGATCATTACCTGAATGTCTTTTATGTGTTGAATGTCTACTAAATGAACTAAGGAAAGTAATGATTTATGTTATTAAAGTATGAATGGGGCATAAGAATGGTCACTTTGTATCTTACGTAGATGAGTCTTAAGAATTACTCTAGTTAGGGAAGATGTTGAATATGTAGACATGAAATAAACTTAGGTAGTCATAAGAATATTTAGGTAGTCTTGAAGAGGTCAATTATGGATGTTATATTCTTTATGTACTTAAGTAAGTATTTTGATAGCCTTTGGTAAGAGAATATCATATTACCTATAAGTTGAGGTGTTAAGCTAGAATTAATGCTATCATATATACTCTATTGAATCTCTTAAGTGTGTGCGCAAGGAATTTTATCGGCGGTCTCTTCACAACTCACTCAAGTGAGACTTAGAAACACCTTTGGTAGAGGAAATCTCATGTTGATGTGTTAATTTCTTACAATTTTGTGTATGTCTTACTATAAGTGTTCGTGAGGGTCATTTGGGTATGCTTAGGGTGGTTTTATAGGAGATCTCTCTTTGTGTTGCTTTAGATAGTCTTATGATAATTTTTACTGATAAGACTACATGCTAGAAAGTACTAGAAAGGAAGAATAAGCACTTCACTGTAACAATGAAGTAATTCACTGTACAGTGAATGTAGTTCACTGTAAAGTCTGTCGAAAAATGTGATTATCTCTTAAATTTTATCTTATGTGTTTCTAAGTTGTTAAATATTGTTCTTATGATTACCATATGATTTTTTAAATAAAAAGATGCATATTTCTAACAAATGACTATTTTCCTAATTTTCATGCATTATGTGATACTTAGTACATGTGGTTTGTACTGATCCATGCTTTTATCTATCTATATAGTTGTTGGTAGGTGAGGAGCATTTGGGAAGTGAATAGTGAGATGATAAAATTATTCAAGTGAAGTTGAAGTATGTCCTCATTTGATTTGGGGGCATAAATGTCTTTTATGTTTCTTATTAATGTATTGTAACAGACTATGTTTTTATATATTAGTATTGTGTATGGGCCGTGTCACAGTTCTTCTCATGTCTTATGTTTGATGAGATTTAGACCTAGTATTTCCTATGATTTTACATGAAAGAGTTTTTTTAAGACTATGCAATGTTTTGTAAAAAGTTTAAATCCGCACTACTTTTTATTATGTTTATGCCATGAATGATATGTAACGGATTGTACAAGAGCTCCTAGAGGTCAAGTACGCCGGTTAAAATCTGAGATTGACCTAACTTCTAGGTTCTAGTTTTGGGATGTGACACACACACACACACACACACACACACACACATATATATATATATCAATATACCATTACTATTTGCATAAGAATTCAGAACTATTGAGTCAAGATCTAATAACCCACATTAGAGCTAAAATAGGAAATCATGATTTGCATGGGTTCATAGCTATTTTACCCATAAAACATTGTATGAAAATCTATTCAATCATAAAATATTGATTCAATACCTTTTATGCAAGAAACCATGGCTAGAAATCAAAGTAGAAGATTTCATGTTTTGTTCATCTTTGAAAACCATTTGAACTTCGATCTTTGAAATAAAGAAGAGTTAAGGATGAAAACCGTAACATCATTGATGAAAATACACGAAAATGATGAAAATTTGATGGAAAAATCAAGCTCTATACTAAAATCCCCCTTCAAGCTTCGATGGAGTGCTAGAGGTTTCTTCTTTGGGGGTTTGGATTTTGATTTTCAATTGTGAAGTAAACTATATGTTCAAGACTTATTAAATCACATAAAATACCCAAAATGAACCTAAGTAACTATCAATTTTATGTTTGAAGGCTAGATGAAATTAACAAAAGCCCCTTGGCTTGGCCGAGACACATGCAAAATTTCTTCATGTTTCAATTGACGGATGAGTTTAAAAGTCGCAGAACCATCGACAGGACTCACTGGAAGCTGTCATTTGGGTAAGAGACTCCAAAAATGGAGATTAATCTCCCACCACCAAGTATGGGTCTACGCCCCAATCGACGGGGCGTCCATTGGACATAGGGCCGTTAATTTTGCTTCGTGGCTTAGGAATATTTTAGAAGTTTCAAGCCACATGTTTGGGTCCTTCTCAATGACCCTTACATTGGTGTTTGGGGATTCTATCAAGGACATTTCAATCCCAAACACATTCATCTAGATGTTGGGGACCTCTCCCATCAATTTTAACTAAAACAAACACGTAAAACATACAAAGGCATGCCACAACACACAAGCATGTCTCATGGCGATCTTTCTAACGTCTTCGATGATCTAGGACGTTTGACCTCCAAACTATCCAAAAATTACGCACTGCCTCTAAAAAACATAGTCAAAAAATTTAGGACTTTAAAACATCATGACACACATGATAGGATCTAGTTTCACAAAGTTGAATTTTACGGGCGCTCCTTTCTCCCCCACTTGGACAACATTTGTATCTGAATGACACTTGCCACACTTTAAAAACTACCAAGAGTAAAGTCTCAATACTAGAAACTCATAACCATACCACATAATATACAATAAAAATAGATTAAAAGAACAACAACTCCACAGAACAAAGACTTAAAACACAACAACGATGTAGTAACTTCATCCACAACTCTTGATACAATAAGACTCACATTTTCATTTTACATAGGAGAAACTTCCTTATCAACACATTATCATGATGACATACATAATTTCAAAGAACATTATAACCATTTCTCATAAAAGAACAATTGAGTCAGAATTTCAAATGCATTACAGTAAGCATGCTTCTTAGACCACTAATGCAACTTTTTAAGCAATTTATTATGAAGGCATGACGATATGAGAGAAAAAAACATATAAAATCATTTACCAGATAAACATAACCTCATGAAATGCATAATTCAAGGAGATAAATGAAATTCATTTTCAATTAAGACCCCTGAACAAATGCATCATGCTACTATCAAAGTCTAATCTCAAGCTTAAATGGAATAGAAGAGAAAAGATAACAATCTACAAACAAACTACTCAACATACTTCCCCATTAGAAGGAACCCATAACAACTAAAGAGAGAAAACCATAACTTACCCGAATCATCACCCGACTTAGCTCCCTCAGCTTGGCGAACATAGAAACGATTCCTCTTTGTTGCACCCAAATTTGGAGCATTAGAAGGAACTTTATTGTCCTCTCTTCCTCTAGGTGCAATAGTAGAAAAATCTCTCAGCTTGTGAGTATGTTTAGCACATCTAAAGAACAAACTAGTACTGGCTACACATTTTCTGAAGTGTTTTTTACCAAAAGTAGCACAAGAAGGCTTAACCACTTGTTGGGAACCACAACGTATCTCATAGTTAGACTTAGGAGCGGTGAAACCATATTGATTTAGGGACCTCGTCTTAAACTTAGGTTGAACTTGTTCATACTTCCATCACCTCTTAGAATCTCTAGTCCTCCACCCATGATAAGAGTCTTCAATGGATTGACCATGCACCATAAGTCTAGGAAGAGTCATGTCACCATGAAGCATTGTCGTCACTCTTCCTTCATAAAATATAAAACATTGTTCAAGAATCGACACATCTCATACCTAGGGTTAGACACCGAGGATGGAGCATTCTTAGACAATATGATAAACTTCAAGGAATATTTGTGAACACTCATGTTACCTTGACTAAGGTTTATGAACTACACAATCTTAATCTCCTTCTTCTCAGAGGGAAAACAACTTCCTAAGAATGAATTTTTAAACTCTTCCCACACCAAAGGACAAAGATTCAACTTGCCTTTTAGCTTTCCATTGAGTAAACCATATTTGAGCCACATCATTCAATTGATACAGAGCTTAATCCCCTTTCTCCCTAGAAGTCGCACTGATAGCATGCACTATTTTATACACCTTGTCCAAGAAAGCTTGGGGCTCCTCTCCCACCTTAGAACAAAGGAAGATAGGAGAATTAAATGTCATGATGTCCCTTAAGATAGAGCTCGTAATAATCTCAATAGCATTTAACCTAGTCCAAATTTCTTTATTCACTTGCATTTTCATGTCTCAGACTAGGGTGAGGAGAGCCAGTTAGATCTCCCCATTAGCCATAATTGGGGGAACCACCAGAACCTCATCTTCTTTACCCACATAAGGGACTTTCTCAACTTGACAAATTTACGCACCTTGTGGAGCTTGTGCACCTTGGGGCACTTTTTCACCTTAGGAAGGAACTCCCCAAATCACCACTTCCTCAATAACTCACCTTGTCAGTGTCCTCTTATTCATGTATTTTTAAGAGAAAAGATAAAGAAATAGCACCTACCATATTAAATATCTGCGGCACGACACAAGAATAGAAAATAAGGGAAACTCAAATATAATATAGTCTCTCTCTCATGTATGTGTTTAGACTCACATCAATGAACGATACTCTACTAAATTTGGCTTTTACGAGACTTTCAATCCTATAGACTACTTCATGACCTTATGCTCTGACACCAAGTTTTAAATGACATGAGGGTCTACCCTGGAAGAAATGGTATCCTCAAATAAACAAACTCATACTTGACCTCTCGGAGGTCTTGAACAAACCTTTGACATCATTTATTGCATAACATAAACAAAGAATAGTACGTAATTAAAAAATTTTACAGCAACAACATCTTAAGAATAAGAAAAATCTTTAGGTCACAACCGATATATAAAAAGAATAAGAAATAACAAAATCCAATACTATATCTTTTTACACGAAAAGCTAAGCATGACTTGTCCTCGATTTTATTAAGGAAATACCACAACTTTCTTGAAAGGATGCTATTATACAAGCTTCACTTCAAAGTACTCCTATCAAGGCCCACCTACAAATTTAGAGATAAAACACATATATGAATTTAGTACATTAGAATGCACTAAGTATGGTCATATACAATAAAATCATGCCAAAAAACATATGTATAAAAACATGTTCTTTTATGCTCTTTTGAAGAAAGCTTCACAACATATGTATAATAACCACTTTTAACAAAAAATTTCATATGCAATAAATATTCAAAAAATCAACATAATAGCATTATCACAACGTCAAACCATATAAGAATATAAACATCCTACCAAGGGTTATTTGTGAAACATCAAAAATACCTTAGGTGAGGCTTAATCCTAACATATTTTTAATAAGATTATAAGGTCCTAAATTAATTTATAATTTTTTTATGAGGCAGTTTCAAATGTATTATCTAAATTGAAAGTCAAATGTCAAGGGACGCTCAAGACGTTCGACGACTAGTCACCTATGTGCTTCATGTGTTGTTATGTGCCTATATGTATGTTTCATGAGTTAATAGGGTCATTATATGAGTTATTATAGTGTTTATATAAATTGTGTCATGTTTCATAAAGTTCGTAGGTCAAAGATTCAAGAACGTCCATGACATTCAAAAGGTTTTCCTTGAAACTATTTTGTGTGTTTTGGTATGTTTAGTCATGTTTTACATGTTCATTTTGATAGAAATTGATAGGGACACCCTTAAATCATATACGAACATATTTTTGTTGAAAACATCAACGCAAACATCCCAAGGACAAAACAAGGGTCCTTTAGGAAGGACCATTCCTAGAGCCTAAGGCAGTCAAGACAAGCCTTAATCTACTAAGGAAAATGACGGCTCATTGGCCAATCGTTGCCAACGTTGATGGGATTCATTGTTCAAGACATACTCTAGAGAGGTAAAGCTCCCAATGTCCAGCCTCTAAACCAAACGATGGAAAAACAGGATGTTCTATTTATCGACAAACAATCAGTTGATGGCCAGTTGTTGGTGCAGTCTGCTCGTGCACAGCATCACGATAAGTTGCAAGGCTGAATTGGTAATTTCAAACAACGTACAAATAAGAGTTTAAGAGGTTAGTTAGGGTTCTTTTAGGTATTTTAAGTTTATATATAATTGGTAAATACCTAGATGAATTCATTCTTCCAAATCAAAACCCCATAAATCTCTAAGAAATTTTCTAGAACTCCATTGATGCCAAAAGTCAAGAAAGAGCTTGGATTGGAGATCTGAGTGGTCATTTTTAATAAAATTTGTGTATTAACATCATTGAGTAATGGTTTTTTATCTTTGAAACTTTATTCATCAAGGAGCCAGAAATATCAATGATATTTCTAATGTTTTCAAAAGATGAACTTGTACAACATTACAGCCTATATATGGATTCTTACATTAAACGTTTTATATCATTTTATATTGATTTAATTGTTTTTAATTAAATTATTTTAACCAAATTTACCTATTAAACAATGTAATTGATGATCCCTAGTTTTTGGCTACTTTATGGTTAACTTGATATTGACTTAATGCATATGAGTTCTACTGTAGTTTTCTATGGGGTATTGAGTGATGTAAGAATTGTATTCAATTGATATATATGTTGTATTATATAGATAAATACACATTGAGTTGACCTGGATTAATTGAGTATTATGGTTTTTGTATTGAATTCTTCTTCACGGCCATGGGTAAGAGCCTTATGGTATTAAATTGGATGATTTAGCTACGGATTGAAGTGGTGGTAGTTGATTCATTGAATGATTACCTAATTCTATTTATTTTAATTAATATAAACCTTGTATTAATTTGTATTTTTATGATCCACTTATGGTGGTTGTTCTCTGTGAGTTATGTGGCCATGTCGGTGTTACTCAATGTAATATCATGATCATGTCCTTGTTAGCCAAATAATTCATATACTATGATGCTTTGTGAAGTGATTTATGTGAAGTATTATCATATATATCTACATGTTATTAAGGTGCAAGAATGTGTTCTTCTATTGTTATAGGTGATCATGTTATACTATGAATATGTCTTTATGTGTATAGTCTTAGAGTTGATGCATGATTATTTCTACTTGAGTCTATTATGGATATATTGATGATTTTATAGTAGTATATATGGTGAGTTAAAGATGGTAATGTATATTCCTATGTGCTTCTAGAATGATGTACAATATGTGCTAAAGTGAACTACTAGTGTCTTGTCTGTTTGACATATCTCCCTTACTTAATAAATGTATGAATGTGAATATGTTATAACTTGACTTAGGATGCTAAAGCCTCTTTGTATTGTATTTATTAATTATATGATACCTTGAATGATTCTAAGAAGTTCCTTTATGTAAAACATTAAACCTAGTGGTAAGCTTATAAACCTTCAAGTCGAAAGTCGTAATAGTATCCTTGTTGTATTTAGTGATGGTGTTAAGATTGGTTTGTGAGAATGAAATCATATAATCCTTAGGAAATTCTTTAATATATCTTTTTTGCTATTGTAAGGTATCCCTAGGGGACCTCTTTGGTAGGGTGAATTTGATTGGGTGATGAACTAGAAATGGAACCTCTTCATATAATCCTTTAATGAAAATTACACTAAGAGAACAAAGACTAGCACGAAGTGAGTATGGTAAGGGAAGTGGATCTAGTTAATGAATGAGGCTAAAGGAAAAGGAAAACCCTTCATATTCTTAATCATGTGCCTACATGGGATGTTCAAAGTTTTATCATTGGATTGTAGAACAGCCTCCGTGGGAGTAGTTTACAACTCTGGATTACATGTGTTTGCTACCATAGTTTATGTCAGTTATTCCCCATTCTCATTATATGTGATAACTACTAGTATTTGAGAAGTTCTATAAAGTTTAGGTGGTGGTATAGGAAGTTATAGAGACATTGCTAAATAGGATTTACAGATACTAGTGAGACCCTAGATCTTATCCAAGACCATTACTTGAATGTCCTTTATGTGATAAATGTTTCTTAAATGAACAAATGAATATAAAGACTTATGTTAAGAAAGCATGTTAAATGAATAATGACCTATTTAGAGTAATTAAGTGTTATCTAGTTAAGGTATGAAGAGGGCATAGGAATGGTCACTTCGTGTCTTACCTAGACAAGTCTTAAAAAATGATTCTATTTAGGAAATATGGTTCATTATGTAGACATGATCCAAACTTATGTAGTCTTAATTATTACGTACGTTATGTATGTATGTTCTTTTCTTGATTGACTTGAGTATGCCTTTTGGTAACATTTGTGAGAAGAATGTCATATTCTTTAAAAGTTATTATGTTAAGTTAGAATGATCTTATTCTAGGTAATCTAAAGGATATCTTATGTGTGTCTGAAAGGGATTGTATGGGCGGTCGCTTCAAAACTCACTCAAGTGAACCATAGAATCACCTTTGGTAAGAGGATATCATGTTCACATGTTTAGTGTATTGTAAGTATGTATATATAATTATAGGTGGTCTTAAGGATCATTTAGGTATTCCTAGAGAGGGTGTATGGGCGGTCTATCTTTGTCTTACATAAGTAAGTCTTAAGATATCTTTTAGTGAGGGAATTTCATAAAAGAAAGTGTTAAGGGGAAATTAATCAACTTCACTGTAACAGTTTCATCGTAACACAAAATTAGTTCACGGTAAAGTTTTTCATAAATGTGATTACTACTGCAGTGACTTCCTTTGAATTTCTAAGGTATTAATTGTTGTTCTATTTTTAATATTATTATATATAAATCTAAAAGATCATATTTCGATTATATGTTTGTTTTCATGATTTTTTACATTATGATATACTAGGTACATTTGTTTGTTGTAATTTCATGCTTTTATCTATCTCTAAAGTGATTCATAGGTTTAAGGTGCTTTTGGGAGCTAAGCTTGGATTATTGGATCGTTCCAGCATGTTTAAATAGGTCCTCCTATGACTCGAGGGCATAAATGTCTTTTCTTTATCTTATTGAAGTATTGTAATAGACTTAGTATTTCTATATATCTGTTATATGGGTCGTGTCCAAAGTATTCATGTGTCTAAGATTTCAAGAAATGAGACTTAGTATTTCCTATGGATTTTATATAAAAGAGATTCTAAAGAATATTCGAATATTTGTAAAAATTTTTAATTAAACACTAATTTTCATATGTATATATGCGGCGAACGTTATGAAAGGGCTTGTACAAACCTCTGAGAGGTCAGTGACGTAACATGGTTTCACTGTACTTTCAATGCTTTCTCCTTAAGTTTAGTGTGTGTCTAGGGAGTTATTGTAGTAATTTTAATGTGTTTTATCTGTGTTTTGCAGGAAAGTTGCCAAAACAGAAACACAAAAGACTGTGCAGAAATCAGTGCAGTAGTGACCTACGAAGCCAATGATGACCCGTCGTCCCATTGACGGACCGTAGGTGGTGATTGACAACTGGAGATCAAGCATCTGGAAGCAACACGCGGAATTCTTACTTAGTGTTGGGCTACAAAAGTCTAAACAGTCCGTCGACTGACCAACGGATCATCCAAGCAAACCATTGATGAGATAAGAGACTGCTCTAGTACCCGATGTGGAAGAAAATTTTAAGTATGGAACAATGGAGGCATCGACAAACCGTAAGTGAATCGATAGAACACGTTGCTGGTCCATCGATTGGATTAGAGATGATGCAACATGCACTCTTTGAGAAGATTCTAAGTATGTAACGACGGAGACAGTCAACGTTCCGTTATTTGATCGACAGACTATCAGTAAGGTTGTCGATTGAAGCCTCTTTTTTGGAAAAACTTACCTTAATTTCTTTTCTTTTATTAGGATAATGTTATTATAAATAGGGTTTAAAACCTACTTTTTGGGGTTGGATCTTTTATTATTTTTCATACTTTTGTTCTTGGAGATTTGACTTTGAAAATTGTGAAATTAGTTCAAGTTTCCGGATTCGATTCTCAAGTGAATTTCGTTGTTTCATGTATAATTTCAGGATTTCTTCAAACTTATCAATGTAAGTTTATGCTTTATTATTCTAAAAATATAAATTGTTTTCTTCTAAGGCAGGGGTAACTTAATTTAAAACTAGGATTGTGGGAACCATGGGTCAGTAACAATATAAACCTAGTTAATTAAAAATTCTCAACTAGGTTATTGCATGCATCGATAATTCTTTGGTATAGAAGTCTTCCTAACTAGCGCACGCGTTAGAACTTGCCTTAATGCTATTAGCCGCACAAAGGGGATAGTTAATAGGAAAATAATTATAGACATAGATTTAATGGATACTATATAATATGCTACTTTCGATATGTGCAAGGTGGTAACTAAGACAAACATCGAGTATGACTCTTACTATGAAGTAAAAGGTATGGGTTAGTAATTTTAACATACGTAGCCGGACAAAGGTATGGGATGAAATTCTCTAAATTCCGAACAAAGGATTTCTAGATACCTAACTTATCTTTTTGCATGCAAAAACTTAAAAAAAGAATTGTTATAAGTTAGGGTCCTAGCTTATCTTATAACTTGATAAACATCAACAATTTACTATTGTTACTTGTTAGATTTTATAACATTACAACATTTTTGTTTCACAAGCCCCCCCCCCTTTAATTATTAGTTTTTCGAAAGGATCTGATTAAATAAAGGTAATCGTACATAAAACTTATGTATAAATCATTTTCCTCGTGGGATCGACCCCAACCTAATAGTTGAGTTCTTTACTTTATATGACCGCTTCTACTTCTTTAGGGAAGTATAATTTGAGCGTATCAAATTTTGGCGCCGTTGTCGGGGAAAGTCTTCTAGATTAATTTTAAGAGCAATTACTAAAGTTTAATCAACAATTCCTAATTTAACTTTTTCTATTTGTTTTTGACTCTTTCAAGTCTAGCTCTAGTGTATGCAAGTACACGGATTCAAGGAGAACTACTACTTTCATTTGATACAGAACTGAACCGTACACTCCGCAGAGTAAACGATCCACACAATTCTGCTTATATTGGTGATGGGATCATCAATGAACTTTCTCCGTTGTTTGATGCTCTCATCCAAGTGACTGTGGAGATTCTTGTGGATGGTGCTTTGAGGAGGAAACTTCCCGCCCCACGTCCTAAAGAGTATTATAGGGACAATATTAAAATTACAGATTATGTTGGACATCTTGTTGTATCTCCTCTACTATAAGGTTATACATTCATGGTAACTAATAGATAGATCTAGATGATAACCGCTAGAGGTTTATTTTCGGGACTACCATCTGATAATCCACAAGATTATATCGCCAAAAAGAGGCCAGTGTGTAAGAGTTGTGTATGGGGGGAAGACTTGGAAATGGATGTCATCGGATTAAGGGTGTACCCTATCTCGCTGACGAGAGAGGCTGCAATTTTGTTTAGTTAGTTGCCCTATAAATTGATGTATACTTGGGAGCAGTTTAGGGATGTGTTCCTAGCACAATATTACCCGGTGTCTAAAAAGGTCAACCACAAAGATAGAGTGAATAACTTTATGGCATGTTCTAGGGAGTAAGTAAGTAGCTCTTCGGGTAGGTTCATCTTACTTATGAGAAGATTCCAAAACCACCCCATTGATGATGCGTCGTTGAAAGAGAACTTCTATTGGGAGAAAGATGATAATAATAAGGCAGTACTTTAAAATATAGTGGGTGGTTATTACGGTGAGTGCATATACGCAATGATTGCAAAGAAGTTAGAGAAAATCTCTCGAAACAATAAGGCTTGGAGCAGTAGGAATTCAGACACTAGGAGAAACACCTTTACAAATCAAGCTATACACAACCCGATCATAGATGATATTCGTAAAGAGATGGCTCAAATGAGAACTGAGCTCGAGTTGTTATTGAAACATATCACTGGAGGTGTGGGGAAAGTAAATGTAGTGAATTATTTTACCAAACCCCCACCATAAGAGGATGAATTCTACTATGAATAGGACTCTTGTGCAGTTAATAATCAAACTAGGGGTTTTCGACTGAACGCCTTAAGGCTCCAATTAGGAGAATTGGTCGCAACGTCAAGTAAATCAAGGTAATTACTATAGGAATTACAACCGAGAGAGTCATTATGTTAGAGATGGAAACTAAAACCGCGACAATAACTTCAACCAGGGTAACTATGGTAACAGAAAGTATCGGAGTTGGCCCTATGTTCCACCTCAAAATCGAGAAGTTTCTCCTAGGGATGGTGGAGGAAGTATTGCACGAGTTGAAGACATGTTGCAAAATATGATGATGAGGTTTTATTCTAGTGATGAGAACACCAAAGAGTTGATAGATGATTTGCCTAATATTAGGCTAAAGGTTGAAGCACATACAATCTCAATCAAGCATCTTTTGTTGGAAATGACAAAATTGTCTTCTACTATGAACCCATGTAAACCGTGTACTTTTCCTAACAATACTTTTGAAAACCTAAAAAATGATGGGCATTGCATGAATTTAACTACTCTAGGGGGTAGGAAAACCATTGGTCAACCTAGGTCATCTAGCATAGAAGATGAGGTGTGAAAAAATGATGAGGTAGTTGAATTTAGTTGTGAGTTGGTAGATAAATCGTGGAAAGAAGCTGAGATACCCCAAAAGGTGACCCCCGTTCCTATACCAGCACCACCATTCCCACAAGTATTGGTGAAAAAATCGAGGTTGGTACGTACCGGCATTTTATTACTATATGGAAATAGCTTCCAATCAAATATTGGTGAAAAAACCGAGGTTGGTAAATTCCAGTGTTTTATTACTATATAGAAATAGCTTTCAATAATTGTGCCTTTGATAAAATCTCTTGAACAAATGTTCGGTTATGCCATGTTTATGAAAGATATGGTTAAATAAGAATAGATGGGTAAGTTTTAAGGATGATGATCAGATGCAAATTGTAGTGCTATTGCTACAATGTCTCTTGTGCAAAAGAAAGAACATCTGGGCGCTTTCACTATTCCATGTACCATCAAGTTGCTAAACCATAATGTGATCTTAGGGCAAGAATAAATATCATGCCTCTCTCTATTTACAAGAATTTGGGTTTGGGTGACCAAAATCCCTCTACGATGTGGTTACTAATGGCCGATAGAACGGTGAAAAGGCCCATTACGATACTCCATGATGTGTTTGTGAAGGTGGAGTCAATTATATTCCCTGAAGATTTTGTGATTCTTTATTGTGATATGGATTTTGAGGTGCCTATTATTCTTGGGAGGCTATTCCTTGCTACATGTCGCACCTTGGTTGATATGGAAAAAGGATTAATCAAGTTTAGGTTGAACAATAATGAAGCAACATTCAACATTTGTAGGTCCATAAAGCAGAGTTGTGACCTCCAAACTATATCTGTTATATCTTACAGGGTTGAGAGTACGTCTGAGGTACAAATCAAAGAGTTCCTTTGTGTATAGGCACTAGCAGGAGTGATCATTAATTTTGAGAGTAATGGTACTGAGGAGTTTGGGTCATTTTTTGCGACACTTGATTTTGAGGTAACGTTCGGTTCAAACTGAAGAAATTGGAGTTAGATATGAAAAATTACGAGTCTCCACCAGTGAAACCATCTATTGATAAGTCCCCAAAATTAGATCTCAAGGCTCTACCACCTCATATGAGGTATGTAATCTTGGGAAAATATGAAACTTTGCCTGTAATAATTGCATCGGATTTTAATATGAAGGAAGTACACTGTTTCGTAGAAGTGTAAAAGAGTTTCAAATGACCCATTGGTTTTACTATTGTGGATATTATTGGGATTCCACCCAGTATTTGTTCGCAAAAAATCCAACTCATACCCGATAATAGGCCATGTATTGAGCATCAAAGACGAGTAAATCACCCTATGCAAAAGCTAGTGAGGAAGGAAATTATTTGGTGGTTGGATGCTGCAGTCATATATCCTTTCACATATAGTAGTTAGGTATGCCATATTCAGTGTGTGACCAAAAGGGGTGGATGAATGTGGTCCGTAATGAGAAGAATGAGCTTGTTCAAATAACGCTGGTTACCGGATGGAGAGTTTGTATGCATTACCGGAAGTTAAATACATGGACTGGTAAGGACCATTTTCCTATTCCCTTTATGAATAAGATGTTTGGTAGGCTTGCAGAAACAATGTGGTATTGTTTTCTTGATGGTTAATTGGGTTACAATCAAATCTTTATTGCACCGGAGGATCAACAGAAAACCACCATTACTTGCCCTTATGGGACAATCTCATTCAAGAGGAGGCCTTTTGGGTTGTGTAATGCACCTGCTATTTTTAAAAATTGTATGATGTCATTATTCTTCGACATGGTTAAGGACACTATTGAGGTGTATATGGATGATTTTTCAGTTGTTGGCGACTCTTTTGATTGTTATTTGATTCACTTGGCCGAGGTTCTCAAAAGGTGTGAAGATTAAAACCTTGTGCTAAATTGGGTTAAATGTCACATCATGGTGAAAGAGGGTATGATATTGATGCATCGAATCCCAGAGAAGGGGATAGTGGTTGATCGAGCCAAAGTTTATGTAATAGACAGACTTCCTCCATCAATCTCTAAAAAGGAAAGTGAACTTTTCTTGGGCATGATGGCTTCTACCTTTTGTTTATTAAAGATTTTTAAAAAATTGCATGTACTCTGTGAAAGATACTTGAGAAATATTGTAAATTTATTTTGATGAATCCTATTTAAAGGCAATTGGACAGTTGAAGGAGAAGTTAGTGTCTACGCCCGTTGTTATTTCCCAGATTGGATTAAGCCATTTGAAGTGATGTGTGATGCTAGTGAGGTTGCTCTTCGTGTAGTCTTAGTACAAATAGGGATAAAATCCTTCACCCCATTTATTACGCTTATAAGGCACTAAATGAAACACAAAAGAGCTACACTATGATTGAAAAAGAACTCCTTGCAGCGGTATTGCATTTGAAAAATTTAACTCCTATTTTCTTCGAACAGGAGTCATAATGCATTACGACCACTGCCCTTTGAGATATTTGATGGCAAAGAAGGATGTGAAACCAAGGTTGATTACATGGGTACAAGTGTTGCAAGAGTTTTATTTTAAGATGAAAGATAAAAAAGGCAAAGAAAATAAAGTTACCGATCACTTGTCCAGATATGAGGATAAAGCTATGCGAGAGTTAGGTAAAAAGGCTAAAATTGATGATACCTTTCCTGATTAGCATGTATTGGACTCTTCTCATGAAATGATTCCATGGTTCTCCGATTTCGCAAAATATCTTGCTAGTGATATAGTTACATCGGACTTGTCCTTTCATTAAAGGAAAAAGTTCATGCGTGATGTGAAAAGGTTTTTTTTGGGATGAGCCATATTTATAACGGATGTGTGATTATGTGCTTATTTTCTCTTATGTGCCGGAATTTGAGATTCTATGTGTTTTGGAGGCATTTCATTCCTCACATGTAGGTGTGAATCATACTTGTATTTGGACTGCACATAAGATCTTACATAGTGTCTACTATTGGCTACCCATCCACCATGATGCTCATGTGTTCGCCAAGTCATGTGATAGGTGCCAAAGAGATGGAGGTATTTCGAGAAGGCAATGGCTCTTTTTGAATTCCATTCTAGTAATTGAGTTGTTTCATGTATGGGGCATTGACTTTATGGCCCCAGTTGTAAATTCTCATGGGGTGAAATATATTCTTATGGCAGTGGATTTTGTGTCAAAATGGGTAGAAGCCATAGTACTTGCTAACAATAAAGTGAAAAGTGTCACCGCGTTCTTGAAAAAGAACATATTTTCTAGATTTGGCACACCTAGGGCTAATATCGATGTGGGGGGTCCCACTTCTGCAACCAGTTTTTAAAAGGGTCATTGGAGAAATATGGAGCTTTCCACATTGTAGCCACTACATACCATTTGCAAAATAGTGGGCAAGTTGAGGTGTCAAAAGAAAAATTATGTAGATCCTATCGAAAACGGTGAATGCTAATAGGATGGATTGGTTAAGGAGGCTTTATGATTCTCTGTGGATTTACCAAACAGCACACAAGACTTCCATAGGTATGTATCCACACAAACTTGTATACGGGAAGGCTTGTCATTTGCTGGTTTAGTTAGAGCACAAGGATATGTGGGCGATGAAGAAGCTGAAGATGGACTGGAATGAACCTGTGGATCAGAGACCTAATAGGATGAATGATCTTGATGAGTTTCGCCTACAATCATGTGAAAGTTCATGGCTCCACAAAGAGAAGATGAATAATTACAATGACAAAAAGATTGAGAAGCGTGAATTTGTAGTTGGGGATTTAGTACTTCTGTTTAACTCTAGGTTACTCTTGTTTGCGGCAAACTCAAGTCCAAATGGACTGGTCAAATCTTGGTCACTAATGTGATCCCACACCGAGCGGTTTATTTGGAAAACAAGAAGGGTGCTAGGTTCACGGTCAATGGGCCGAGAATCAAGATCTACCTATGGCATGCGGAGAGTGACCATGAAGTGGTCGAGGAATATTAACTTGATGAAGTATGAGTAATAAAGGGTCTTGCGTCGTGTTGAAACATTAAATGAAGTGCTTCTTTGGAGGCAATCAAAGGTACCAAACCACACAAATTCTGCAGAAATTGGTCTTGTGCATAGGTATATGGATTAATCAACAGGTCGTCGATAGTTTCACAGGTCCCAGGAATTTTTTTCAATTTTCATCTAAGTTAGGGCACAACCTACAGACCCATCGACAGGATGTAGATTTACTTATGGACCGTCAACAGGGTAATATCACATAACAAAAACCAGTGATACGAACCGAACCAACCGCCATCATGTTATAATTATTCATTAACCCCTCCCATACCTTTTTGAATTCCCCCAACCATTTCCCTTCCTTAATCCCTTAACTCCATATTAACTCCCACAATCATTTACTTCACATTAATCGTCGTACCATTGTGCACGTTCGTCGTTCCTAACTGAAACTCTAATCTTTGATTCATTCTAAAAAATTTCTAAGTATCAGACGGAATAAGAGGAATACGATACGTCTCTTTATCGGTGGGTCATTCTGCACGTCCGTCATTTCTAACTACATGTTTTGAGGAAAGATAAATTCTGGAAATTTCTATGTATCCATCGACAGATAGTCATTTTATCGACAAGCCGTCGATGGTACCCATCTTCTCATTCTACAGTTCTACACTAACATTTGTCTTCTGATTACTATGAAACTAACAACACTCTTTTAAGGTACTATTGGCCCCAAACCATATATTGTATATTCCAAGGGATGGTCTAAGTTTGTGGGCCCCATCTTGGCACCTGTTTGACTCATCCAATGATTAGCTTGATCCTGAGTATATGCCCCCAGGAACCTAGAACCCGACACCAGCTGCTAGAGTGAATCGGAGATCCCCAAGAAGTTGCACCCGACGTAGTAACTTCCTCCCAGTGTGATAAAGAGCGTAGACTGACCAGCACACTGTTTGGGTCTTCATAGGGTTCTGAGGGAGCATCTAAATTCGAGGAGGCCTCTTGTTCTGATTCGCCCTTATTTAAAGGGTCTACTAAGGCCGCTGCCTCCAATTTTGGCGCATAGGGTGACACTCCACCAGTCGTGCCTACCCACAATGCCTCATCTGATAAGGCCTAAAATTCGGAGTCTGCTTTGGCACCCCAACTTGAGGTCCCTGCACCGGTCGCTGATGAAACTAACAAGAGGAGCGTATAGGTTCAGTACCAAGTATACATGGATGCCAAAGTGTTGAAAGACAAGTGGGTGATGACTCGGATGCTGAAAGTTGAGCGGAGGGTTCTTATAGAGAGCTTACACACAGCCCTTGCAGTATAAGATTTGTTTCACCATTACCGACTTGAGTGAACGGCTATGAGATTTGGGCCTTATAGTGTGGAGATGGTGCAGTATTTGTACGCCTCATATGTGGCGACTCTCTGAGGTCCTTTTAATGGGAAGGCTAACCCCGCCAATCAAGAATCGCTCATTGATGTCAGTGTTCGAGGTTGCCGAGTTGAGATTTCTTCTCCTTCTATCCGCCGCTTCTTTTATGTTATGGACACTTATGCCATTTGGGTCCCCCACACCGAAGAGTTAAACTACAGTTGGGACGTCATGAAGAGTGGTCATTTTCTACTAAGTAAATAGTTGCGATAGTCCACCGATAGGTGGATTGATCAATAGATCTTCATTGATAGTGAAGGCACAAATTTTGTGTTGGACACCAAAGGCCTTATCAAGAAGGTCAACCTCACCTTCACTGCAAAATTTATCTCGCTATTGGTCCCCTACTGCCTATCCCCCATGGTTGTAGATAATATACATACTTGGGATAGGGCGGTGTTGGTAGCAACATTGGTTGCCAGGTTGGAGGTTGATTTCGCCATGTTGCTGATCTCTTTCATCCATTAGAGAGATTATAAGGCCTCTACCACTTACCCATTTGCTTGTATGATTTTCCTTCTATGCAGGGATACTGGAGTGCCTATTTGGAACACAGATGTTATCCGCACTTCTACCGGGCTGATTGATATCAGTCTCATTATTGATGAGGCCAATGAGGCAGCACCACCGCACGGGCCTAGAAGTGAAATACAACCGCTAGGAGAGAACTTTGCGGATACAATTGAGGAAACCCGAGGGTCTAATAATGCTACTTAGGAACCTCCTAACACCACCCTAGCCGAGTTTGCCCCTAGCACGAGTAGGGAGCCTAGTTCGTCCCTATCTACCCCACCATTAGTAGAACTGGACCTTATTGCTCGAGTCCAGAAGCTAGAGGCCGAGATTGCCACCTTTCTTCACCATATATAGCCTTGGATGAACAAATCCATTGTAAAGGTTGCAGACGGATTAAGAAAAAGGTGGCGCAGCAGACAAAGCAGAAGATTAGGGCAATCCATCAGCGCCTACAGGCTTTTTGAGCTTTGAGGCCTAGCACATCCGACCCACCATTGTTGTGACTACTCATCAGGATGGTTTTGCGAGTCTTCTTGCTTACGTTGATGCTATACTATATGTAATGTCGTCTGAGACTACGGCCTCCTATACGGATCTTGCGGAGGATACAGTGCTTGCTGCACTACTCACTACAACTACTACACCATCGCCAGTGCCATTTGAGCGTTCAAAGAGGTAGTGATCCACCTGCACCAGTGAGAGTGAGGACGCTTGGGCTCGGCAGAAGGAGAGCACATATTTGGAGGCTACGAGGAGAGGGTTGTTTCTTGATGAGGAGGCCCATCAGTTGAGGTCTAGAGAGTTAGTTGTTAGGTATTGTAGCTCCTGATTAGAAGATGTGAGAACAGAACCACTAAGGGTTCAAATCTTGTTCTGGGCACAACTGATGGTGGCCCTACTACTGAGGGACCCGTTTCAGGGAAACCGAACCCACCGTCTTGTTGATCTTCGGTGCTATGCGCCTCATGTTTGCTTCACCTACCATTTTTTTGCATTGGGGACATTTACATGTTTTTTGGGGGGATGGGTTAAATAAAAAGTGAGTGCTAGGGTCATGTGTAAGTAGCCTATGTCACGATCATCTCTTGAAAGTTTTCTTGCAATTGTTCTTTTCCCCCAAGAGACTAGTTATTTTACTGCTAAAACGGCATGTGTATTATCTTGTACAAAGTGTGAATGTGAAATCTGAAGCATGATGGCTAAATATCAATGATTTCCCATTTTTAAGATAAATCTTGCATGATTACGCATAATGAATAAGAATGTGTTGGCTCTAAGCATGACATAGAGATACACCATTGCATGACTCTCTATTTAATACTCGAACTAGACGTTCGATAATCTTGTAGGGTAATAAGATGTTAAGAGACTCTGAGGAAAGTTGATTGTTCCACTATTGGTACCTAGATAGAACATGCCCGGTTAGTCCTGCAAAAAAAATGTGTTAGACATTTAGGAAAGGATCATAGTCCCTTGTTCAAATTAGTTATTTTGTAGCCTAAATAAAAGAAAACCAAATGAAATCTGTCCCTTTTTTATCCAAACATTCTGAGCTTCCAATAAACCTTTCTTTTCTTCCCCAACTCATCTTCCCTAGGTATAATGTATTGGGCCAGGTCATTCCTTGGACATGTCTAAATTAACTTAGGCCAAAAGCATAAGTTGGGGGTGTCTAGTGCAGAAAGTGACCTCGTCTTAGCCCTGACTTATTCTTAGGTATTGTGTACCTCAACTAATGGCAAAGACATAAGTTGAGGGTGTCTATTATGAGTAGTGTCCAGAAAAGTGTGGATGAAAGTATTAATATAAAAACAAGAGTGAATGAGAGAAGTGACACAGTCAAATACATTATCAAACAAACAAAAAGAGACATAATATAAAAGTAGTGGTTAAGTAAAATAAGTAAGAGTCATTTCCACAAAAAGAGAATGAAAGGATAAAACAAGGCCAAGAGTACAAGAAAACGAAGAGTAGGGCATAATAGACAATTAAACAGTGTAGGACATTTAGCACTAATGTCAAGGAGGGACACAAGCCACTTAAATGTACCCATATGTATCAATCCTGACCCAAAGCTTACATTACAAGCCAACAAAGTCCTATCATAATATTAAGAGTCTAATATAGTGAACTTAAGTTGTATAAATAAGGGCAAGACTATGGGACAAGTATCAACTAGGTGTGAAGTTATTGTAAGCATGAGTGTTGAATAATTATATATGATACTCAAATTTGAAATCAGTGTGTGAAAAAGGAGGATATCTTTTGATGTACGGGAACTACTTGCAATATTGGAAAGTTGGTACCTTGATGAGAGATATAAGATTAGAGGTGTCAGTGCATGTTCTGTAATGGTCTGATCCATATGAATGAGCTTTGTGAGCCTAAGAGTGAAAGCATGCACTAAACCAATAACAAAATTCGGGAATGATAGCCATATGATTGTGAAAGCTTAAAAAAGGATACTTTTGTACAAGGTGTTGTGTTAAGTCATAGTGCATCGTTTTAATACAAACAATGAATTTATGTTGAGCGTGTTGATGTACCGTGGTTCCACAGTACTTTAGATGCTTTTCTTTAAGATTAGTGCATGTCACCGACCTTCATGTAGTACTTCAAATATGTGTTATCTATGTTTTGCAGGAAAGTTATCCAAAACATATATGTAGAAGGCAGTGCAGAAATCAGAGCAGAAGTGACCCACGAAGCCATTGAAGGCCCATCGTCCCATTAATGGACCATAGGAGGTGATCATCGACTAGAGTTTTAATCATCTAGAAGAAACTAGACGTACCATTTTGGAAAATCATTGATGAGATCTGAGATTTCTCCAGTACTTGATGTTGAAGAAAAGTTAATGTATGGAACAACGGAGGCATCGACACACAGTAACTGAATCGACGGACCACTAACGGTCTGTCGATCAAACGACGCACCATCGACTTCCTTTGTCGTTCCATACTTCATATCTTTTAAAAACCTACATGTTGCTTAGACGGAAAGTAAGTGAATCAAAGAAGATCAAACCTGTGGGCTTTGAAAAGATGCGAAATGTACTGACAAAGAAAGTCGATGGTGCGTCGTTTGATCGACGGACCTTTTGTGGGGTCGTTGATTGAAGCCGCATTTTTTTGACAAACTTTCTTTAATTGCTTTCTTTTATTTTAGGAAATTTTTTTGATAAATAGGGTGTAAAACCTCATTTTTTTGTGGGTTGGATCTTTTATTATTTTTTCATTGATTTCTATTTGGATATTTGACTTTGCAACTTTTGAAATTAATTAAGGTCTCGGGAATCGATTCTCAAGTTAATTTTGTTGTATCAAGTATAATTCGTGGATTTTGTTCAAACTTATTAAGGTAAGATCATGATTTATTATTCAACAAATATGAATTGTGTTCTTCTATGCATGGGTAACAAAATCCTAAACTAGTGTTGTGGGAACCATAAGTGACTAACAAAAAAAATGTATCTAATTAACATTTCTCAACTAGGTCATTGCATAAATCGTTAATTCTTTCATCTAGAAGTCATTATAACGAGAGCATGTGTTAGAACATGACTTATTTCTATTTGGAGGCCTAAGGGATAGGTAATAGAAAAAGAATTATCGACATAGATTTAGTAGATACATTCTAATAGGCTAGTTTTTGTGGGTGGAAGGTGGTAACAAAGTCAAACACAAATATGACGCTTAATATGAATTAAAAGGTAATGGTTAGTAATTTAAACAAACGTAGCTGGACCAAGGTATTGAGTGAAATTCATTAAATGTCGGACCAAGTATTTAGAGATACCTAACATATCACTTTGCATGCTAAACCTTAGGAATGAATTCTTATAATTTAGGGTTATTGCACTAAGAACCTATGGGGAACACTTAAATCCTAGATTCTCTTATAACTCGATAAGAACCAACAATTTACTCTTGTTACTTGTTAGATTCCATAACATCAAAATATTTTTATTTCATAAAAAAAACCCTGTCATTATTAGTTTTTGTAAAGGATCTGACTAAATATAGGTAATCGTATATTATACTTAAGCCTAAATAATTTTCCTCGTGGTGTCTACCCCAACCATAATAGTTGGGATCTTTACTTGATCACACCGCTTATATTTCTTTAGAGAAGTAAAATTTGAGCATATCATCAAGTACGCCGGTTGTACTCGTAGAGTGCCATATATTCTATATGAAGGAGATAGTAACTTATATGAGGAACTATACTGTTAGCTAGAAGAATGGAGACCATATGTGCAGATGAGAAATTGTCCTATGATTCATGAAGAAGAAAACAAATCATTCTTGGCACCTTTTGAGGAGTAGGAAATTCTAGAGAGCATAAAAGCATGTGCATGGGACAAAGCACCAGGGCCAAATGGTTATTCCATGGCTTTCTTCACCCAATGTTGAGGGATCATTAAACCTTATCTGGTGGCTACAATGCAGTAATTCAATAAGGTAGGGATGTTTGAGAAAAGTAATAATGCCACATTTGTGTCTTTCACTCCTAAGAAAGTTGGAGCTGAGGAGCCGACATATTTTAGACCTTTTAGTCTAATAGGTTGTTTTTACAAGATCATTGTCAAATTACCAGTAGAAATGTTAAAGAAGGTGCTACACAAGCTTGTAGACAGCAAAGAAATGGCATTCATAAAAGGTAGACAAATAATAGAGGCAGTGTTGACAAAAAATGAATGTGTTGAGTCTACACAGAGAAACAAATATCCTGGTATTATATGCAAGCTTGATATATAAAATGCCTATGATTATTTTAATTGGAATTTCTTTCTACTTATGATGCAATGGATGGGTTTTGGAACCAAATGGATTAGATGGGTGAAATTATGCATAAGCTAAGTTTTATTTTAATAAATAGAACTCCTACTGGTTTCTTTCCATCCAAAAGGGGAATGAGACAAGGTGAACCCCGACCACCTTTTTATTTATATTAGGAATGGAAGGTTTGAGTAACCTTATTCACAAAACAAAGATGAAGCGTTGGATAAGGGGCTTTTATGTGGACAATAGTGCATGAAATGGCTTGGAGATTACCCATCTGCAATATGTAGATGATACTTTCAATTTTTGTGAAGCAATGACAGGGCAAATATTGATCCTAAGAGTAATATTCATCATTTTTGAACCAATGTCTGGTTTACATATCAATTGGACGAAGAGTTTCATTTATCCCATAAATGAGTGGCTCGGGTGGAGAGTCTGAAAGGGTTATGGGTGATAGGGTAGGGGAACTACATATAATATTCCTAGGTATGCAATTGAGTGGAAATAGAAAATCAATAGGTATCTGGAATGGTGTGATAGAAAAATGTGAAAAGAATCTAACCAACTAGAAAAACCAATATCTTTCTAGGGGAGGTCGATTAACCATGGTTAATAGTGTGTTAGATGCAATACATGCTCATATGACGTCTGTGTTTCTCGAACCAGACAAGGTCAGACATAGGATAGATGTTTTGAGAAGAATTTTTTTTTGGCAGGGAAATGAAGACAAAAAGAAGTTTCATCTAGTAAAGTAGGAAAAGATCATAAAAAAAGATGGGGCACTGGGGATCAGGAACATGAAGAAACAAAACAAAATCCTAATGTTGAAATGGCTTTGAAAGTTTATGAAAGGAGAGAATATGTTATGGAAAGAGGTGATTAGGGAAAAGTATGTAATGGAGAATAGGTGGATGTCAGAGATGATAACTACACCATATGAATGTGGTATATCGAGATCAGTAAGAAATCTTTTGCCATTTTTCGCTCTATAATCAGATTCCAGATGGATAATGGAATGCAGGTGTCATTTTAGGAGGAAAGATGAAAAGCCAAAAGAACCTTGAAACCATTATTCCCATACATATGTTGTGAGCTTGCAGCACAATGCAAATGTGGATGAAATGTTGACTAAACATGGGAGGAACTTACATCTTAGGACGAATTTAAATGATTGAAAGATGGGAACATAGTGCCTTCCATAATACAATGGCACAATTAAGTAATCTGTCTAGGGATGAAGACAAGATTCTGTGGAAGATCGGCAGAGCAAAGGGGTTTTTAGTGTCAAGTCATCTTACAATGATCTCAATCATTCAAATTCAAAGGACAGGATGGAGCTCTGGCCACGGCAGATTATGGCAAAACCTAAAATCTCGTACAAGGTAAATTGATTCACATGGTTACTAGAAAAGGAAGCAGGGATGACACAACAAAATATAAAGAAGAGGAAGTTACAACCATGCTAAAGATGTTATTTGTTTGAGGAATAGGGGGAAACAGTCAACCATCTCTATGCATTGCAAATGGACCGATCAATTATGGATAATATTCAACAGTCTTAGAAAGATCACTTAGGTGAAACGAAGAATCATACCACAAATCTTAAATTGCTAGATCAATATAGGAAATACTATAATTAAGAAGGAGAGATGGAGGATTGTCCCAGCTTGTATATGGTGGACATTGTATAAAAAAGAAAATTAAAGATGCTTTGAGGGAAAGAAGAACAATTTGCAGAATTTTAAGATGAATTGTATAGCTCTTTATTATTTTGGTGTAAACAAAAAGAAAGTTTTAGTTCAGGCAGAAGAACTCTTTGATGTTGTATAATATTTATGACAAAATGCACAGATGGAGTCAATCTAGTTTGTAATACTTATGGAGGGGGCTACTTTGATGTATTTTACCTGTAAATAATTAGGAAGAAAAGGTATTATTCTAAGAAAAAAATCCAATATGAATCAATATAATATTTGAAATGTGAGTTCCTTAACATTTACTAATAAAAAAGTAAAATATATCACCACATGACGTTTGAGATTTGACTTGAATGTTTTTTTGTTGATATATTTATATATATGTGTGTTGTTTTCTAATTATTTGTATTTTGAACAATCTATAGAATTGCATATATTATGAGCAAGTATGGATTGTTTTTTTGATTTCACTATCGTTTACCGTCTCTTTGGTTTAAAAGTACGTGGTCAATCTTTTAGAACTTGAAAATTAACGCTGATTGATAAATTTATTAAGATGACAATCATTAACCCTCAAATAATTTAATGAAGAAAATGATAAACATCGCAATACCATTGTTCTTCTCTAGCTAGTTAGAAGGCCATAAAAAATAATATTGGCAAACAATTATCTATCTTTCCCAAATTACATGAAATCGAAAAAATCTCATAATAATTCAAGGATATAATTGAAAAAAAACTTTTTGTCGAATTTCAATTTCAAACACAACATAGGGTGGAATGCAATACCACACATTTGGTAAAAAATAACCCCTGCACTTCTAAGGGGTCATTTGGTAGAGTGTATAAGAAAAGTTCTTAATATAGTGTATTACTAATGTTTGTATTCGCAATGCATTATTTAGTTATGTCTGGATTAATTATACATAGATTATTTTTATGCATTATTTGGTTTGATGCAATAATTAATGATTGCATTGCATAAACAATTTATTTACAAAGATGCTCTCCACTATTATGATGGAAATTATGCAAGAAGAGATTGGAGGGGCAAATGGGTCTTTAAAGGGTTCTTTTGTAGAGTGTATTAGGAAATATAATGCATTCATTAGGTGTGTATTAGCAGTATTTGTAGTACCTTGCGTGGTACACATTTTCTTGCCATGTATAATTATTGTTTGCATTAGTTATACACTATATTGTGTATTTAATAAAACATGCACTAAATAAAGCATGCATTGCATAAAAAATAATTTACAAAGATGTCCTCTACTATTATGATGGAAAAGATGTAAAAAGATATTTGAGGGGAAAATGGGTCTTTAAGTGGTTGTTTGGTAGAGTGTATTAGAAAATATAATGCATGCAATAGGTGTGTATTAGTAGCACCTTGTTTGGTTCGCATTTTCTTGCCATGTATAACCTTAGTTATACACTCTATTGTGTATTACTAATACCAAGTAATTTTAGATATTAGTAATACATAGCATTTCACACTTGCATTAGAATTAATGATTACAAAACTACCCTCAAAGCTTTTTAAAATGTTTCCTAACATTTTCTCTGCTTTTCATTTTCTTTCTTCTCATATGTTTTTTTTTATTTGTTTTTCAATGTCTTAATTTGTTCATGTTTAAATAGACTTTATGTCCTCTTAAGTATCTTTTTTTTTAAATAAAAAAATTAATTCAGTATTAAGAAGTGCATGTTAAATAACAGAACCAAGGAAAGTATTCTGGAAGAGTGGCTCCAACAAAAGTGAAAAGATTCACATTGCTGGTGGCCAGAAGAGCCTGTCTGACTTATGAGGCACTTTAGAGGAGGGATACCAACATATCCTCTTGGGTTTTCTGTGCAATGAGGCTCTGGAGACCAACAACCACCTGTTTCTCCACTGCATTGTAGACGAGGTGTTCTCTTTGCAAAGAGGATCTGAAAACCGACAAACCCTTGTTTCTCCACTGCAAGAGAACAACACAGGTCTAGGCTTTACTTACCAGCATAGCTAGTGTAAACTGGATTGCTGAACTATGCCCAAACACTAAGGAGATTTCGTAAGCTTTTGGATTAGAAAAGGGAGGTAGCAAGTGTAAGAAGAGGTGGGGAGAACAGTTTCAGCATGCATTTAGTGGAATATGGTGGAATATCTGGAGAGAAAGAAATCAAAAAAAATTTACAAAGCAGAGAAATGTCTCTCTAATCTATTATCGGATTCTAAACATCACACCTATACTTTGGCGGGGGGGTCCTATTACCCCACTAGATTCTTTAAAAACTAAATATATAATACCCTAAAACTCGACAACCACATTCTCAATGTGTAGTGATGCACACTAGTTGCTAGCTAACATTTTTTGTTATTAATATTTATTTTTATCTCTTTATACCGATTTTGATTAATTACAAAAAGATCATTATTCTTTTAATTTCTTCTTCTCTTTTGATTTTCATTTCCTTCTTCCAAATAAATCACCGAAGAAAAAAATTGAAGCTATTTTATAATTATTTTTTCATCACCTTTACGAGCTTAGTTCACATTTAAATTTTTTTATTATATTATTTCTCTGTCTCCATGACACCAACTTTGTAATAAATTTTAGTAGGAGTTGTCGATGGTTAAAATCTTGGGTATTCACCAAACAACAATAGAGCTTGAAGATAGGATCTGATAAGTGATGTATTATATGATAATTGATTTATGATACTGACCCAAAATCGGTGAGAAGGTAGATAAATGGTGTTGATATTGAAAACTAATTTGAGATTATAAGACCACGAAAGATATAGTTATATTATTATTATGTGGCTCGGGTTGTAGAGTCGAATTAAGAACAAGATTGTAATTAAAGAGATCAGCCACTAGAGGTGATGTAGGCAAGTACAACATCGACGATGTAGGACAAGTCTCACTAGGAGGGGTGATGGGTACATTTCTTTGGTGGGGACCATGACTAGTACTAAAATGTGCTGACGAAGAATGAGAAGTGTCACGAGTTGCAGGTGGAAATAACATAGGGGGTGTGGGCTGTTGTGGAGGACTAAAATTTGGAGCAATAGCGACAGGGAGAGAAACCCAAGGGTGTTACGAAGTCGGTTGGGATAGGGGATGGAAAAAAACAGAAGGTTCGGCCATTGCAAATTTTCTCTTATCAAGTATTATGTGTCGAAAAAGGATTTTAGTAGTAGAATGGACACTTTTATGATGGAAGGTGTTAAATAATTTTTTTTGATTCCAATCTTTCTTCTTCTGCTTTTTTTATATCGGTCTTTACTCTATGAAGCAAATTGTAAAGAAAATATTAGAAGATGGATAAAAAGATAATTTAGTGTAGTGATGGTGGTTTAAGGTGGAGAAAATGGTGGTGGGATGAATGTCGAGTAATGAGAAAGAGAGGGGGGGGAAGAAAAAGAAAAAAAACTTAAAGACAAAAGTAAATTATATATATTTAAAAAAAAGGCAAACTAAAATATTACTGAAATATTTTTTTAATAATTCGTTTTACTTAGACATGCCTCCAAGACAGTGAGGACACTCTATGTGTCAAGTCAACATCTGAGGGTGTCATTTTTTCGTTTTAAAATAGTCTAAGGAGTAATAGGACTCCCGTAAAGCATAAGTGTGTAGCCTAAAATTCAATAACATGTTGAGGGGGAGTTTGACTATTTTCTCGAGTTTTTTCAAGGGAAAGAATGAGCTATACAAAAGATTAATTGAGAAACAATTACTTCTTTATTGGTGTAAAGAACAGGAGATCCATGAACTAAATTTTATAGGATCTTGTAAGTATTTCTGTTCTGTTTTCTCTTGTAACAACCTTTTGAAGGTTGCCGGCATAGCCATTAATAATTAAGTTTCCAGGTTCAAATGTGCCACATCTTTGCTCCATCATAGGAGATGTTGATTGCGTTAATTAATTAGCAAGATTTTAGGAGACTTTTGTTTTTTCTTTTCTTTGTGTAATAAAAGAACAATGTTTTTTCTTTTTTTTTGTTATTGATTGGCTTCTCTTAATTAAGTTAGAATCCACCTGTATAAATACCCCTTCTAATGGAAAATAAAAATATATTAAAAGACATGAAAGGCTTCACTTCTTTCTGAGAATCTACAAATAGAATTCAATCCGTGAACATAAAGTGAAAATCAAATAATTTGTTTCCCCTCTAATAAATGACAGTGTGCTGCATAGTATTTCAATTTCAACAATCTGCCAATTAACATTCATGAATATTCAAATACGGCATCGACTCACAAGAGAAAGAAAAAAATAATTTATGAAAACAACATCACGAAAATAAAAATCGTAAGTTAAAAGTGTACCTGTAATGACATTAAGGCTTCAAATAAATCATACGGTTGAGCTGTAAGAACAACATCATTTTCTGCATAAACTTCTTTCCGAGTTAGTTCAGGAAAAGTTGCTCCCAAACAAGAGATTGCCACATTTGAGTTTTTCACAGCTTTTGAATTCGCTGATTTCAGACCAAA
This sequence comes from Solanum lycopersicum, assembly GCF_036512215.1. Classification (NCBI taxonomy): domain Eukaryota; kingdom Viridiplantae; phylum Streptophyta; class Magnoliopsida; order Solanales; family Solanaceae; genus Solanum; species Solanum lycopersicum. The sequence goes on from NC_090806.1 coordinate 24,531,022, forward strand.
CATGTTAGCATCACTATATAACTCCTGTACAAATTCATATTTGTACACGTTGTTCCAATAGAAACCGCTACATTGGTGAAATTAAGTGAAGTATTACGACCTGCTACTTGCACGGGACAATAATAGCAAAACTGGGAATAAAGAGAAACATATGCAAATTAGAAGTCTGGATGAGAATAGGAAAATGAGACACATGGGAGGAGGAATCATTCCTCTAAGAGTTAGATAATAGTTTATGATATCCCTTATATAGACACACGAGTATCAAAAAATTATGAAATTAACCTATAAGTTGATCAAGTTTACAAGTGAGCGAAAATAAGAAAATGTCAGACGCATTACAGAAAAAAGTTATTTTGTCTTTTTGTCAGCTTATAGAAGGACCTCATAAAAATTAATATCACTTCACAACAATCATATATAAATTCTGCTCAAAAGCATCTCCTAACAAAACCTCAAGATTAGCAGCAGTATGATTTTTGGTAAATTACCTTCCAAATTGAACAAAAGGACATAAGATGTAAACATAGTCATTACTAAACCAGACGAAAACCTTCATAAAATAATATAATTACTCAAATCTCACATACAAAGCTAATGATGGTAAAACCACTTGATCATAACCACCACTTCTAGAAGATGGATTTTAGAAAATAAAGAGTAAATCTGATACTTTATAGTGATACACTAGTTCAATATATTGTTATCACCAAACATATCAATGCAGCAACGACTCATAAGCTATTTGTTGAATACATCCCACTTTTTTGTCAACTTTTGCTATCTAATTGACACGACTATTTGCTAAAAAGGAACAGTAATTGAAGTTGAAAATATTACATTTGGTGGTTGACAAATTGGTAAGATTTGCAATCATTTTTGACTTTGCTATATTTACGTGTGTCATTAGTAACATACGCATGGATTTATCCTTCAATAAATAGAGCATTCTTTCTCACTTGTAGAATACATGAAGTTAAAGAAAAAACCATTTTGAGAGCAAAATGAGGTATTCCATAGACTATTAAAGAAAAATAGTCTGAAGAAAAATAGAGTGTTAGTGATATTTTAATAAGGTGGAAAGCAAGCGAGTGTTGTTCCTTTGGAGTGTGTAGTAGTCACTTTGGGTATTGTATTCGTAATTACACTGCGTAAATTTCATTACTATGATGATATCAGTTGCTCCTCTTGGCCCGTGGTTTTTTCCATTATTCAGAAGGGTTTCCACGTAAAATTCTTGGTGTCATCATTTTCCCATTTAATTACTATTACTTTTACCATATATATTTTTGTGTCTATCCGCGTTTTCCCAAAATTAATACCATGCCATTTCTTTTAATTTTTATCATCCCATATATACACATAGTAAAAAGATCACGATTCACTGATGAAGCATATTCCTTTAAGTCCCAAAAGATTGTCAATAGGGCATCACCACAGTACACCTGAGCTTATAACTCTTATAAGAGTTATGTCTATAATATAACGGGAAGGTGGTAAAAAAAGAAACTAAGAATGGCTTAATATTTGCGCAATTGAAGTGGTTAGTGTGATTTTTGTAAGAGAAGATGTGTTATGGTGGTTGGGTAGTAACAATGGTTCCTTCAAAGTTATAGCATCTTACAGAATAATTAAGACTGTTTTTTAAAAAATTGGAAATGTTCCATAATGATGAACCATTCCAATCAACAAATCAAGTACTGGCCTTGGGATCTCTTAGAAAAGAAAAATTAGACAGGATAATTTTATGGGAAGAGGAAACCATTTATGCTCCAGATGTTTCTTCTGTGGGGAAAAGGCACAGACTATGAATCCTCTATTTCTACATTGCAACATTACAGGATAGATTTGGAGAATATGTTTAATCCTCAAGGCATATTTTGGGATATGCCTTGTGAGATTTCAAAGGCACTCAAGGGCTGGCAGGAAGTAGGTGCATACAACAGACAAAAGTTGATGGAGAATTGTCCCTGCTTGCATCTGGTGACATTTAATCTAGAAGGAGAGAAACCCTAGATTTTTTGAGAATGTGGAGAATAATATGAAGAAAATCAAGCTGAATTCAGTATTGATCTAATGTTTTTGTGTAATTAAATATCCTAAAACAGAACTGCTTCAACGATTGATCTTTTAGATTCAATTAATCATAGCACAGTAGAACTTGTAAGTTCTCGTTAATATATGATTTTAGTACAATCCATGTACTGTGTTGATCATGATTTATATATACATATACACTGCCACCCATTGCACAGTAAGAACAGAACTTACACTGAATCTGTCCCACATATGATCCACCCCAAAAGAAAATCTGACAGGGTAGATTGTTGTAGGGTTGTGCGAACTGCCAGCTCCACGCGCTGTACATAATACTCCTTCTCTTTCTGGCCAAGGGCTGAAGACAAATCAAAGTCTTTGAACACACTGTAATACATAAAAAAATATAGAACAATGTAATTGGTCAATAAGTAGAAATAACACAATTCTCCAATCAGCAAGTGATTTGACATGCAACTGATATATTAAGAAAGTCGTAGAGAACAAATGGAAAAAATTGTCTCTCCTGTGGAAAACAAGTGAATTGCTACATATCTATTCAACAAGAACTAAAAACTATAAGCCCTAAAAATTATTATCACTTGGACATGCACACCCAGAGAAAAGGGGAGGGGAAAAGAAGCAATAGTGTAGATAAACGTCGGAAAGAAGACAAGAGTTTGAGAGTGAACTTAACTTGATTATTCCCACAAGCTATTGTAATTTAAATATTTACTATTCATGTTCTAAAAAGGAAATCAATACCCAACCAATATCAAATCTAGCTAGTGTAAATCTAGGTGTAAATCAATCTACCCACTCTATTTACTGATAGTCTAAAGAATATTCCTAGGATTCAAACATTCCCACTGAAACCAGTTCACACAAATTAAATGTATCAAGCTTGTTACATGGATAACTTGTTTTGGGGGCAGCAAGGGACTTGTTGAATATGCATGCAAACTGATAAATTCACTGCACAAACCTTGTGTCAATGTCTCCGCAAAATACAATTTCTCTAACAAAATGACAATAATTATGTGTCTTTTTTTCTCTCATAAAAATATTTGACTCGATGCCTTCTAAAATACAACTTGATTATCACACACTGGTTCCACTCCTTTGGTATCTCCAAATTTTAATTCCTTCGGTAGTTACTTGATCCATATGACTTCACAAGTTTCCACTGCATTATCCTGATATTCTAATTCTGCACTGGATCTAGCAACCAAGTTTTGTTTCTTAATTTTTACAGGACACCAAATTTGCCCAACTAGAACATAATATCCATAAGTGGATCGTGCATCAAACGGTGGCTCTGCGCAGTCTGCATCTGAATATCCAACAATTTACTCATGTACTCGATCTTCATTGAGAAGTCCTTTCCTTGGAGCAGATTTGATGTATTGAATAATATGAATAACTACATTCCAATGACTTACAAGGAAAATTCAATAACAAATTGACAAGACCAACCGGGAAGGTAACATCATGGGTTGAGTCACTTTGAGATGCTCAACATTTCCTACCATATCTTCTTAGATCGCTAAGAGGCTCCCTCTACGTGGTAGAATGTTAACATTTGAATCAATTACAAAATCAATAGCAGTGAAGTTCGTCATTCATATCTCTTCAAGAATATCTAGTGCATACTCCCCTGTTGAAATGACAATTCAAGATTTTGATTGAGCAACCTTAATGACCAAGAAGTACTTCAATCGACCAATATCCTTAATCTAAAAGAGATCAAAATGGTGTTGATTCAATTTGGCAACTCACCAATCATCATTGCTTGTAATAACTATGTCATAAACATAAACTACCAAATACATGCATGAACCTAGAGTAGAATGACATTAAAACACAGTATGATAAGCGTCACTTCGTACAAGTCAAAATCTTGAATAATCATGCTAAACTTCCCAAACCATGCTCGAGGACACTGCTTCAGTCCATAAAGTGCTCGTCGTAGATTGCACACATGTTGATAGACTCCTTTGAGCAACAAAACCAGGTGGTTGCTCGAGATATACCTCATCTTCGAGATCTTTATGAAGAAAGGCATTTTAAATGTCAAACTGGTAGAGAGGTCAATGACAAACGGCACCCATGGAGAAAAAGAGATGAACTGAAGCAATCTTGGCCATAGGAGAGAAAAAACATTGTAGTCAAGACCAAACATATGTGTATAACCCTTGGACACTAGTTGAGTTTTTAGGCAATCAATATATCCATTTTGCCAAACCTCCACTCTATATACCTACTGATAACCAGTTGCAGATTTATCTAAAGGTAGAGGAACAAGCTCGCAAGTACCACTAGAGTGTAAGGCATATATCTTTTCGAGTGGGTTGGTGACAAAAGATGATAGCTTCAAAAAGTATAGATAGGATTAGGGTTACTAGTGAACAATTACCTTTTCGAGTGGCCATGTAAGGACTCTATGTACACAAGTGGCGATTACCTTCGGGGTAGCCCACTAATTTGATCCAGGGAGTTCCATGTTCGAGGCATCAAATTCGAAACCCTTTGAAATCAAAAGAAAGGGGTTTGTCTTTCGGGTTGAGTTCATCGCACTAGGCTTTCCTAGTGTTGATTACCTCTCCTATGTTGTTTTTGAGATATTACATAAGAGCGGGGGTTTTACCCTGTGCGCACCCAAAGGTATCGGTTGCGAGTTTTGCTTTTCATCAAAAAATAAAAAATGTCCTCAACTGACAATGAATCCGGCATAGGGCAGGAATCATCTGGGCGCGAACAACGATGTTAGGTTAATAGTGGAAGGATAAACTATGGCGGGATCACCAAAAGATAGATCTGGTTGAATGTAAGAAATGTCTAATTGTGGAGTAGAAGTGGATGTAAAGTATGTTTGACGTTCAAAAAAATAAGTAACATTAGCTAACATAAGGTATGTCTGGATTTAATGTGAGAAGTATCTATCAATATCCCTTATGTACCCTTTAATTGAGAAAGACATTAAGAGCACGGGGAGAGAATTTTTCTTTAATTGGAGTGACTATATGGACAAAGCATGTTTTCCCTAAGACGTGTGGTGGAAGACTGAATAAGGTTTACTTAGGAACAACACAGAGTGTTGTACCTTATTATGAATAGCATTGTAAGACATACAATCAATAAGATTACAAGAGGTCAACATTCTGTCCCCGCAAAATTGCAATGGAACATTTGCTTGTATAAAAAGAATTGTGTAGTCTCAACAACATGCCTATTTTTTCTCCCTTCAATCACATTTTGTTGTGCAGTGTATGGACAATCTGATGAAGATATCCATGGAAGTACATAAATTGTTTAAATAGATAATAAATATACGCGTGCATTATCACTACAAAATATGCAAATAGAAACACCAAACTAGTTTTTTATTTCATCACAGAAAGTTTGAAATATGGAAAATATTTCAAAATGATCTTTCATTAAGTACACCCAAGTAAACTTTGAGTAATGATCAATGAAAGTAAGAAAACATTCAAACCGAATGTAGAATTGATTCTAGTAGGACCCTAAATCACTAAATGAAAAAGAGACTATGCACAATTGTTAGGACTATGTGGAAAAGTAGCTAGGATGTGCTTCCTTAATAGACATGACTCACAATCTAACTTAAACAAATTCGACAAGCTAGGTACCATCTTTTGAAGTTTGGATAAACTAGGGTGTTCCAATCATCTGTGAGTTAAACCAAGAGACTTTGAGATTGACAAACTATAGTGGATTTCTGAGAATTGACATGATAAAGTTAATCTGACTCATGCCCTTTGCCAATCATCCTTCATGTAATAAGGTCTTGTGTGACAAAGAAGTTGCTAAGAATGAGATGGAACAATGCAAAGCCTTAGCCAAACAACTCATTGAGAAGAGGCTAAACAGACAATCAAGGACAAAAAGAGCATTATTTAGAGCAAAGAAATGTAAGGAATTGGATTGAACGACTCCGACTGCCATGGTCTGAGAACTATAAGCCAAGGACCAAATGTGGTGGATTGTTAGATATAAGCAACATGATTAATAAGATTACCTACTTGGGCAACAAAAGTTATTGATGAAGATGTCTGTTTACTAGCCTGATAAGAAAAAAAGTCAATGTATTCTACCTCAAACTGAGAGAACAATTGATTTGTGGGATTACCAATATATTAAGCTTGAGCAACATGAGCATTCATTGGGTTACCAAGTAGATAGTAGAACAAATCACTACTATGACCCACATTCTTATAAAAACCACATCTTGGTTGTTTCCCATGTCATCATCCATGTCGATTTTCGGTCAGTAATGTAGTTTGAGATGCTAGGACAGAAGAATATGCAGGTGGTGCTGGATGACTATATGACATAAGGGGCTACTAGTCCTAACAAGCGATCAGGTAGGTCAATCCATATCGGGAACAATAAAGTTGGAAAAAATTTGATATGCACTAAATCAAGATCAAATGGAAGTCCAACAAGTGTAATCACTAGAAAGATTTTCTGACGTTTCTCTATTTGTTTTTCAATATTTGAAGTAGTGTGCATTAATTTATTAATTCTTCCACAACCACTTAAAACTGTACAAAATAAGTTGACATATTATAAGGTTAGTCAACCGACAAATCACATTATAAATGTGGGATATGTCATTTGTAATATAGCCCACGAGCCTTTCTCAAACATAGAATCAAGTTTGGAATGGTTGAAACAAATGTATCAACTTTGAACCAATAGATTTCCATAACAGACTACACAATTGAGCATCAATTTTCTCCACTACACCCTGATATTTTCTAGTAATATTCTTGGAATGTTTAACCAAATGATCTTGAACACCTTTTCCCTTGCACCATAAGTGAACAGAGGAGGACAAAGATAAATAGATTGCCACTACCTAATAAAGGTTTTGAAGTGATGGCATGGTTTGGGTTGGTGGAACTCACAGATATAGAGCTAAACATATTAGATACGAGAAACATGAAAAACAGATCTACAACTGTGCAAAAATAAAGTAAATTTTGGGGGGAAACCTGAAAAACAAATCTGGAAAACTGGAGAACTGCTTGCGTCTTGCCGGAAAATGTTTTCGAACACAAAATCTTCCAGAAAAATGGCTAAAAACACAACAAACTTCAAGGATTCCGATCGTAATAGTTGTACTTGTGTGTGCACAGTACCCTGGAGAGTGTCGCAGTTGCAAAACAGTGGGTGCTTTGTTGGGAAAATAAATTCTCACAAATTTTGTTCTCTTATATTATTGTTTTGTCAGTAAAGAAGGCTCTGATACCATGTGAGAAGGTAAGAGTTTGAGAGAGAACTCAACTTGATTTTTACCACAAGCAATTGGGGTTTAAATAACTAAGTGTACATGTCCTAAAAGGAAAGGAAATCAGTACAAATCAATATCAAATCATGCTAGAGTAAAACTAGCCGTAAACCAAGATACCTACTATATTCACACATATGTTATGGAAAATTCCTAGGATTTTAACAGTTTCGTTCTATGCAATGGAATGGTTTTACTAAAACCAACATTTGGGCTCCACATTCAAATGGATTCTGAAAGCTCAATAAAATTTCTATGTAAGATGCAATGCTTCTATGTAAGAAATTTTATTGAGCTTTCAGATGGCAAAAAATAGACTCATGTAACAGACCAAAAGCAGTATGATGTTCGCCACAAGTCTTTTGTTTTAGAAAACCTACCTATAAAACATAGGGAACTGTTTATTTAGAGATATATCATTGTAATTTGAGGGTTTGAACTAACAAAAAAGGCTTCAGTTCTTTCTATCGTTTCCATTTTGGGTACACATTAAATGTTTGACAAAAGAAGAAGATCATGGACAATTAATCTAGTTTAATAAGCCAATTCAATGACATGTTTGCCATAAAGAGTTTTACGCCACAATTAAAAGAGAAAGGCATGAGCTTTTTTTCTCGTTTAGTATCCAACAATATAAACAAGTGAATATTCCTTTAGTTTAGAATTCCATCTTCTCTTATAAATTTCAAGTTTGTTAAATTCTTGTAATCAAATTATATCTACCGCAACATCCTTTCTCACATGGTCAAGTTTATATTGGAATTACAAAAGGGATTTTAGTGTCGATAACAAGAGTTTTGTTATTAAAAAGAATGGAAACGAGTGAAAGAACATACACCTGGAATATCATCTAGAAGAAAGTATTAGGTGAGATATGGTTAACTACATGAGTGTACCCCATAAAAGCTAAATAAGTAAAAGAAACTATGTTTTCTAATTTAACTTTGGTTTTGTATCTTTATACGTTCACAATATATGTAATTATCTTGACTATCGGCAAACAAGAAAGCATTCAAGGATTAACACTAATCATTCAAAAAATTGCGTACTTCATTCGTTTGTGTATAATTCCCAACTTAATAATATTTATATAATTTTAAAAAAAACTATACACTCTAATGTCAAACAATATACTATCAACATAACGACATGACTCCGGAACCACGTGCAACACACATGTCGAGAGGCTAGTCTTGTTAAAATGTCTAAAAAACATAGATTGAGCAACACTTTTAAGGTTTTTAACATACACCACTTGAAAATTCTATCATCAAAAATCCTTCATTAAATTTTCAATGAAGAAATAAGTACTTGAAAATCGAATCAGAAGAGAGGATTCCAAGATGGGTGTCACTGTAAGGGTGTCAACAATCCTTCAACGTCCGTATTGCGTTGTTTCTGTCAAAATATATCTCTGAACCAACTAGAACTTTCATGTAACAGCCAACAGGAAATGAACACATTTAATGTTATTTCAAATGCACCACAACTGATTATTTGAAAATAACATAATTACCCTCAAATATTGGTACTTAAGAAGTAGCTATCATGTTTATATTGTTGTAATCTCCTAATATAGTTTGAGAGGAGAATCTGACTGGTTTACTCATGGATGACAACAATGAATATTATTGAACCATAGAAAGTAACATTCGACAATAACTTGCCATTTACAAAGTATAATTTAAGTTAGGAGGTGTAAATAAAACCTGCATTTGATGACTATAAAAATCCTCTATTTGATATTAAAATATCAAATTAAACCAAACCATAAATACTTTGAAAATTATATTTTTATTAAGGTACATAATATCATCAATGTGATTTAACTCCTATATATAAGTGCATAAATAGGAGGAACCCACACAAGAGTATAATTCTCTATAAATGACAAACTTCAATACAAAAGGAACCTCCGAGGTGCACCAGAAACCAACTAAAAATAATTTGCAATTTCTTCAATACAAAAATTATTTCATACACCCTAAACAGTTCATATTTCTCTCTTCCCACTACTCCCACGTGATTACCAATGCGACCACATTCTATACTCGCTGACTTTTCTTCTTTCAATTAAAAACCAAATATGTAACGTTTCCTTTACGAAACAAAGCATCATCGGTTGCACTCCAAGCCAATTTAATATAAACCATTTCAATCATACGGACACCGGGGCACAAACGAACCAACAAGGGGTGTGATGAACAACAAAACTTGATGCAAGTATATGTTGATCTACATCGTCGCTTATGTCATCATCAATAAATCACCATCTAACACATGTAATAATTTTCTTTCTTATGTATCATGTGTTCTCATTTGACATAATTACTCCATTTCTGCAAACAAAACTACCTTTCTTCTCACCATAAGAATAGTGAATCATCCTTCAACACAAGCATGTGGTGGAATAACTTTACAAAGAATTACCATCACTGCTTAGCTCTTACCCTCCCCCTCCGTGGTAGCTCATGAATGATTTTTCTATTTCTAGAGTATTTCACCCAATGTTTGAAATCCATCAACCTCTTATTCTTATAAATTCCTCTTAAACCTCATGTTCCATTGAACCATCCTATCTTGTGCCATTCAAATCCATTGTGTTGTCATCTCATTTTGGCTCAAGAAATTGTGAGTTAGGGAGGCTCCTTAACATGTTCAGTCCAACCACAATTCTTTGGACCTTAAAGCTAACTTTGCTACACCCCTTACCCTATATGTAACGACGCCACTGAAGTCTTCTCATTCCTTTATGTTTTTCAACCAAGGATAGCATCCATACAATAATTTAATGTTTCCAGTCCTCCATCCCCGTCCAGAATAACATATTTCCTGCTGAGACCTCCTTCTATAATATTTGGTTCTAAAAAATGACCCTAACAATTTATGAGACTGTCTTGTTGGAAACTCTGAAGTTAGTCATTGCAAGATCTCCTTACTCTCTCACAGAAGTTATAGTCTCCTAACTAGTTAGGTAAAATGATGATTCTCTTCAATTGAGTCCCATTAGAAGTTTTTTTAAAGCCATTACAACTTCCCTATACTAAATAGAGCCTGCAAAAAATATGCTTGATATTGTACTCTTGACTAGTGCTTCTTTGACCCTTTTGATGAATGTCTCTTTTGTGACCCTACTAGTCACGTTTCAAATCTTTTAGTTACTTAATATCACACAATTAGACCTCATTTGAAACACCCAATGCCAATCCTAGGTAAATTGTAAGGAGAGTTTTATACATACAATTGCACTTTTGCTTGGTCTTCAACATTGTCCACCTCATCCACAAACTCACTTTTTAAGTGTTAATATTGAGCTTTAACACTACTTGGAATCATAATGTTTATTTCAAGGAACTCAACTAGAAAATATCTTAACATAAATCCCCATTAGATATACATTGGTATGTCATCAGCAAATTATAGGTATGTGACCATCATGCAACTATGTTCACTAATCAATGCTGAGAAACTCTAAACTCCCATCACAACTTCATATATCATCCTAATTAAGACTTCCACTTCCATCATCAAATTGTACAACATAGAAAAAAATTAACCCCTTACCCCAAGCCTCAAGAGCTTTTCCACCCGCAATTCTGCACATGTATAAGGTGGTCACCATGTCCCCCTCATCTTCTAAAATGATCTTATCTTTCAGTTTTGATATTCAACTTTGAAGCTATGTTGAATTATATGAAGGTCTAATTCAATGAAAACAATAAGAAATATCTTCATCACGTACACACTAGTATGTTAGACTGAAAAAATCTTCGGGGTGGCCAAATGTTTAGGCTTAGGACTTTCATGTTGGAGGTATCAAGTTCAAAATCCCTTGCCAGCAAAAGCTAGGGTTTTACCTTCTACGTCGAGCCCGACTAAGTGCGGAATACTTCTCCTATGTGGTGCGCACCCAAAAAGGGTAGCAGCTGTGAGTTTCCTTGTCATAAAAAAAATAAGCAACAATTTCATTAAACCTCAAACCAAGCTAATTTGCATACTAGTTAGGTTCATCACAAACCTTCAATCTTCTAAAACTTCTTCTACGTCAAGTATTAGTCTAGTCAAGGCTTCCTTATATATTTTTGTAACTTGAATTTACGAACTTCTACAAAGAGGTACGAGTCACTATCACCCGAGCGCCTCATCACCAATGGCAAGAGGCAAGGCTAGGCGACGGGTTTTTGGTTATTTCAGGCAAGGCAAGCGAGATCAAAAAGGCAAACAAAGGCGAGGGTTCATGTTGAACTTGCAATGCAAAAGGCGTCACCTTTTTTTTAAAATTTTTTTTTAAGACTGAACATTAATAATTAAAAAGCCAAATAATCAAATTAGGGTTTTTTGGTTATATTTTCAACTTATATCGTGAGTGCTCCTTCTCAACTGGAGACTTGAAATCAATTAGAACAAGTGTTATTGCTGATGCGATTGGAAAATTGAGTTCGCCACTGGTCCTCTTCCCCTCGCATCTCTTTTGTCCTTAACCACATGACTTGAACTTAATACCTAGAGGGTAATTTCTCATCGCACGACTGTCACAACTGCTCCTCTCTTTTTTTCCTTCTTTTCAATTGTTCTCCTTCTCTTCTTTTTTTGTTTCTTGTTATCTAAATAGCTTATTGCCTTCACTGTCTGTTTTTTTATCCACTTACTGCCTTAACTTCTTGTTGTCTTAAAATTTATTTCAAAATATAATGATGTATAGGATGTTGATCTTTAATATTTGGATAGTTTTGAAGAAGAATAGAGATATAGAGTTCTAGTGTTGTCTTTTGAACTATTGGATCTTTAAAGTTGTAGATTTTTAGTATCTACTATTAGTTTTTGAATTGAAATATTTGCTGATATATTATTGTTATTGAGATTTTGGATATTTACATATGGAATTAAATATTTATAATTTTTTATATTAATTGGTTCCTCAATTCAAAAAGGCAAGCGCCTCGCCGCATAGTGAGGCAGGCTCTTGTCGCCTTTTGTCACCTCTCCCGTCAAAAACACTGCCCTCGCCTTCCTTTATTCAACCAAGGAATCATGAGAAATTCACGAAAAGGACACCGAGAAAGTGTGTACAGATAGAAAAGGATAACCTTATGACTCCCTAATGGCTTGTTGGATATCATTGGAATATCCCTCATGAATGTCTAAAGTTGACTTGTCGAACAATTTAAACTTCTTGTTTCGTGTCTCCTATAGAGAAATCTTGACATCTTGGGATTTTTTGTTAAGCTCACCCAAATGTGTTGAGTTAAGAGATGTAGTCGATGATCAAAAAGGCTTGTCAAAGTTGTTTTTTATCTCTCCTCCATATACCTAGCTAACAACTAGTGACTTCTTCCATTTTTGTCGTGTTCTTGAATTTTTTTTATAAAGTAATTAAATGATGTTACAAAGCATCAACAAGATGCAAAGTCACAAAGCACAATATGAAAGAAAGCTTCTCAAAAAAGATACCAACTAGTTACTTCTGCCCTTTTTTGTCAAGTTCCTTAAAATTGTAGTTTTTCCAATGTAAAAGAAGAAAGACAATCCAAAAATCATTGAGATATATTGTGAATATGCAAAGCAGATCGAAGGCATAATGAAAAGGATCATAGAAGGGTAACAAATAGAGACTAGTAATAGTAAGAAAAAATAGTATCACCATTATTGTAATTGAATATTCTTCTTGAGATTTCTAGTCATAAAGAGTAGAGATTCCTTGTGCAAAATGCATCATACCGTTTAATTGAAAAGTGGCTTGCTCATAAGCGCGGATCCCATTACTGCTTATTTCTGGAATATCAGGATAACTATACAATCATTTATATATTCTAACATTGCGATTTCAAATGAAGGAGAATAAGCCTATTGTCAACCAGAAACACTGAAAAGCCAAAATTTTGAATTACTTGCAATTTTTGAGCTTATAAAACACCCAAAGTGCTTCTTAAATATCATATTTCTTCCCAAAAATTCCAAAAACAATTTTTTACAAAGATTCAGGAGCAATTAATGGTTACTTCATACAAATATCATCATTGATGAGCAATGGCTAGAACAAGGAGATAACCTAACAGATGGTATTACCCGTTGCGGACATGTACAAATCTAACCTGCCTCTTGTCCTTGAATTAACAAAGATATCACAATGTAATTACAGATTCACAGGTTTATTGATGAATGAGAAGTCCCAAAACATAAATAAGTGAAGAAAACAAAAAAAACAAAGTTCTCATAAAAAGCCGATAATCGTAAATAGCAGGCAACAAGCTGGGAATCCTAGAATACTAATCTTACAGAACCATTCCAAGGGAAAACTACATATGCTAAGATGCAAGTTCAAGAATAGTTCTCACAAACAAATGCTACATCCACAATTTTTTTTTAAAAAGGTAAAGATGGTTTAAGAAAGCTATACAAGAAAATTCAAAATTTCCTCAAGACAACTTGGAATAGAAGTGTATAGTAGTGGTTAAAACCATACGGTGGATCGGAACTCCAATGATACAAGAGAATCATTATTTCATTTGAAAAATACTAATGAATTACGATAATACTATCGTTTGAAACACACTGGAGTCCAAAAAAAAAAAACCATACAAAACCAAAATGAGGAAGTAATACCGTCAAATAACTGTATTTTCGTTAGTCGAAGTCCTCATATAGTGATAAATGATGTATAAACCATCCAATACAACTAGGAACAGTGTTGACCCATTTCTGCTAATGGAAATTTTATGAATCTCATAATTCAATTGCACATCAGCTTTCAGTACCTAAGCAACAACCAGCACCATCAAATACGTATCTAGAAAAATTAGTAGCTTTATACTAAGAAGAAGTGGTACCAATGCACTTAAAATATTGGTGATTAATCCGTTTCTCACTCCTTGTGGTTTTTTTTCGGACACTAGTCAAATTCAATTGGGTTTGAAATAAAGGTGGAACGAGAGTAAAATAATGAAATGGATTGAACATTGGGGATGAATTGAATAGTTATAAATCATAGAGGAATGGGGTGTGGGTCTTTGCAACTTAAGGTTTAGAATAATTTGGAAATTAGTCGAACCAGTATTGGTTAACTATTGTTGTCACCTTTGAATCAACTAATCCCTTTAGGTTACAAGTAGATTATTGAAAATGTTATAACCCTACTCTATTCAAGTAGTCAACTGTAGTTTGCTAAGAAAAGTAAAACATAAACATGGAATAGATATTTGTACATAAAGAAGTTACCTTAGAGGGATAAGCTGCAAGGAGGGAAGTAGGATCGGGTTCGCCCAATCGAAAAGAGAGTCAATGCATACAGGTTTTGTAAGATTCCCAAATGTAGAGACGAAAAGCTTCATCCAAAGCTAAAAGATTTTTGGGCATTATCAAGGCTATGTCTTAATCCCTATCCCTGTTTGGCGGAGTAGAAAAGACAGGGTGGTGTTGTATCGGTATCCATTCCACATCTTAAGATTGACGGCCACTATCCTCCTCCCTGAAATTATATGTCCTACCCCTTGAATTCTCCTACAAAACCAAATGTAAATTGTTTATTGCCTTTTCAAAAATATGTGAGGTGTTCCTGTGTTGAGCATGGGTCCAATCTGGAGCAAGCAATGGGAAATAGAAATCAAATATATAAAAAGAGTCACACAAAGAGGATCACCAACTGAGTGTAATGAGAAAATTTGATGACATGAAAAATAAAATATATATTTGTGTGATTGATAGATGCTGTAAGTTTGATATTTCAAAGATAAATAAATACAATGTTACTTTGGGGTGAGGGGTGAGGGGGTTTAATGTATTTAGAGGCCTAAATGATGTCGGTGTTAACAAAAAATACCAATTTATATATTCTTATCAGTATCTTATTAACATAATCCATTGTACTATCTTATATACAAAGGAGTGATTATAATCTCACAAGTCACATATAACCAGAAATTTGCAAAGATGTGTTACTGAACTTATCATAGAAGAATTAAGGAACAAGAGTTTAATTCTGTACTTGATCAAAAGGAGAAGTCGATCTTGATGACCCAAAAACTATCGATGGAGCAGTCTATCTTTAGGACTGGATTTTTTTCATGTCAACGTACATACATTAAAAAGTAGCGATTAATGCTCACTTGAGGATCATGAAAAAGAAGCACCCACTTATAATGACCAATTGCAATAGAAATGATCAAATCAATAACTACATAATGGATTTTTTATACGCAGAGTACTACTATCGGAACTTGTTAATATAAAAATCACACAAAAAGAGCTCCAATAAACAAAGCAGACAAATACAAGAAAGTGGAGACTTTGAATATAGTAGACTTATAACTCCAATAAATAACCCAATGACTAATTCTTAATTCTTCAGAGAGGTTTTTGAAGATTCTACATTAATATTTGAACTGTAATGATGGGCCTAACCATGCTCAAACTTTTGCTGCTCAACAAACATTTGTCAAACTAGTAAGGATAAGGAGAAAATATGGGCCCAAAACTCAAAAACTTGCTTTTTGTTTGCTCATTTTTGTTTACTGTGACAAAGAAATTCACTCTTTAGTTCATGAACATCGAAATCATCCATCATCAAGTACTTTTCACCACATCAGCTAAACTTATATGAAACGCATATTGATTACAACAATTCGTTCATGTCGTTAAGAAACTTTAAGTAGTTAACCAATTACCACACGATCAATTTACAACATTTGCAGTATCTTTACTGTTAGATAGAAAAAACTGATATATTTATGCACTAAATTATGTCTTCTACTATTTCTCTAGTTGGATGAACCAAGCCCTATGGCATTTTTTCATTGATTTACCACACACCACTTCTGCTCATTAAACCATTAAAAAGAATGTCTTTCTTAACTTATCTCACAATCAATAAAAGCTTATATTGGAAGAAAAAAGCTAATTGTAGAGTCTCTTCACTTTTGATGCCGCACCCGTGTCGAAAAAATACTACATTTGGAGAACTTGACACACACATGTTGACACTTTTTTGAAAAAGAGTTCGAGCAACATATGGAGAAAGGCAAACCAATCACCAAAAAAAATTTTCAACATTATTTCCTCAATCAAAAGAGTAAAATCATAGGAGAAACAATGTGAAATTGATCGAAACAGTTGTCAAAAAAGGCAAAAGAACACAAGAAAACAACCACAAGCATGCTTACAAATATAAGCTAGCAGTAACTAAAACTCTAAAAGATGATAGACATTAGACACTCATGAATCAACACTTGTTACACATATTTGGAATTATGATGAATAACAGGAATTCAGGAAATTAGTTGAGCCACGTCAGAAACTAGTTAGTTACTACCGGGTTAGTTAAAGTTGTTAAGAGTACTGTTGAAAGAGTTACTTGATATTTTCCATTCAGATAATTTTATTGTAAAACCTATAGAGTTTTGAAGTGTAATTAAGATTTTATCATGGATATAAAACACAACTCATTTCTCTCCTAAAATATACATTCTCTTTCTTCCCTGTTTTTCCATAGTTCTTAACTGTTCTTTAGCAGTTTCTTCTCTCAATCCTCGAATCCTAGTTAATTCCTGCAATTGAGGTAACAATACTACTTATGAATACTTATTTAACACAAATGTAAACAGAGTTTCAACTTAATTACAAAAATATGTAGTATATTACAGTTCACGAACCACAAAATTATCACAGAAATGCATACTTACATTAAATGACTAAAAAAACAATAGAGGACGTAATACATTTTTTATATATTCTTGCCATAGTTTTTCATCAAATTTTTCTCTTAATGTGTATCTAACAATGTATTTTGTTGTTTCACTTCAAGAGTCTCTAAAAATATTTACATATTTTGCTCTTCAACTTCTGGAGTGCTATAGTTCTTACTCATGTAATCGTGTTGTTTTCCACAAGTTTATTGGATTCCATTATTAATTTACAATCCAAATAAATATTTAGAGATGAGAGTTGGGACGGGATAGGCACTGACCTTAGAGGATCGAGTCGTGAGTGAACACTGAGTTGTGGCCAGTAAGAAGCTTTGCGGGCTCCGAGTACTTGGCGATAGTCAAAGATGAGAGTTGATGACGACAGGCTGAGGCTTATGTCGTAAATGATTATTCCAAGTCAAGTTAGGAGTGATGACTGATGACTGACGACTTAGAGTTGAGAGTTACTGTCTTATGGCTTTCATATTTATCATTATATAGATTTCGAAAATTTGAAAGTGAAGTACCATATTTGAGAAAAATTATAGCTGTCAATTGTCTTGGTTTTATTTTATGTGATAATAGGTGGTCAAATATTCTTTAAAATGTAATTATGTAAATTTGAGATAATTTATCATTTTCAAAACATTCTAATTTTTTATAAAATATAAAAAACAACACTTCATTTTTTAACGTTTATAGTTCAATCTAAAATCATTTTAAAAATAAATTCTCTTCTTCTCACAACGTTCTTTGTTCTGTTCTTCTTTGTAAGAAATCAGAAAATTTGACTATCACAACAAATATTTTTACCATTATGTTCCTCCTCTTCTCTGGTCCTAACTCTCTCGTCTTTCTGAACATAAACGTGATCGAGTTAAAATGGGTAAGTCTTTTTTTAAAAAGATTTTGCAAGTTTCGAACAATACTAAGTTTTTTTCTTGGATTAATGAACAATATATCATTCTACAGAAAAAATTTGAATATTATTGTAATGGTACCTATTATTTATTGTTTTGAAAGAAATTCAACAAAAAAAAACCTAATTTTGAGGAAATGTATATGTATTGTCACCATCCAATAAAAATTCATTTTGTGTTGCTTTTATTGTTCTTTTTGTAGACATTTTGTTGCTATGAATTTAGAAATATAGTCTTGTTCAGTTGTCCAACATATATTTCAGTGTTTGAAAGATGTATCGTATGTTGTCATATTTTAGTGATATGTTGCTGCATATTCCAACTGATTTGTCCTTTGTGAAACATATTGCCAATGCGTTAGGTCAAAAAAGTGGTCATATGTGGCAACAAAAGATTCATTTGTCGCAACAATTGTTACATTTGTGGCAGTACAAGGAGAATTTATAGCAACAGACTATCCATCTATGTCAACATAAGTATAAATTGCTATCCATTATTATTTTATAATTAATTGTAAACTCTCAACCTTTTTTTATTTACCTTGTAGGTTATCTGATACAAGAAGTCTCGTCCATAACAACAACTTAAACTTTTATCAGTGTTGCTTCCTTTATAACATCAAATGCTCTTTTGTCTATGCCGAGAATGTGAGCAACAATATAATTATTTTATTAGAAGTGTTAAAGAATTCATTAATACATTTAAGAAAATGACTTATAATATTGATGTTCATAAATCATAGAGGATTTTACAAACTTTATAGTGTAGGAGGTTGAAAAAATCTATTTCCCCAACACAATATATAGTTAGTGAGAAGAAGGCAAAGGAGGAGAAGGAGAAAGTGTAACGACCTGTTTAGTCATTTTGAGCAGCAGTATTTATTTATGGGAAAATTGTCTTGATCGATGGATCCCACGACGGACCGTCATGAGCACGACAGACCGTCGAGGGGGTCTCATTCCAAAACACTTAGAATTCTGAAATTTGGGTACTGAGATCGACTCTATGAACTTCGCGACGAAATGGCAGGACGGACCGTCACAGGCATGACGGACCTTCACAGAACCTTCAAGGAATTGAGTCTCTGAACTTTGTGACAGAAGCAGCAGGACGGACCGTCGCAGGCACGACGGGCTGTCACAGCCTGTGTAACCCTGCCTGGGTCAGATTTCTTTTAAATGTTTTAAGGGGCGTTTTGGACTATTCCTGCTTATAATTATAATGTTAGTGGTTTAATGTTAATAATTTAAATTCTTGGGGGTTAAAGGAGATAACCTTGGAATAATTAGTGGGTTATTTTTATCATCTTTTATACTTAATTATATACTAATTAGGGTAAAAGAAAAAGGGTTTTGAATAAGAAAAATAGAAAGAACAGAGAGAGACAAGGGAGAAACGATCGATCGAGAGAGAGAGAGAGGAATGAAGAGGACAACAGAGCTTTGGGGAATTAGCTTGTTTGATCGCAATTCTTCGGTGGAGGTAGGATATGGTTTATGCTATTCGTAGTAAACTCTTAATAACGAATGATATGTATTGGGTAGTGTTTTAAACCCTTCTATATGCTTAATTGTATGCTTGCATGAATGTGATTATATAGTTATGATAAAGTAAGCATGATGAAGCTATTGAATCCTACATCTTCAAAAACCCTAATCTACTTTGTTAATGATGATGCCTTGGTATAAAAGAAGGCTTGATGAACGAAAGTAGTGAGATTAGGGGATCGGGTGCCACGTTCCGGTACCAGGATAGTATATGAGGATCGGAGTGTCACGTTCCGACACCAGGATAGTATATGGATCGGGTGCCATGTTCCGGTACCAGGATAGTATATGAGGATCGGAGTGTCACGTTCCGACACCAGGATAGAATATGGATCGGGTGTCACATTCCGACACCAGGATAGTATGATGAGGATCGGAGTGTCACGTTCTGACATCAGGATAGTGTATGAGGATCGGAGTGTCACGTTCCGACACCAGGATAGAATATGGATCGAGTGTTACATTCCAGCACCAGGATTAGTAAAGAGAATGAATCTTGAAATATGTTAATATACTCAATTTAATGAACCTAATTTCCAAATGAATATGATGGGGAGGCGTGAGTCCTCATTGATGTGCTTGGTGTTGTGACCAAGGGTTATGGTTATTGTAAATGCCGCATGTTGATTATTGTAGTTGATTTTATGATATTATCTGATATATACTGTTTTCTATTTTGAGTTGGCCGATGATATCTACTCAGTACTCGTGTTTTGTACTGACCCCTACTTGTATGTTTTTTTCTTGTTATTTGTGGAGTGCAGCAAATGTGCCCTCGTCTTCAACTCAACAGCAACCCTAGCCAGTCTTCACCGCGTCAGATTTCAGGGTGAGCTATTGTTCCTAGCTCGGACTAGATTCTCTCTCATTCATGTCTTGATGTCCTTGAAGTTCAGACATGGACTATCTCTTGTCTTTGTTTTATTTCCTAGACATTCTTAGATTTAGTAATTTGAGGATAGATGTTCTTGTGATGATGACTTCCAGATTTTGGGGATGATAAGTATTGAATTTTAGAAGTTATCAATTGATTTCATAATGAGTTTTTTTTAGTCTTCCGCATTATTTTCTCTTTATTATTGGTAAATGATTCGGGTTTAGATTGGTTGGTTCACTCACATAAGAGGGTAAGTGTGGGTGCCACTCGCGGCCCGCTTTGGGTCGTGATAGAAAGAGAAGAAGGAGAAAGAGAATGAGAAGGAGAAGGTTAAGGAGAAACAGTAAGCGAAAGAGAAAGAGAAGAAAGTTGAAGTAATCATCATTGTGATGTAAAGTCAGAATATTCATTTGAAGGTTTTAATATTTATGCGAGGGTCTCACTGACCTAATGTCATCCTTCTCGCAATGGATAAACGAGAGTCTTTACAAGTATCATGCAAAAAAAATAAAGTCGTTCAACTATTATTAGTTTTTCTTCTTGTTATCCACTAAATAATTATTTGTAATGATAATAAAATTGCAGAAGAGACAAGAAGGATCCAACTTTTTGGGTCTTGAGTTCAAGAAACATGATTTTTTTTTGAATATATACAAAAAAATTGATAGAGAAATACACTTGTTGATGCATGTGTGCAGTATGTGGATTTCATTTTATACTACTAGCAGAAGAAGTTATAGAAAAAGAAGTCATTTTAAATATCGATATACCACTACAACTTTTTTTTCATAATAAACATTTACAATGCTAGTGTGATTCCATAAAATAAGAATGAATCGTTGGCACTATCAAAGGATTTGACACACCTGGTGGACTACCTTAGCACTTGAAGAATTCCATTGAATCTTTGCATTAGTTGCATTGAAGGAACGTTCCATAAAACTATATGATTCGATTTCCTTATCTAGGACTAATAGAATATTATGCTCCGACATTCAAACATTGTCTACAATGTTGTAAAACTACCTTGAATTCAATGGATTTTTTGAGCAAAAAAAGCAAACCAAATTGTCAGTTCTTTAATCTAACCAAGGAAAGAACAAGTCTCACCTATTAAAAGTAAGGCATGTTACTATATTGCTCAACAAGCAAGCAGTAGTCATGAAGTATAACACTATTTTTTATCTTACGACTATCAAAATGTGATGGTATTATATTTTTCAATTGATGATATACCATGCAGAGATTGTACTTTTTGTTACTGCGTACGCTGAGATTTTGAGCGATGGAAGACAAGTATCATCTTATGGAAATAAATCTTGAATCCTTTGCATGATATAGACTTCACTCCTATGGAATAGGGGATTTTAAAGACTCAAATTGTCTATTTTAGTAATAATGAAAACCCACGTAGGCCTAGATCTAAAAAACCAAAGTTCGATAAAAATGTTGCGGTTAGACAAATTATGAAATTAATGATTATATATACATTTGCGAATTACCTTTTTGTTGATAGGTTGTTAAAACAATTGGTGAACTGTTAATTTTTAATGATATTATTTATATAAATTATTATTATTATTATTATATATTATTATTAATATTATTATGTTGAAAACATGTCAATTATGATGGAAAGGAAGAAATGTGGTATCTGTGGAAATATATTTAACTTCTGTTGTAAAAATCACCACAAAATTATTTGTATTTTCACCTACAAAGAGGATACATGTAGCAATATATGTCATAGAAATAAGATATGTGGTAACATCTGTCACAGAAAGGAGATATGTCCAACATTATACTGTAACATATATCACGAAACGAGATATCTACCCCAACAGAACATATATGTGTGGCAACATATGTCACACATTGAATTGTCAAAATTAAAAACAAATCTAAAACAATCTTTTCTTCATTTTCCCTCCCTCCTCTCCTCTATAAAAGGACGTTTCATACTCCAAATTAAATTTATTTTTACTAATTTCCTGTCATCTTTTCTCTTATTTCCTTTCTCTCGTTTCATTATTCCTTTACAAATCAAGGGTATTATTGAAATATTTTCTACAACATCAATGGTAATCTATTGTGATCCTTTTCTACAACAAGGTGTCGTTGCCCTCATCATTTCTAGTTTATTATTGATACCTTCGTAGATAAAATTTAATTAGGATTTGAAATACTTAATAGTATTCTATCACCACATGTAAGTGGTTTTATCATTTTCTTTTTGTTTGGTAGTTATTCCTTTTGAAATGTTATTTGATTTTAAAAAGCATAATTTGTAGCTCGTTGGTTAGGATTTAGTGAGGATTTTGTAGTTTGTTGGTTGTTTCATGTGTTGTATTGAATCATATTTGTTTTTGTGATTGCTTGTTGTTATTTTTGTTTAGAAATTTATATTTTGTGGTTACATATAGAAATGTAATGCCTCCTGCAAAAAGAAAAATTGTATTAGAAAATGAAACAACTAGCACAAAGATCTAGAAAAAGCCTGGACTAACACTTGTAGGAAGAAAAATGAATATTTGAATACCACTCTTAATTAGAAGAACTTGCATCCGAAACAGTTCGTTTTTCTCAAGTATAAGTAGAACATTCACAAAAAGAATATATAGAAAGAGAAAAAGAAAAAAATAAAGTTGTTGATGATGGATAAAGAGATGAAGAAGTTGATGAAGAAGAAGGGAAAAAGAACATGAAGAAGAAGAGGGAAATAAAGAAAATTATGAAGAAGAAGAGGGAAACTTAAAAAAAAGTGAAGGGTAAAGGAAAACAAAAAGAAGTAGAGGAGGAGGAAGGAAAAAATAGAGAAGTAGTTAAGGAAGAAGGAAAAAAATAAAGAAGTAGTTGATGAAGACAAAGGAAAACAAAAAGAAGTTGAGGAAGAAAAAAAGAAAAAAAATGAAGTTGATGATGATGATGGTATCAAAACTATCAATGCGCACACTTTTCCGTTTCATTTGCAGCCTAATGCTACTGGTGATAACATTATGAGGTCAGCCATAGAAAAATCTGTCGACACCTTAAAGATCATGCTCAAGTAGATTGGTTTGGAAGATTTTCTTACAAATAGTTTTTTTGGTCGTTTTCTTGATTTACCAAAGAAAATGGTGTACCTTTTAAAATGACCATGGTTTATGTACTTCTGAAAAGAAGGTTCATTTTTCAGAATCCTTAAAAGAAGAATGAAGTTTTGATTAATTATTGTTGCATGCCAATCTTCTTTGGCAGGCGAGAGTTTGTCAAATACTTAAGAAGGTTAATGTTGTTGTTGATGCTGTAAGAAAGTTGTCTATGGGTAGTAATACACATTTTGAGGATTAGAAGAAGGAACTAGCAATAGAAGTGCATAGGTTTGCACGCTTGGGAGTCTGGCTAAATTGATTTCACAAAAGGAGGGATAGTGGTGACGAATAAGGTTGAATCGTTGTTTGTATGAGAAATGAAATAAAAGCAAGTCTAAGATCCCATTTTTCTTGAGTTGAAGGCAAATTTTCAAAAGGAAAAAGTATTAGCTTTTGAACAAGAGTAGATGCTGTTTTGAGATATCAAGGTAGACTGTGTGTACCAATGGTGGATAGACTCCAACAGAGAATCATGGAGGAAGCTCATACCTCTAGATATTCCGTTCATCGGGATTACACAAATATTTACTGTGATTTGAGAGAAGTATATTGGTGGAATTATATAAAGAAGGGCATTACTGAATTTTTTCTCAAGTGCTCGAATCGCCAACAAGTTAAGTAGAGCACCAAATGCTTGGAGCTTTTGCTAAGAATATAGAATTTTTTGACTGAAACTGGGAGATAATTAATATGGAATTCATAATAGGTTCACTCATATCTTGCAGGTAGTATGTATCTATTTGGGTGATTGTTTAGAGAATGAAAAAATTAGCTTGCTTTTTGCAGATAAAGACTATCAATTTGTCAAAGGATAATGCTAAGTTGTACATTCATAGGTGGTAAGACTTCATGGAGTTCCGGTCTCCATTATTTCGTATAGAGGTTCACAATCTACTGCACAGTTCTTGAAATCTTTTAAAAAAGGTTTGGGTTCAAAGGTGAACATGAGTACTACCTTTCATCCTTAGACTGATGGGAAAGCAGAGCGTACTATCCAGACCTTAAAGGATATGTTAAGTTCATGTGTGATCGATTTCAAAGGTAATTGGGATGATCACCTACATTTAACTGAGTTTTCCTACAACAACAATTATCACTATAGAATCCAATGGCTCCTTATGAAAGTCTTTGTCGGAGAAGGTGCATGTAACTACCCTAAAAAACGAATATGCTAAGTAATACTGAATCTGTCTAGAATGCCAACGATTAGAGCGGGTTCACACGCATTGATGCGCGTAGAACCAGACCTCTGAACCATTTCTACATCATATCCAACTAACTTGGGGAGTTATTTGAGCTAGAAAAGGTTTGGTCTGGCTATGTAGGGCTTTCGAAGACGAAGATTTACTTGAAGGAGTCTTTACCAGAATTAAATAGGGAAAATCTTAGGTTTGGAGGGTATAGGGGTAAAATGTTCTTTTTCTAGACAAAGGGTAGTAGCGTAATTACACTTAATATTTAATTAGTTACTTAATTAATAAGGTGGAGGGAATTTTTGGGATAGATAAGACAAAAATTTAGCTCTCGAAGTGAAGTCTTGCTCCACCCAAGTTCGAACCTAGGTGTAAGCAATGAATTAAATTATTTTTAATTTAAGTTGGTAAATAAATGTTAATAATTTTTTATTATTATTTATTAGATGATTTAAAATAAAAATAAATCATATTTCTAATAATTAAATAAAAATCTTATTGGACTAAATCCTAAAAAAGACTCCAAATCCTAAGAAAACTCTTCTCTCCCATGCTCATCTCTCTCTCTCTCTCACGTCTCTATAACTCTAACTCATGATTTTCTCTGCCAAATAACATCAAAAACAGTAGGTAAACCAAAGTTCTTCACACTTGAAGAACTCACAACGAAAATATAAGAAAACAAACGAAATCAATCACATTGGCAAAGAGAAGTTTGTTCGTCGAGTTGGTGTTGACTTTGAGGGGATTTGGACGTGATTTTACGATAATATTTTTGGGCAGAAAGTCCAGGTTTAAACATCATAAAAGGTATGTGTTTTATTACTGTTGGCCCCTTTCCCAAGAGACCCTCAAGACTCAGATGAATCTACTTTAAAACTAGGGTTGTTCCCTTTCTTGTCGAACTACTTGTCCCAATTATCCCTTTGATGTCAATGTTAATTAGGCTAGAGATCATCTTGTTGGTATGTTTGCTGGTAGTTTAAGTATGATGTTTCATTTTCGTGATAATGCGTTCTTGATTATGTGTTTCGAATTGTAAGCATGTTAAGTTATGTCAATCGAAAGTATGTGAAAAATGATATGTTTTTTTGGTTGAATTTTATGTGCGAATGTTTCTGTAAATCATGAGGTGTAAAAGCGGTGTAATGTTTCATGATGAAATTGTAATTCTTGGCTGAATATAATCCTAAAAATATTATATTTAAACATGCACCAAATGATCTACTAAATGCCTTAAGAATTAACGTATGAATAATGATAAAAAGAAGCCAAAAATAGTGAATAATCCAGAATTTGGTAAGTTGGGTTAGCAAAACAAAATGGTCCAAAATGCAATGAAAATTGAATGTAAAATAAGTGATATCACTAAGTATTTAACCCAACACATCATTACATGAAAGCTACAAAAAAAATCACTAAAAGATTAAGACAAAAATAGATTGGAAGAGACTAAATATCCAGCCTGCTGGAAATTGTAGTATCGGCCAACATTTAAAAAAATGAGCTTCGTTTAAAATTATTTTTAAATGTGACGTCAATGGGAACCTCACTAATTGAAAATTTCATTAAAAAAATTGTGAGAAAAATGCATTGAAAAATAGATGTGGTGAGTGGGGATTGAACCCACAACTTGTTGAATGGATAAGAGAGTTAGGAGAAAAATAAAAGAGAATAAATGTGGAGAGTGCGGATTGAACCCACAACCTCTTGGATACCGTAAAGTTAAGAGATAAATTAAAAGAAAATAATGAGCTTGTGGGGTATAGAACACACAACCTCCTTGACTTAAATGAAAAAGGAGAGGAGAAAAAGAAAGTAAGTACTATGGGGTTGATGGGGATCCAACAACGGTCCCCCAAATCTGAAAAATGTGATTATCATGTTTAAAATAAGATTGAGTATTATCCAAGTTATTCAAAATCGGATTCCCTTGCCTAATTCTGAATTGATACATAAGTCATACGTAAATAAATATTTAATGAATGCCGCCTTTAATGATCGAAATCAATATCTTGGCAAATCTACAAGATGCATAAGTCTTGTACCACATAATCTTGGGTAAATATGAAGTACTTTAAAAAACTATAAATGAAGCCCCATGTCTTGTATTTATAGACACATAAGTCTATAATACATTTAAAAGTAACTGAACCTAAGATGTATGTAATGAAATGATGAAACCCTAGAAGGGTTAAGTATGAGTGTTAAATACACTAAATGGACAAGTGCATTGGCATATGCTGAAATGAAAAATTAAATGATGAAATTAACAATGAAATTATGAAATGAACAATGAAATAATAAAATCCTAGAAGGGTTAAGTAAGAGTGTGAAACATACCAAACGCCCAAGTGCATTCGCATATGATGAAATGAAAATTCACGTAAAAAGGGATGAGTAACTATGAAGATAAAATGTGCTAATGTTATTGAATGTGGTGACAACATTATATGAGGCTAAACTAAAATATTAGAGAAATCTCAAATGAGCCTAAGTAGATGTTCCAAAAACGTACTCACCTATGAGACTGTAAAGTTAATGAAGAGACCAGTCTCTATGAACACTCTAAACGAAAGTACTAAGATTAACACAGGTAATACTAATGATGAGATGAGAAATCATCTATTAATCTATGATATCCTCATACTAGAAGAAAACTTCCATGATGTATGAGTTGAATGTTATGGAACATTATATTGAGCACCGATAGACTAGCTATGAGCAGTGATGCCTTCTTTCGGGAAGGGCAGAGGTTCACGTAACTCTCATGAGATGAGACAATCCGACATGCCGGGTATAGGTCTCCTTATATCTCTTAGTCTTAAAACCTATATTGCCAATATATGGATCTGGCGGGGTTCAATTCCCATATATATGAATGTATTGGGTCACTTTTGCCGGTTAGTCCACCTCCTTTTTGGTGTGGGGTTTTGATGACACTGGATTTCATGATGCTCACATGATTTATGTTTGTTAAATTTAAAGTTCCAATGAATGAATGAGGCTAGCGTCAAATGATTTACATAATGAAATGAAAAGTACCAAAGGTGTTAGGATAGGATAATCAAGAGGTGAGTTATATACAAGTGATGACATTACGTCATTCTTGGTCATTGCACAATGAACCTCATGAAAGGCTAAAACTACATCCTAGGTATAGCTAGTATTTACACTGGCCCATGAATGAAATGAAATGAAGTACGTATAAATGAATGAAGCAGACTAAGTGTTTTCTTAAGAAGACTCCTTATTTGGGGTCCCATATGCTTAGCCCTTATTTTCGGGAAGTCTTAACGTCAAGTCCATTATTCAAAGGTCTCATTAACATACTAATGAATGATATCAACAATGTTACGTGTTATATGAATTATGATATGTTCCATGTGTACGATGTTGTGTACTATGTGCAAAATGTTAAGTATGATGATGCATGTTACTCTCATGGCATAACTTTACAGATCGAAATTTTGAAAGATCATACACTTTCCTTATAAAAATTAGGAAAGTTCACTCACTTTCCTAACCTCAATTTGGAAAGTCCACTAACTTGACTTTCCATAATCATATTGTTACGAAAGAGCTATCCTTTCTCATGTATGTCCTTTGTGTGTGATTGCATATACGCATACTTAGTACAAGTGTGTACTAATTCCATATAACTCTATATTTAGGTGCAGGCACATGTAGACGTTAGAGTTTACATGTTAAGGTTGTAGTTATCCGGACGTCGAGCATTCATCCGTACATGGTAGACCCTCATGCTTTCGAGGATGCTTGACCATTTATATTCTTGCTTAATTGTAGGATTGAGCTAGTGGAGTATGTTCCACTAGCGTTTCTTTCCCGTTATTGTTTAGACATTGTATTGGTGCCATTTTGGCAAGTACATCTTTATCTTAATAATAAACAGTTTCTTTCATTTGATTATCTGAATGTTAAATGGTTGATGGTGAAAAAATATGTATGTAGTATAATGTTTAATAAGCATATTAAGAAACAAAAAGTTTCAAATGTTGCGCTAAAATTAACATAGATGAAGTAAGAATGACGTATGTAGGCTTGTTTGCGACCTTTGAGAGGTCAACAACGTCAGTCTCGTCTGGGGTCTAGATTCTTATCATGACAAAGTTAGTATCAAATCACTAGGTGAAATTCTGAGGATAATAATTTCACTTCAATCACATCGAGTAATTTCTAAGTCATGGTTGTGAAGTGCACCACTATCCTGGATTAGAGACTGCATGATGCATAGGAAAATTTCCCTTTTTCTAATCTTACCGTGCCTTTTCTAATGTAGGCTTTCTTTTTGTTAAGAGCGTATCTAACATCAACTCTTGATGTTTCAAAACTATGAATACAAGGAGAAAAGCAGGAGGGGAGATTGGAGGAGCAGCTACTTGGGTAATTCAAGTTTCTCCCTAGGCTCCAATTGCTGGAATAGAGATGCCTGTTTACTCAGCTTGGTTAACAGATGGAGAAGTAAAGACAACTTTGGTACATATGGCCCAAGCTATCACTTTATAGGTTCAGGCTATTAGGTTTGATTGATGTGGAGAAATCTGAATTTGTATCTTACCAACAAAAGGATGTACCTCAATACAGGAATAAGGTGTGGTAGGATAGGAGAGCCTTAGGAGGGGGTCTTAATACTTAGGATATTTTCAAGATGGTTTTTATAGGGAGGTTCTTTCCCATATAAATTAAAGAGGCTAGGGTTTAGGAATTCATCAACCATAAGCAGGGCTCGATGTAAGTCAGGGATTACTCCCAGAGGTTCGCAAGAATTTATAGCCCAGGAGAGGCCACCTTTTAGGAAGTGTGGCATACTGCATGGGGGAGAATGTATGATATACTCTAACGCTCGTTACAGTTATGGAAAACCAGGTCACATGAAGAAGGATTGCCCGAATAGGAGAAGTCAAGAACAAAGGAAGGAGACAGTTCAATCTAATGGTTCAAGTGAAGAGTCTCCAAGAAGGCAACGATTCTTCGCACTTATGTCTAGGGGTGCATGGGAAGGCACCTATCTCTGGTGAAGTCTCAGGTGTGTAGCCGTAATTAGTCTTTCATGTATTTTATTGTGTATAGTGTTTATGCACTAATAAGATGTTAATATGTTTGAGTCATCATGTTCGTTGCTGATTTGTATGACTCACAAATTTACTTATGTTGTATACATTGATAAGACTAGTTTAGGAAATAGTTCCTTATTCCATTAATGTGAAGCTACTAGTAGATTTCAAGGATGTGCACCATCATGTGAATATGTGAATGACATATTCACCAATGGGGAGTATTGAATTACCTATGAAGGCATAAATTGTATAGATGACTTACTTATTGTAAGTAAAGAGTAGTGTCATTAAGAGACGAATGTTCCTTAGGGGGGTATAATGTAACAACCCTAAAAATATAAATATGCTAAGTAATGCTTAACGTGTCTAGAATGCCTATGATTAGAATCGGTTCACACGGATTGATGCGCCTAGAACAAGACCTCTGAATCCTTGCAACAGCCAAGACAACTAATTTGGGCAGTTAGTTGAGCTAGAAAAGGTTGAGTCCAACCATGTAAGGCCCTCGAATACAAAGATTTACTAGTAGGAGTCTTTACCGGACTTAAAAATTTTAGGACCGGAAATAAGTAGGTGTAAATGTGGAAGCTAGCAATGCAAACCTTGAAAGATCACGAGTAACAAGACAATGAGAAAAATACCAAAACACATAAATATTTAATGTGGTTCGTTCAATCGACCTACGTCCACAAAGGAGATGAGCAATCAACTATAAATATGAGAGTACAAATACATAGAAAAGAACCTCAACCGATTCACTCTAATTACATCGGAGGTTCACACAAGCGATAACGTATCAAGTTTTTGACTCATAAATTCTCTCTCTAACCAAAACTCTCCAAGCCTTTAAGACTACATTGTGAATGTTGATTAAGTTAGAAGTAACATTCCTCTATTTATAGATTGCTAAAACTTTTCCTACAATAAAAAGGATTAGTCAATCTAAAATCTTTTCCTTAAAGGAAAACCTATTTATGGTTAGAAATTAAGGGAAAATAAAACCTAACAAATCTCTCCTCCTTATCTTGAATTTCTGACAAAATATATTTGTCCAACTGCTTTACTTAATATTTAACAACTTGCTTCTCCTCTCCATAATATCCTTTTGCAAATTTATGTCTCAACACAGAGAACCTCTCTGAAACAATTTCTCCTACAAAAATCTTCATTACTATCAAAAAAGGTTGCGGCTAGAACTACACCCGCCAAGATTACACCTCTTTCAAATCTTGTTCAGTTATATGTTTATCGAACTACTGAACCTGACTCCATCATTGAATCTGGCTTTGATACTAATTGTTGTGCTGAAAAGATTAAACCAAAAATCTAACAATAAAGAACACCAAGTTTAACGTGAAAAAGCCCTTCAAACCGAAGGTAACCACCACAGGATCGACAAGGTTCGAATTGCTTCACTATACCAATAAGAGTGTAACAAATATTATTTAAATGGCTAAATAACAAATAAGAAAACAGAACAAACAATAGCTACACCAACAAAAGATAAATAGCAAGAAACACCACCTGAATCCGTCTTCTGTTCGGGACCTCAAATAGGACCTTTCTGACCTCCTAATCCTATAATGACCGTTCAAATAAACCATCAAGATATCCGGAACACTCAGTCCAAATTTCAGCGCGATCAAATGGTTAGTTAATTGAGAAACATGATATGAATGTTGCTGGTCGGGGAAAAAGAGTGCAGCAAAAGAACCTTTTTCTTTATCTCTTTTCTCTTGTTGAAAGCTCGCTAAAAAACCACTCATATGTTGTAATGTCTTTCAAATAAAATATCAATGAGAAATTAATTATTCTCTCAAGACCATCGTCTATTTTTAGAGTCTTACACTTTTTCCTACCAGAAAAACGATTAGTCAATCGAAAATCTTTGTCAAAAAGAAAAACTTATGTTAGGTTTTATTTGCCATAAATTTTTTACTAAAAATAGGTTTTCCATTAAGAAAAGGTTTTGCATTGACTAATCCCTTTTCTGGTAGGAAAAGGTTTAGGACTCTATAAGTAGAGGAATGTTCATTCTAACTTAATCAGCATTCACAATATAGTGTTAAAGGCTTTGAGAGTTTTGGTTAGAGGGAGAATTTATGGGTCACAAGCTGATACGTTATCACTTGTGTGAACCTCCCATGTATTCAGAGTGAATTGGTTGACGTTGTTTCTCTCTGTATTTGTAGTCTCGTATTTATAGTGGAGCGCTCATCTCCTTTGTCGACGTAGGTTGATTGTCCTAACCACGTTAAATCTTTATGTGTTTTGGTATATTTCTCATTGACTTCTTACTCGTGATCTTACAAGGTTTGCATTGCTAGCTTTCGCATTTACACCTACTTATTTACGGTCCTAACAAGTGGTATCATAGCCAAATTCAATAATGGAGTAAGGTTTAGTGGTTCGATAAACGATGATTGGACCATATTGTCGCAACCTTTTTGATAGTAATGAATATTTTGTTGGAGAAATTATTTCAGAGAGGTTCTTTGTGTTGAGACATAAATTTTTAAAAGAATATTATGGAAAAATGGAGCAAGTTGTTGAAGATTAAGTGAAAAAGGTGGACAAATTTGTTTTGTCAGAAATTTAGGCCAATGGGGACATTTGTTTTATTTTATTTGCCCTGATTTCTTACCATAAATAGGTTTTCCTTTTAGGAAAAGGTTTTGGATTGACTTATCCTTTTTCTGGTAGGAAAATGTTTATGACTCTATAAATAGAGAATGGTCTTGAGAGAATAATTAATTGCTCATTGATATTGTCTTTGAAAGACGTTATAACATAAGCAAGTTTTTTTAGAGAGATTTCAACAAGAGAAAAGGATTTTCTTGATGCAGTCTTTTTCTCCGACCAACAATGTCCAAATTGTGTTTCCCGATTAACTAACCGTTGGATAGGGTTGAAATTTGGACTGAGTGTTCTTGACATCTTGGTGGTTAATGTGAAAGTGGAGATTGGATTTGATTGTCAGAAAAATCCATTTTTAGGTCACGAACAGAAGCTAGGTTTGGTTGGTGTTACTTTCTATTTATCTTTTTGTTGGTGTAGCTATTGTTTGTTCTCTTTTAGTACTTGTGGTGTAGCCATTAGAAGAATATTTTTAACCCTCTAATGTTCTAATGTCTTTCAAAGACAATATCAATGTGAAATTAATTATTCTCTCAAGACCATCCTTTATTTATAGATTCCTAAACCTTTTCCTACAAAAAAAAATTAGTCAATCCAAAATGTCTTCCTAAAAGGAAAACCTATATATTTTAAGAAATCAGGGCAAATAAAACCCAACCAAAAAAGGAAAATAATAGGTTTAGAGGGTCGAGGGGTAAACTGGTCTTTTTCCGGACAAAGAGTAGTATCGTAATTACCCTAAATATATAATCATTTATTTAATTAATAAGGTGGAGGGAATTTTGGGGTGAGAGGACCTAAAATTGTCTCTTGAAGTGAAGTCTTGCTCCACCTGGGTTCGAACCTAGGTGGAAGCAATGAATTAAACTATTTTTAATTTAAGTTGGTAAATTAATGTAATTATTTTATATTTTTTTTATTATATGCTTTAAAATAAAAGGAAATAATATTTTTAATAATTAAATAATAACCTTAATTGACTCCTAATCCTAAGAAAACTCTTATCTCCCACGCTCATGTCTCTCTCACGTATCTATTACTCTCACTCACGATTCTCTATGCCAAATAACTTCCAAAAAACAGTAGGTATTCCAAAGTTCTTCACACTTGAAGAACTCCCAACGAAAATATAAGAAAACGAACGAAATCAATCATTTAGGGAAAGAGAAGTTTGTCCACGGAGTTTGTGTTTAATTTGAGGGGATTTAGACGTGATTTTTGGAGAAGATTTTTTTTTAGCAAGTCGAGGTTTGAACGTCATAAAATATATGGGTTTTCTTAATCTTGGTCCCATTCCCAAGAGACCCTTAAGGCTCAGATGTAGCTAATCGAAAACTAGGGTTGTTCCCATTCTTGATGAACTCCTTCACCCTAGTATCTCTTTGATGTCAATGTGAAATAGGTTAGAGATCATGTTTTTAGTATGTTTTCTAGTAGTTTAAGCATGAAGTTTGATTTTCGTGATAATTTATTCTTGATTATGTGTTTGGAATTGTAAGCATGTTAAGTTATCTCAACCGAAAGTATGTGAAAAATGATATGTTTTTATGGTTGAATTTTATGTTTGAATGTTTCTGTAAATCATGAGGTGTAAAAGTTGTGTTATGATGAAATGGTAATTCTTGGATGAATATTATAATAAAAACATTAAACTTAATGATGTACCAAATGATCTACGACATGCCTTAAGTATTAACGTATGAATGAAGATAAAAAGAAGCCGAGAATATTGAATAAATTTCCAGCATTTAGTAGGTTGGGTTCGGCCAACACAAATGGTACAAAATGCAATGAAAATGAATGTAAAATAAGTGATATCACTAAGGAATGAACCCAAGACATCATTACATTAAAGCTACAAAAAGAATCAACAAAAGATTAAGACAAAAATTGATTGGAAGAAACTAAATTTCCAGCCTCCTGGAAATTGTAATCTCATCAAACTTTTTTAAAAAGAGAAATTTGTTTAATTTTTTTTAAAATGTGAGGTCATTGGGTATTGAATTCATGACCTCACTAATTGAAAATTTCATAAAAATTTCGTGATAAAAATGCAAGGAAAAATAGATGTGATGAGTGGGGATTCACCCACTCTTGAATGGATGGGAGAGTTAGGAGAAAAATAAAGGAGAAAATAAATGTGTAGAGCGTGGATTGAACCCACAACATCTTTAATAGGTTAGAAATGAGATAAATTAAAAGAAAAATAATGATGTTGTGGGGGATTGAACACACAACCTCCTTGACTTAAATGAAAAAGGAGAGGAGAAAAAAAAGATATACTATTGATGGTGATCCAAAAAGGGTACCCCAAATCTGCAAAATGTGATTATCAAGTTTAAAATAAGATTGAGTGTTGTCCAAGTGATTCGAAATTGGGTTCCCTTTTCCAATTCCATATTGACACATAAGTCATACGTTAGTAATATTAAATTAACTTGCCTCTAAAGATCAAAATCAACATCTAGGCATATCTACAAGAGGCTTAAGTCTTGTACCACATAATCTTGGGTAAATATGAATCACATAGACAAATTATGAATGAAGCCTCATGGCTTTTATGTAGACCCATAAGTCTAGCCGACGTTTAAAAGTAAGTGAACTTATAATGTATGTAATGAAGTGATGAAACCCTAAAAGGTTTAAGTACGAGTGTAAATACACTAAACGTCCAAGTGCATTGACATATGATGGAATGAACAATGAAATGATGAAAACCTAGAAGTGTTAAGTAAGAGAGTGAAACACACCAAATGGCCACGTGCATTGGCATATGATGAAATGAACATTCACGTAAAAAGGGGTGAGTAACTATAAAGAGAAAATGTTTTAATGTTAATGAATGTGGTGACAACATTATATGAGGCTAATGTAAAAGATGAGAGCAATCTCAAATGAGCCTAAGTAAATGTTCCAAAAATGTACTCACATATGAGAGTGTAAAGTTAATGAAGAGACTTGTTTCTATGAAGACTCTAGTAAAACTATTGAGATTAACACACTTAATACTAATGATAAGATGAGAAATCATCTATTGAGGTATGATTTCCTCATACTAGAAGCTAACTTCCATTCTGTATGAGTTGACTATAGTAAAACTTTATACTCAGCATCGATCGACAAGCTATGAATGGTGATGCCTTCTTTCGAGAAGGGCAGAGGTTTACGTAACTCTCATGAGACGCGAATGTCTTGCGTGCCGGATATGGGTGTCCTTATATTTCGCTGTCTTCGAATCTATACAGCCAATATAGGGATCTGGCAAGGCTCAATTCCCATTTACGCTAGCATATTTTGGGTCAATTGACAGGTGATTACACCTTTTTGCACTGTGTGGTTTCATGACACTAGATTTCATGATTCTCAGATGATCTATGTCGGTTAAAGTTAAAGTTCCCAATGAATGAATGAGGCCAGCCTGAAATGGTGCACATAATAAAATGAATGATACCAAAGCTATTAGGATCGGATAATCAAGAGGTGAGTTAGATTCAACTAAGGGTTAGGTCAATCTTGGTCATTGTACAACAAACACAATGAATGTCTTAAGCTACATTCTAGGTATAACTGGTATTTACACTGACCCATTAATGAAATGAAATGAAGTACGTAAGAATGCATGAAGCAGACTATATGTTTCTTAAAGCGGACTCCCTAGTTAGGGTACCATATTTTAAGCCCTCATTTTTGGGAAGTATTAATGTCAAGTCCATGATTCCATGTTCTCATGGCATACTAATAAACGATATGAACAATGTTATGTGTTATATGAATTATGATATGTACCATATGTACGCTGTTGTGTACTGTGTGCAAAATTTTAAGTATCATGATGCATGTTACTCTCATGGCATAACTTTCCTAATCTATATTTGGCACGATCAAAATCCTTCCTAATAAAAATTTGGAAAGTTCACTAACTTTCCTAATCTCATTTTAACAAGTCCACTAACTTGACTTTCCATAATCATATTGTTAGGAAAGAGCTATACTTTCTCATGTATGTCCTTTGTGTGTGCTTGGATATACGCATACTTAGCACAAGTCTGTTCTTATTCCATACAACTCTATATTTTAGGTGCCGGCACAGGTGGATGTTAGAGCTTATAAGTTAAGGCTGCAGTTATCCGAACGTCGAGCATTCATCCAGAC
Source organism: Solanum lycopersicum (assembly GCF_036512215.1). Classification (NCBI taxonomy): domain Eukaryota; kingdom Viridiplantae; phylum Streptophyta; class Magnoliopsida; order Solanales; family Solanaceae; genus Solanum; species Solanum lycopersicum. Next base: position 24,567,585 of record NC_090806.1, read on the forward strand.
ATAGTAGGCCCTCATTCTTTCGAGGATGCTTGACCATTTATTTCTAGCTTAGTTGTATGATTGAGCTATTGGAGTATGTTATAGTAGCGTTTCTTTCCCCTTTTTGTCAGACGTTGTATTGGTGCTATTTTGGCAAGTGCATCTTTATCGTTATAGTAAACTGTTTCTTTTATTTGATGAAATCAATGTTAGATGGTTGATGGTGAACAATTACGTATGCAGTATAATGTTTAGTAAGCATGTTAAGAATCAAAAAGTTTTAAATTTTCCACTAAAAATAACCTATATGAAGTAAGAATGACATATGTAGGTTTGTTTGTGACCTCTGAGAGGTCAACGACGCCGGTCTCATCTGGGATCTAGATTCCGGTTGTGATAGTCCATATCCACTATTGGATCATTTGAAGTTGGTGAAGCATGGTTTAAAGGACCATATTTTGTTCACAAAATTACGGAGAAGGTGAACGTTATTCAACAGAGGTTCATAACGGCGCAGAGTTTTTAAAAACCTACATTGATGTTAGAAGAAGTACGTTGTAGTTTTAAGTAGATTATTGGGTATATTTGAAAGTTTTACACATGGATATTATGAGGTTTGTAAGCAAAAGTAAAATCAAAACCCAATATACTAAACCTTATCGCATAGCCAAGAGAATTGGCAATATATCTTATGAGTTGGAGCTACCACAAGATTTAACATCAGTTCATCCGGTGTTTCACATATCCATATTGAAGAAGTCCATGGGCGATCCATATTTGATCATACCAACTGAAAATATTTGTACAATGGATAGTCTATCTTATGAGGAGATTTTGGTGCAAATCCTATATCACGAAGTTCATAAGTGGAGAACTAAAGAGGTAGCATTAGTAAAGAACCTTTGGAGGAACCAATTTGTTGAAAAATCTACTTGGGAAGCTGAAGAGGACATAAAAAAGAGATATCCACATCACTTTGAATCTTGAGAAAATGTTGACCAAGGTACTAATTTTCTTCTTAGTACTATCTAATTATGGGTAAGCATAATATTGTAGCAATTGCTTGTTTGGTGTTTGAACTTGAAGTTACTACCCTTAGTATAGTAAGTATAACTTCATTCGAGGATGAATATTCCCAAGGGGGAGATATTGTAACACCTCACAAGTTAAAGAACTAGAAAGGAGTTTAAAATCTTAAAATGCTTACTTTTGGAAAGAATAGGAAAATCAGGAAAACTGGTATAAGTTAGGAAAGTGAGTTTTGGTCATTTCCAAACGACCATAACTCCTAAATTGATGAGTTAGGACTAGTTCCACATATGGTTGGAAATCCCTTAGAATAAGCTTTTCAACGCCGATGTGTTTGCGCGATTTCGATACCATATGAGTGAGTTATGCCTTTTGGAAGTTAGGTTGTTGGATTGAAGAAAGCCCCAATCCGGATTTAGGGAAGGGCAAACTAGTCTTTCCAACAATTATATTCCTATTTCATTTTAGCGGTTTATTGGGGGTAAAACCAAGTCTTAGATCAGTTTGGAAAAGTCAGAATTACGCTTAGGGTTTGGAGAAAGAGAGAAAAATGAAAGAAAGGGAGAGAAGTCAAGAATTCGCCAAGAACATCAAGCTTTGCATGTGGAATTCGTCAGGTATGATCTCTATCAAGGTAAGTGAGTCCTCCATAACGTTGGATTCTTTAACCCACGTATCAATCATGTTTGATTTAGAGTGATTTCATTCCTAAAAGATTTTTGAATGTTCTTGAATGTTGTTCTTGAATTGCTTTCAAGATTGTTCTTGAATGATTTTGCTCCTGAACATGAATTGAGATTTAGAAGTTCTTTGATGATATAAGTGTTATCATTGAATTCATTTTGTTAGATCCTTGTATATATGATGTGTGTATCTGAAATCCATGTGAATTAATAAAAATAGAAAAGGAATGATTTAAGGTAAGAAAAAGAGTTGAGAAATTCGATAGGCGTCACCTGGGAAAAGCCAGGCCCGGTGTACCCTATCTGTGTCAGAGGTCCTGGGTTGGAATGCCTGCAGTGCGCCAGAATGAGGCCTGGCGCAGCATGCCCTGGACGCACCCGAATCAGTGTTTTCCGCTAGTCTTTGTAATTCAGTTTTATTAAGCCTTTCTAAACTTTTTAACACGTCCTAATTATTCTAACTACTTTAAATGCCTTCAAATCATATATAAATCATCTAGAAACATGAATTGCAACCTTGAGTCCCTAACTTCAAATATAAGAAAAGTTTAGAGCCAAGTCTAGAATGTTCTTAAATTCCTCTGATGAAGTACTTGACAAATGCATTTAAACTTTGTTTTAAGACTTAAAGATCAGGTTGAGTAAAAATTAAATATAAGAAGAAAAGGTTCATTTCATGTTTCATAAGTCTTTCAAAAACATTTTATTTGTCGTTTAAGACTAAAGCTAGATTCAGTTCGAAGTAAAGTGAAATATTTCTTCAAAGCAGTATATGGGAACTAAGTATTCCCATAGGATCTTAAATGTTTTCACATTTAAGAAGAACGGAAATTGAGATATCTAAAGAGCCTTCGTGCTAATTTTCAGTTAAGAGAAATACCTTTCAAAGTGAAGCAAGTAGGGAAAGTCAGATTTCCAAGATAGCCCTTGAGGTAACTTTAAACACTAATCTCAAATCACAGAGTAACTATATTTTTAAAACATAATAACAAGTATATTTTGGGAGTAGTATTGAGTACCGATATGAGGGAGAGTTCAGACAACTCACAACCCTCATAAATCATGTAGCCACCATGGGTAGAAAAGGGTTATACTTCTTAGATTAATCTTATTCATAGTAGAATAGTGGATAGGAAGTTCAACTCTTATACCTTTGGCTGGGTATAGGATTCGGTGGCAGTGTAAGGTACATCATTGTATCATTACTATAACTCTTAAGTGATGGTTATCGGTTAGAGAAACTCCCACATATGTTAAATGTGTATATATATATCTATACGTCATGTTATTTGAAATTTTAAATACATATCAGAGTTAATTGTGTCCTTTAATGTATTAGAGTTTACATTATTTTTTCAAACAACTTTTCTTTATATTGCACTTGTTTTTAAATTGCGTTATATAGAAATGAGTTAGTATTATTGAGTTATGTTATTCATGAGTTGAGTAGAGCCAAGGTGAGTGTCTTTGTTACCCATTCAAGATTAAGTTGTTTTAGACCTTCAACTAGTATACCCATCAATTCAATGTACTAATGCCATTTCATCAATATCCTATTATGATGCAAACGCATGTAGCGAGGATCGACATCTAGCGCACTGTTGATCCAATAGAGCACTCCAGAGTTAGTTGGTGAGCCTACTTGCATTCCATATGACTCCTTTTAGTGTTTTATTTTTTAGAACTTTCTATATTACGTTGTTGTGAGGTCTGTCCCAACATCCATCTCAGTTTAAGAACTCTTCATAGATAAACAATCAAATGTTATTCCTTTAGTCTCTCATTTCCTTTTTATATGTTAAGAATTATTTTGGCACTTTTGGCTAGCTTAATGTTAACCTTTACATAATTCTCAGTTAGCATACTTTATCAGTTCACTTAAGTTTGATCGTTATAGTTATTGATTGTTGTATTCATCTGAGTTATCCAGGGCAAGGGTCCTCTTGAGGACACCAATGGTCATCGAGTTCCATCCACGTCTAAGGTGTAGGATCAGGGAGTGGTACTCCTACGTCAAGCTACCTAGCGGTGGTGTTAGAACTCAAGGGAGAGAGACAACCCTTCATATCATTTAGGGCATGTAATGTAGTTATCCCCTCATACACATTCTCAAACATCGTGGCTCAGTCAATTGCAACATTTGTGTAATCGTTGCTACACCCCACTTCTTTTCACTAGACCACTACGGAATTCACCGATTTCAAGGCATTGGCCTTTTTTTCCACCTAGGGAACTATCTTACTATACGTAAGATAGAACTCATGAACCTAGATGGGGATATATAGGCCTTGGGTCTTGTGAAGATGTCAAAGTGATGGTACCAGAGTGTGTCCCTCACCCTAGAATATATTCCCTCTAGGCTTTGTGTAGAGAACAACATCTCCTCAAGAATCATCCTCAATCCCTCCACCTTTAGCCTTTTAAGTAACCGAGTAAGAGGACCATGAATTTGTAGCGCTGGATCCACCGTCTGTGCTTGACTTGTCCTCTGGGATCCTTGACCGATCATGACGAATATCAGCATGTTTATCTGCTCATCTAGTCTTAAGTGGTTGATCATACTCGATCTTTGAGAATGAATAGATTCCTCATCATTGCCGGAGTTTTGCTCCGTATTTCTTTCTCGGATGCTTTTCCTTTGCCTCCTTTTTTAGGTGCTTGTGTGCCTATTTTAGATGGAGCAGTTACCCCTTCATTAATAGTATACCCCCGTGCTCTTTTACTAGGCTGTATACAAATATCATCTAGATTTTTCCTAGCCATAACTGCAAAACACACATGAAATAGTTAGAGACAATTTCATGAAAATTGCAAAAATCATGTTGCATAAAGACTCGTTGAACCAATTAGCAAGTCTCTGAATCACATACGCGAACTAGATTGTGTTTTCCAAGAGGATTGGCCTAAAAATTACCTAGAAAAATGACATGTCGGAGATGTTCAAGGCCCTTCGGTGAATCGCAACACCATTTGGAAAGCTTATACTAGCCGGACAAAAGTTACAATATGGTTTAGGGTGTTGCAATGAAGAAAGGCGATCAACGGAGACTTTTGGCGAATCACCAAGTTGACTCGGCGAGCTCCTGCTCCAGCCAAAAGATACAGAATCAAATTCAATCGAAGTATCAAATTAAAGGCAATCACAGGGGAATTTTTTGAACCGGCGAGTGGTTCGGCGAGCTCGACCGAGCTTGCTAAGATGCCCATCATGCCCATTTTCAACCCTAACACCCAAAATCATATTCATAGTCCCAAAAAACAAAAACAACAAAATTGTACTCAATTGAGCAAATATTCATATGACCCATGCCCTCGCAGTACTCAAAATTCCCCTGATTTGGCAAAAATTAGTCATTTGATGACTTTTGTCCTTAAAAATGACGTCAAACGCTCTATCATTAGGCAAAGCAGGTTATTTGGCAAATTTTTTGTGACTCAAACATCACCTGACTAGACCTAACAACAATTTAACCCAACCCAAAATTTTATGATCAAGATAAACTTATGAAATTTGTGAAATCAATAATTTAAGCTGTCACAACCAAGGAGAACCCCCTAGATGTAACCAACGTCTTCTTCCTCTTTAAGGACTACCACTAGCCTTTCAGCTTACATTATTACATTTATAGGTCAAAAATTCAGAAGTTTTAAAAATATTTAAATATCTATCTTGAGGTTTACATAGAACTCTCGCATACATAATATAGTCATATCGATTATGCATAGACCCTTCGTATAGGAAGATTAAATAGTCTTCTACTTTTATTGCACATGTATATATATGATATGACATAATCTTAAAACCGAATGTGTAATCTCATAACCATCTAAAATAAGAGTATATCAATTGGGCATATCCCATACATCAAAGTAATAAACTTTCATATAGGCTATACAATTTTAAGTACTCAAATGAAAAGGAAAGACCTAGAAGTCTTATACGAAAACTACACCATAGGCTTTATAATGTCATTGCCCTCGAAAAGTGAATATTTACCCAACTTTGATGAGTGAGAATTCCAAGTCTTCCTTTAAAGTCATCTGAGAGTCCTTCAATGACCGAAATGTAAAATGTTGGGGGAAAAAGGAGAAAATGGGGTTAGTACACCACTTGTGCAATTTATGAGACCATATGCACACATATAATGAAATCATGGTAAAAAGGGATATCTTATTAAAGTATGCAATTTACTTTGAAAACACTTATGCACATTCAAGAACACCATACGAATAATGAAGCATATTCATTAAGTCAAGAACATGTACATGACAAGACCAACAATACGAAGTCTAGTCAAGCCGACATGCATATCTAATAATTTAACACAGATTCAAGACAACTCTAGCATCAAGTTATAATAGCAACAAGCATGGTTAAGAGTTCATTACAACATGACCAAATCAAGACAAATACCCATGAACCCTCATTAAGTCAAATAGTGCAATAACCAAGTAACGCCCCATAACCTTACTCAAGCAAGTAAACCCAAAAAGAACCATGAACAGCATCGAACTTCTCATAGCATATCATTAAGAGTACATATCATCATACTTTAACCATGGAGACCAAACACATATTCATACGATAAAATAATCATCATATATTAGTATCATCAATGTGAAAGATGATCATATACATATCATGTACCATTATAAGCATATACATATGTAAGAACATCCTTCTATTCCCTTAAGGATAATTAGTGCAATATTTAGGTAGAGTCCCATACCCTTACGTAGACTAAGCTAAACCCTTTAGGTTATCCTAGTTAGAGTTCATTCCTTTAGTTCACTTTACCTTTTTTGAGAATCTTTCCTTAACCGATATAGACCACGTGAGCTAGTGTGGAATACGGTGTCATATAACCCTACACCAAAGGAAGGCGGACTACTTACCAAGGTAGTACCAAAACATGAACATAGTAAGTATGTGCATCAACTATCTAGTATTCTTTTGGGGGCAACATAGTTGAAGAACTAGGACATATAGTTGGGACTTTTTTTATACTACATGAATTATAGTCTCCAATCTCATGAGTTCATTAGTGATCCTACCTTCTGTATGTGGAAAGGGACACTCCTCACACTAGCTCACTCAGTGTTAAAATAGAGTCCCTTTTAATATGTATTTAATGTCTTTATTAATCATCATAGCATAATGTAGGTCATAAGGTCTATCCCTTATATAATCATAATTATCATAAATCAATAAGAATTTCTTGAGTATTGTCCTTTAATTAGAATTCATATCAATGAGTTTAGCAAATTTAAATAGTCAAATCATCATACGGCACGTTGGTAAGTATCACCATCATTATAACATTTACATCTTAGACAACAACTCACAATCCATAGTTCAAGACATTTCAATTCAACATCATACCAACTCTATCAATTTTAATATAAGGTCTACTTCAATACAACATCATTAATTAAATACAAGTAACCATAAACGAAGTAAAGAATAGGGATCAAAACACTTATTCAATCCTCTTCACAATGCCTTCATCAAATTCCTACTATCAACATCCAATTTAACCAAACAATGGTATAATATAATCATATAATATTTAACAACACAATAACGAGACAAAATGAATCATTATACAAAAATACCTCATTAGTTCATAGACTATAATTAGAGACTTAGATCAAGTTCCTAGTCTACTTCACAATTTAGGTCAATTACCCAAGAACTAGCATGGTAGGGTTAAGGGGAATAGTTCATCTTCTACAAACTATACCAATTCATGAATAAGTAGTGTGATATATTCATATTTCATCATTATGTATTCAATACAATCCAAATAAACAATAAACAAGTCTAATTTAAAGATCATTTTTGATATTGGATGCCTCGTATCTAATGTATTTGCTAATTGATTTCGAATTTTAGCCTAGGGTCTTTGTTGCAGGTAAAACTCCTATCAAAAGTAAATTTCATTATCTCTTAAGAAACACTCTCTTTTTCAATACTCCATTGAAGAACAAGAAAAAGCTTAAGGAAGAAGACGAAGGTGTCGATGTTTTCAATAATATTTCGCGATTTTTCATCTATAAGGTATGTGTTTTTCACTATTGGGATTCCTTTACAGAAGTTTATCTTTCAAGATAAGTTTTCAATAACATCAATACTAGGGTTTTTATTCAACAAAACGAATTTTCTTTCTAACCCTAGATTTATGATTTTTTATGAAAAGTAGACGTTTTCTATATCTAATTTCGCATTAATTGTTGAGTAATTGATTTATATTGTTTGAATTTAATGTGATACATGATGTTTCTCTATGTGATGATTTCAAATGGGTTGTTTGTAGTGTTTGATAACGTGAAAACGCTAGGGTTAGAATTTAAGCTATGGGTGAACCCTTTTATAACCCGTTTACCCTCTCTTATGCTATGTATTGATCTTGTACATGATATTATAAGTTGTTCTTGATGATGTCATTGAGTATTTCACTAAGTATTATTATGAATAACGCTTGATGAATAAGGTTCTTGGAAACAAGAGCTAAGTCTTCTAAAATTGTGATTACTCAAAGATATTTATGTTAGCCTATAAGTTGTTATGATATGTTATGAAAATTATGTATGATGGTGCTATGTGAATATGTTGGCCGTGAATATGTAAATTTTACCATCATGATAAGAACACAAATATTCAAGTTTAGGATATCCCTTGTATTCTTACACAAGGTGATTATGTTATGTTAATCTCACAAAACAATGGTTACGATGAAAGGACAATTCTCATATAATTTTAAAGAGATCGTGATCATTTAATACAAAGATATAATCTCCTATGGCCTATGATAATTTTATTATGATAAACAAATTAAAGGTTATTACAAGAAAAAGAACTTAAGCTAAGCATTGATGAACTAGATATGGGAAGTGTCCTTACCCTAGCGGGAAGGTAGGTTCTCAAGGATTCTCATAAGATTGAGGCTTCCACGTAATATGGAACAATAGGTCTCTAATAAATCATCTAGTTCTTGAACTATGCTGCCACCATAGGATACTAGCTAGTGGATAAACCTAGAAAGCTATGTCATGTAAAATCTACTTTTGCCGGTAGACCACCTCTTTTCGGTGTGAGAAAGACACCAGACTCCATGTTTATCTCATATGGTCTATGTCAGTTTATTCCTATGTACCCTCATGTAAAACGAAATACAAATAAATGAACCTTTACTAGGGTGACTTGAGGAGTTGGCTTAGCATAGGTAGTTGTATGGGACGCTACCTAGACGTTGCATAAGTTGACTCTAAGGGAAGTCCTACGAGATTGTTCTTATGTAATATGATGATATCAAAAATATGTGTTTATGATATATGTTGTTACTATTACATGAATGTTGATCCTAAAAATGAATATGTTATTGAGTTATGTTGTTATATGCATCAAAACTTTAATTATGGTCTCCGATCTTATCTACTTGGTTATGTGGGGTTATGGGGCTTCACATTAACATTGCACTTGTAGGTTGGGGATGAGATCATTTGTAAATGTTTTATATGTTATTTTTATATTATTTATTGAATATGAATTGTCAACTTGACTTTATAAGAATATGCCTTCGATTATAATCATGCTTTAAGTGATGTAATCAGTACTTGTATATGTTATATGGTATGTGGATTGAAGACTTTCATATGACTTAGCATGTTTTCTAAAGAATGATAAATTATACTTTTTCATGCATGTTCATATCATTTATGTGCATATACCCTGTCACGACCCAACCCGATAGGCCGTGATTAGTGCCCGTTTTGGACACCCACATACAAACCTGCTAAGTATGACAAACTGAAACTAAGACAATATGGAATTTAATCAAATCAAGCCAACCCCAACGTCATATATATATATATAAGAGGACCTGTCTCATAAGGAGTCATAACCATTCAACCATAACAGCATACGCGAGCCGACAAGGCCGCCACTATTATAAGCATAATGATGTACGCAGCCGACAAGGCTGCCCCTGTACAAGCGGACATCCCAAACAAACCATGTCCAGACCATTATCCAAAACATATATATACAACCCACATAATGTCCACAGACCTCTAAGAGTACATTAGTGAAACTCGACGGGACAGGGCCCTGCCATACCCATAGACGAGCAAAAGACTACACAAAAGTTATGTACCAAAACGACTGGGCTCCGGAACAGTGGAGCTCTCCCAATCAGCAGAGGTAAGTATCAAATCTGTCCGTTATTCGCTTATTTTTAAAAGTCATGCCAAGCAAAGAAAGAAGGGACAGCGTTACATACCGTATAATTGAGCCGCACGTCCAATATTTACTGCTCAAGCTATTAATCTATAACAAGCAACAATCGTGCCGCAATTAGATAAACATCGTGCTTTACTTTCTTGTAAGCTAGCTAATAATCTAACGAAAATTCGGCAGCACCTCCCCTATTTTCCTTACTTCGTCCCAATCCGACAACAATCCAAATTATCCACAGCAATACCAATAACACATATAACCCAAAGAATCATATAAACAGCCCAAGCACCAACATGACACCACTAATAATCCGATTATGGTTTCCATTCATACTTAGCACATTCAATAACTAAAACAAACTTCCTAAGCTACTGGTCACGCCCCCTTCTTAAAATTAATGGATAATTAACAAGGGTATTCTAAAGAATTAACACACCAAACAAGGAGATTACTAACCAAATTATTTGCAGCTGCTGGCCAAGAGTTGCAGGGTTGGTTTCTCCATTTCCATGGCTGCCTAAGACAAGTGGTGAAGAAGAAGATGATATGCAGCAATGCATTTCACCACTTTATATAGCATGGAGTGGATTTCTCCACCTCATTTAATAGTATGAAGTTGAGGCAGCCCCCCTCTACACCTGTCCACTAAGGTCAGCCCACAATCTGATCACTTTTTAATTTTTGCCTTGAGTGGTGGGGCCCATTGGATTAAATCAATCCAAATTAGCCACTAATTAATCCCTCACTTAAAGTTAATGGCACTTACATTAACCAACTCATACTTAATATCACATTTGGAAATAACATCCTTGCCTAATATTTCTTTACGTCTTCTAGATCACGATGCGCACTACGTATAAAAAAAATACGAGGCATAACATCCTTCCCCCCTTAGGAACATTCGTCCTCGAATGTTAAGTTAGCGTCTTGCAAAAACAAATTCCAGCGAGGTCTCTCTAAAAGTTATACCTATCAACCTGCATTCCGTAACTTACAGATGCCTCACAGCTACATAATCTCATTATCTATCAATATAGTCAAGCTAGGAATTGAATTACCTGCAGGTACGGGGAACAAGTAAGGATACTTATTCTTCATTTCGTCTTCCGCTTCCCAAGTCATCTCCTCCCTATTGTTATTTTGCCACAACACTTTGACGGAAGCCACATCCTTAGTACGTAACCTTCTAACCTGTCGATCAAGTATAGCCATGGGTTTCTCCTCATATGACAACTCCTCTGTTACCTGAATATCATCTATAGGGAATACTCTAGAAGGATCACCAATACATTTACGTAGCATCGATACATGGAAGACTGGATGTACCGCCTCCAAATCAGATGGTAGATCCAACTCATAGGCAACCTTGCCTATCCTACGAACAATCTGATAAGGCCCAATGTATCTCGGACTGAGCTTCCCCTTCCTGCCGAATCTCATCACACCCCTCATGGGTTATACCTTCAGGAATACCCAGTCACCAATCTGAAACTCCAAATCTCGACACTGATTATCTGCATATGACTTCTGTCGACTCTGGGCTGCTAATAATCTTTCTTGAATAAGCTTCACCTTCTCAACAGCTTGCTGAATCACATCCGGGTCTATTAACTTAGTCTCGCCAACATCAAACCAACCAATAGGTGATCTGCACTTCCTCCCATATAAGGCCTCGTACGGTGCCATCTGGATACTAGAATGGTAGCTATTATTATAGGCAAACTCAATGAGCGGCAAGTGGTCATCCCAGCTGCCTTTGAAGTCAATAATACAGGCCCGCAACATATCTTCTAGTGTCTGAATAGTACGCTCAGCCTGCCCATCAGTCTGAGGGTGAAATGCTGTGCAAAGGTTCACCTGTGTCCCCAATCCCTTCTGAAACGATCTCCAAAAGTTGGCTGTAAATTGAGCTCCTCTATCTGATATAATGGACGTGGGAACCCCATGAAGTCTCACTATCTCCCTGACATATAACCTCGCATAATCTTCAACCGAATAAGTAGTCCTGACTGGAAGAAAATGGGCCGATTTCGTCAGCCTATCTACAATAACCCATATAGAGTCATACTTCCGTTGGGTGCGAGGTAAGCCTGTAATGAAGTCCATATTAATCATCTCCCATTTCCAAGTCGGGATCTCTATCTCCTGTAATAATCCACCAGGCTTTTGATGTTCGATCTTGACTTGTTGACAATTTGGGCACTGAGCAACAAACTCTGCTATGTCCTTTTTCATGCCATCCCACCAATATAAGCATCTGAGGTCATGATACATTTTTGTTGACCCTGGGTGAATAGAATAACGGGCAGAGTGTGCCTCTCCCATAACTTGCCGTCGTAGCCCCGCAGTATCGGGTACACACAATCTGCCTTCATATCGTAACACTCCATCAGGTGTAACCTTAAATGGGGTCTTTTCCTTTTGAAGAGTTGCATCTCTATACTGTGCCAGAATAGGGTCCTTGTATTGGTGTCTCTTTACCTCATCTATGATTGAGGACTCAGCAACCTCTCGAATAGAAACTCCACTATCTTCCGAATTAGCTAGACGGACTCCAAGGCTGGATAGCCGCTGAATCTCCCGAACCATATCCCTCCCTTCTGGTTGTACATCTGTCAAGCTACCCATGGACTTACGGCTAAGAGCATCTGCTACAACATTCGCTTTCCCTGGATGATATAAAATATCAACATCATAATCCTTTAGCAACTCTAACCATCGCCTCTGTCGTAAGTTCAGCTCCTTCTGTTTAAAGATATATTGGAGACTCTTATGATCTGTATAGATGTCCACATGGACACCATATAAATAATGTCTCCATATCTTCAAGGCATGAACCACGACCGCTAACTCCAGATCGTGAGTAGGATAGTTCTTTTCATGCTTCCTAAGTTGTCGGGAGGCATAGGCTATAACTTTGCCATGCTGCATCAATACACATCCTAGCCCAACACCCGAAGCATCACAATAAATAACATAGCCGTCTGGTCCCTCTGGAAGAGTTAGGACTGGAGCTGTAGTCAATTTGTCTTTCAATAGCTGGAAGCTTCGCTCACAAGCATCTGTCCACTGGAACTTGGCTGCCTTTTGAGTTAGCCTTGTCAAAGGCACTGAAATTGAGGCAAACTTTTCTACGAATCTCCTGTAATATCCTGCTAACCCCAAAAACCTGCGTACCTCAGTAGGTGTCGTAGGTCTGGGCCAAGTCTTTACTGCCTCAATCTTCTGCGTATCTACCCGAATACCATCAGCTCCAATAATATGCCCCAAGAATGCCACTGAAGTCAACCAGAACTCGCACTTAGAAAATTTAGCATACAACTTCTGGTGCTGAAGCACCCTAAGTACCGTCCTTAAATGATCTGCATGCTCCTCTTCTGAACGTGAATAGACCAGAATATCGTCTATAAATACAATAACAAACATATCAAGGAATGGTTTAAATACTCGATTCATTAAATCCATGAATACCGCTGGAGCATTAGTCAGCCCAAAAGACAGCACTCTAAACTCATAATGCCCATATCGGGTCCGGAATGCTGTCTTTGGAATATCTGCCTCCCTTACCCGCACCTGATGATAACCTGACCGCAAGTCTATCTTTGAAAAACACTTTGCACCCTGCAACTGATCAAATAGATCGTCAATCCTTGGGAGGGGATACCTGTTCTTTATTGTTACTTTGTTCAACTGCCTATAATCAATGCACATCCGCAGCGACCCATCCTTCTTCCTCACAAACAGTACTGGTGCTCCCCAAGGTGACGTACTAGGCCTGATGAAGCCCTTTTCTAGCAAATCCCTCAATTGCTCTTTCAATTCTTTCAACTCAGCAGGTGCCATTCTATAAGGAGGTATAGATATAGGCTGGGTATCTGGCAGTACATCTATAGTAAACTCTATCTCCCGTTCTGGAGGAAGGCCTGGAAGTTCCTCGGGGAATACATCAGGAAATTCATTAACTACCGGGACTGATTGAAGAGTCGGTGCCTCTGCCTTTATGTCATACACCCGAATCAGATGGTAAATATAGCCTTTTCTAACCATCTTCCCGGCCTTGAGGTATGAAATGAACTTACCTTTCGGCGATACTGTACTTCCCTTCCACTCTATAATCGGTTCCCCTGGAAATTGAAATCGAACTATCTTTTCTCTGCAATCAACATTAGCATAACAAGCAGCCAACCAATCCATGCCCATGATAATATCAAACTCAATCATATTTAACTCTATTAGATCTGCTACGGTATGACGACTATATATAGCTACTGAACAATTCCTATATACTCGCGTAGCTATGACAAAATCTCCTACAGGTGTAGCTACCTCAAATGGTTCTATCAACTCAGACTCTATTCCGATCCTACTAGCAACAAAGGGAGATATATATGATAAGGTGGAACCTGGGTCTATCAATGCATACACACTTCGGGAGAATAGTGATAATATACCTGTGATCACATTAGGTGACGCCTCTTGATCTTGCCTATTAGTCAAAGCATATATACGGTTTGAGGGACCGCTAGAACTAGAAGCTCCACCACGTCCTCTACCACGGCCTGCTGGTGCCTGAATACCCTGCCCCGTAGGGCGCATAGCCACAGAAGAATATGAACCAGCAACGGACCCTATAGGCTGTGCCATACCACCTGCACTACCTCTAAGGTGACACTCCCTCATAGTATGGCCCTGACGGCCGCAAGAAAAACACGCACCTGTAGCCCAACGACATTCCCCAGGATGGGACTTACCACGAACCTCTAGTGAGGAACTCGGTGACATATGCAAGAAACTCCGCACGAACATTACCCGGCCCGGGACTCGGTGAAATGATAAATGACTCTATGCACGAGCAGAATATTATGAGCAACCATATGCAATTAAAATCATTTCTTATAACTCAATAGAACAATCAACGTGAACCAGCAAGGAGTATTATGAAAGATTAATGTTTTATCAAGATTATGAACCTTTAATACGATATGGAAACGTAAAATTTCAATGACTCTAAGAAGCATTACCATAGATATTAGAGATCATCATAGCCTTAGACATAACCGATATATAGAGTAATAATTGTGGAAGCAAGAATATACATCACCTAGACGCTTTAGAGGTAAGTATCAAATCTGTCCGTTATTCGCTTATTTTTAGAAGTCATGCCAAGCAAAGAAAGAAGGGACAGCGTTACATACCGTATAATTGAGCCGCACGTCCAATATTTACTGCTCAAGCTATTAATCTATAACAAGCAACAATCGTGCCGCAATTAGATAAACATCGTGCTTTACTTTCTTGTAAGCTAGCTAATAATCTAACGAAAATTCGGCAGCACCTCCCCTATTTTCCTTACTTCGTCCCAATCCGACAACAATCCAAATTATCCACAGCAATACCAATAACACATATAACCCAAAGAATCATATAAACAGCCCAAGCACCAACATGACACCACTAATAATCCGATTATGGTTTCCATTCATACTTAGCACATTCAATAACTAAAACAAACTTCCTAAGCTACTGGTCACGCCCCCTTCTTAAAATTAATGGATAATTAACAAGGGTATTCTAAAGAATTAACACACCAAACAAGGAGATTACTAACCAAATTATTTGCAGCTGCTGGCCAAGAGTTGCAGGGTTGGTTTCTCCATTTCCATGGCTGCCTAAGACAAGTGGTGAAGAAGAAGATGATATGCAGCAATGCATTTCACCACTTTATATAGCATGGAGTGGATTTCTCCACCTCATTTAATAGTATGAAGTGGAGGCAGCCCCCCTCTACACCTGTCCACTAAGGACAGCCCACAATCTGATCCCTTTTTAATTTTTGCCTTGAGTGGTGGGGCCCATTGGATTAAATCAATCCAAATTAGCCACTAATTAATCCCTCACTTAAAGTTAATGGCACTTACATTAACCAACTCATACTTAATATCACATTTGGAAATAACATCCTTGCCTAATATTTCTTTACGTCTTCTAGATCACGATGCGCACTACGTATAAAAAAATACGAGGCATAACAAAACCGCACTAAGATGGGACCTTAAAGAAGGTTAGGAATATATGTTAGGTTTGAGTCACCCTCTATTATTCTCTAACTTGAACTAATGATTGGAGACATGTTTACTGCTAGATTTGCAGATTCTCAGTTCAATGAGAGTTTTTCCAAAATTAGGGGGACATAATAGTGAAATAAAAAGGGAAATTTGTGGAAAAATTTATCATTGTCTCATCTTGATTCATATTCTTATACTTGCGAACAAGAAGTACAAAAGATTATTCATTTGCAGAAAATTGCAAATCAAATGTAAGACGCATTTACAGATTTGAAAAGGATTACTAAATCACATATCCCTGCAGACAATTTTTCAATTCAAATTGATGTCCCTAAAGGACCATCCACTAGTGTCATAGCTAATGAGTCAAAAGCACACCTAAAGCGTTGTAGACCATTGGGTTCTAAGGATCAATATCCTATAAAAAGGAAGATTAAATGTCAAGATAAAACTATGAAAGAATCTCATATGGAAGTTCAAAATTTGAATAAGTCTGATATTTATGAAAGAATCAATGAATTTGAAACTCAAGGAAATAATGAATTATCCATAAATTTAAAAGATGTTGAAACTAATATGAATTGATCAAAAATAGTGGTTGATTATATCATTGCATATATTGTTGCAACAAATATCACGCAAGATAATAAGGATCATGAACCTCAATCTGTTATAAAATATCCACAACAAAATAATTGGCCAAAATGGCAAAAAGCAATTCAATCAGAGTTGAATTCACTTGCCAAGCGTGATGTTTTTGGACCTATAGTTCAAACACCTAATGGTATTAAATTGTTGGTTACAAATGGATTTTTGTTCAAAAAAATTGAGAATAATGTAATACAAAGGTATAAAGCACACATTGTGGCACAACGATTTTCTCAAAGGTCTGGCGTTGATTATGAAGAGACATACTCACCTATTATGGATGCAATGACATTGCGTTATCTCATTAGTTTCACACTCCATGAGCAACTTCAAATGAATTTGATGATGTGGTTACAACCTACCTTTATGGATAACTTGATAATGAGATATACATGAACTTGTTAGCAAGTTATAGTTCTGCTCCTACTAGGAGACATTGGAATGAGATCAAACACATTTTGCGATATCTTACAGGGACAACTGATATGGGCTTATTTTATTCTATTAATTGTAGCCCAAATCTTATTGGTTATGCAGATGCAAAATATTTATCTGATCCACACAAAGCTCGATCCCAAACAGGTTGTGTGTTTATATGTGGGGGGAATGTCATATCCTGGAGATCTACATAGCAGTCCATCGTAGCCACTTAATCTAATCATGCTTAAATAATAGTTATTCATGAAGCAAGTAGAGACTGTGTGTTGTTAAGGTCTATGATACATCTCATTTGAGAGAAATGTAGTTTGGAATATGATAAAGAACCCACCACTTTAAATGAAGATAATGCAGCATGCATAACACAACATAAGGGATGACTCATAAAAGGAGATAGAACAAAGCACATTTAAACAAAGTGTTTCAATAGACATGAACTTTAAAAGAATGAAGATATAAATGTGCAACATATTCGTTCAAGTGACAATGTGGTTGATCTATTCACCAAGTCTCTACCAACTACATCTTTCAAGAAGGATGGCGCACAAGCTTTGAATGCTAACATTCAAGTCTCTGGATTGATGTTCTCGTTAGGGGGATTTAATACACGTTGTACTATTTTTCCCTTACGAGGTTTTGTCCCACTGGGTTTTCCTTTTAAGGGTTTTAATGAGGCAGCCTAGATGTGTATTAATAGATATGTGTGCTCTTTTCCTTTACTAGAGTTTTTCTTTTCTTAAATTTTTTTAGTATGATTTTTGAAGAGGCACATCATCTATGAATTAGACATTCAGGGGGAGTGTTATAAAGTATTTGTATTATAGTGAATGTTTATCATGTGGAGTCCTTTTTAGGATATGGTTAAAGAGTCCTATTAGGGGACCAAGATATATTTATCCTATAAATAGAGTGCTCATGTTCATTGTAAATTCATTCATCAAGAGAAATAACAAGTCCTCTCTTTTCTCTCTAGTTT
This sequence comes from Solanum lycopersicum, assembly GCF_036512215.1. Lineage (NCBI taxonomy): Eukaryota > Viridiplantae > Streptophyta > Magnoliopsida > Solanales > Solanaceae > Solanum > Solanum lycopersicum. Next base: position 24,585,642 of record NC_090806.1, read on the forward strand.
CTTCTTTTTATTCTATAGTTTTATGACAATATCAACTTATTAAAGAAATATTAAAATTATATTTTTATTATTTGTACAAAAATAATAATAAAAATATTAGCGAAAATATCTTGCAAAGGCACGTAACAAAAATTTAAAACTCTACATTTATTTTTCTAACAATCTTTATCTCATTCTTTAATGTTTTATGGTAATAAAGCAAAGCAAAGTCATATTCTATTTTAATCACAATTATTTATAATGTAAGATAAATGTATATATATATATATATATATATATAAACACACACACACACACACACATATATATATATACATATATTTCAAATATTATTTTTGAATAAAAAACAGTTTTAAGTGCTCAACCATTTTTTTTAAAAAAATCAAACTATAAAAAGAATAAAATAACAAGTTTAATGTATTGAATATATTTTTGAAATCTTTCAAATTAAATTTATTAAAATAAGAGAAAAATCAAAATATCCAACTTTACATAAAATAAATATTTAAGGAATATAAAAAAGTGTAAAGCTTCAATTTAGTCAAATATTACGTGTCTAAAATTCTATAAAACAAAGCCCTAAATGAGTCCAAATCTCAGACTCATCATCTCTACAACCCTAATCTCTATTCAAACCTTGATTAGCATCCGACCTTGGGTAGTTTACACGATAACCTCCTCCTTGGTTTGCTAGAAATTTCAATTCGTAGTTGTACATTGCTTTAAAGTTGGCCTCATCAGGGTTTACACACCCAACACCCACAACATTTACACTCCTAGCACCAACACCCATGGCATTTTTTGGAGAAATGTTAAGTTGGGTCAGCATCTTTGCCATGTTTTGGTCTCACTCTTATTATTTATCAAGTTGTTCCTTTTGTCAATTTGTAAGTAAGGGGAGAAACTTGATCATCAGGAGTATACTATGCTCGGTTAATCTTGTTCATGCCATCTAGAAGTTGGACTTCAATCACTTATGACTGGCTGAAACTCCATATGCTTGAAGCTTTGAATGTTGTCCTTGAGCGTCATTATCTTTTAAGGAGGGAAAAATCACACTTGTAATGCGGTTATAAGTTCTTGCCACCAAGTGATAAACTATCTTGGAAACTCAGCCAACCACTTGCAAGCTTCTTCTATTGGAGAAAATGGGAACAACCTTAGTCGAACCGATTCTTCAGAGATGTTTTTGAAGGAGAACGGTCGACAAACATAAACAAAATCTATGATGTGCTCATGAGGGTCTTGATGAGGCATCCCACTAAACAAACCCTTAAGTTGGAGGAGTTGCAATATGGTGCTTGTGATGTGAAACACCGCATTTCCTTCTGTTGGCAGGAGACAAATGTCTCAAACATAACCCATTTTGACTAGGTCGTTGATGTTCAGGTCATTTAGATTGCCAACTTCATCTTGGTTCCCCCACTTGGCTACAGTTACTACCATTAATGCTCATTTCCTCGAGTTTCAACAGGAACACAAAAACAAAACTAAAAGTAAGTAGATTCAACTATAACTAACACGAACACATTCAACACCAAAAAAATTCCAAACAACACCACTCCCCGACAAGCTGACATTTGATTTAATGTTTCAAGCAAGCCTCATCAAATTCTAGGTGTTCAGCGATCATTAATCAGTATGAACTTAATAAATGAGTTGGAGTAGAATCCCATAGGAAGTGGTACATGTTTCAGATTAATTTGGGAAGTATAAATGTGATTAAATCAGCCATAGGATTAAAAATTATCGGATAATAACATCATTCAAATCAGGGGTTGACACGAATGTCAAGTGACGGTTTTAGTTTTGATTATCAACTACAAACAACAGTCACAACTATACAAGTTAAGAATAATGAGATGGTTTCTCAAGATGTGATCGATTTTATGCTAATATAGACATATAGATAACTACAATTATTAGTGAATAGGTAGATATTAGTGAGTAAGCTAGGATATAATGGAGGTAAATTTTCTCTAAAACAATATACCCTAAATCAAGTTGATTTTTCTCGAACATCAACGACATACAAAATAATAGCAGCGCACAACTTAGCCCATTCACTCTCTCGAGCTGAATTTTTGGGAAAGGGTTTAGATGAACTCTCTCAAGATGAGCCTAGGTCAACCCAATACCCACAAATCATCAATCAAAAACCTTTGTTCTAAAACCCCCCTCTCTTGCAAGTTAAGAACACATAGGCAGAACTGCATTTGCAACTACATTTCTTAAATAAAGACACAATTAATGATCGAACTAACTTTTAAATTGAAGTTAAGGTAACAATAAGCAATACCCATAAGTTAAATTAGCCCGTAATCACATAATACTTTATGAATAGTGGTTTTATCTAGGAATTATAAAAAGGCAAATACAGTTGCCAAATTGAGTTTTCATCCATTGGGTAAGTATGATTTCATATTTAAAATGTTCCGAATTGATGAATCTCAAAGACCCACTTCTAATTTCTAAAAAATGAATTTCTTCGATCCATCAAAGCTAAGGAAACTAGAGAAAACTTTCTCAAGAGGCTCAAACATAAAAATAGTTTATTTTAGAGATTGTTTAATACTAAACCAAATGTTCAAAAAGACTTTTTAAGTTGCCAAAAATAATATATGAAACCTCATTCGGCGAAGTAAGTTGGCTTCTTCGAACCACTTAGGGAGTCACGCTTTAGTCTCTTAAGTCGCCCTTATGCCTTTGCATTCAGCATCCTCATGGTCTGTAACTTTGGGCAATCTATCTTGGCTTCGCGAAATCACTCGGTGATTTGCGGACTACTCCTTTTCATGTGGACTTGGTTCTTTCCTTCAGGTCTTGACACATTGGAACATTAGGTTGTCTGGTAAGCCACTCGATGACATGGCAAGTGGTCTTGGCGATCCTCAGGCTCGCCCATATTCATTTCTTCAGCATCTTTTGTCCCTTTTTACCTGTTAACATCCTTGATTTGTTCCTCAATCCATATTACTGAAAATCAAGGATTTAACATCAGTTATTGGCCCAAAATAACAATATGAGGACACTAAATCTATATTAAAAAAAGCCTTAAATGAGTCAGAATCATGGGCTTTTCATGCATTTTTTCCAAAGTGATAAAAATTGGATAGATCTTATCGATAAACTCTTGTACATTTATATTTTAGAACCATGAAACTATAGATGATTTATACTTATGGAGTCCCTTACTATTGAGGCCGACAAATTCACATTTGAGCTTGTTGGAAGCACAACCTCCCTATTGGCTTGTGATTAACGTCTCAAGTACACCTCATCCATTTCAAGGTGTTAACGATTGTTAACTGGTATAAAATCAAACTAATGGTTTAGGTCGAACCCTTAAGGAGTTGTATGTGTTCAAATTTAGTTATGAATGCAAACATGGTCTTAGCGGTTATAGGAATAGAAATTATAGACAAACAAATCAAAAGGGGCGACATCTAGTATCAAATAGGGGGGATTGATTTGTGATTAAACGTTGTAACAAGAATGAAAACAGGGGGAAACAACAATATTAAGAGGAGTTTCCTATATGTAATCGTGTATAGGCTAATTACACTATATGGCTAATTGAAATTTGACGATAATTTTTTGAAAATTGTGAATAGGCTGGACATTAAGTGAAATAGCTTTCTCTTGAACAACTATTATTGTTCAGGGGATTTCTTTGGAATATGAACAAGCTTAACAAGGTAACCAGCCCACAACCTTAATGCATCCACTCTCTAGAGCTAGAAGACTAGATTTGGTTTTAGGATTTACTCTCTCGGGCTGAACTCATATCACCCAATACCTACAAATCATTAACCAAAAGCACTAGTTCTAAAACATCTCTCTCAAGCAAACAAAGAACTCAAAACTAAAATTGCATTAGCAACTACAGTTCATAGATTAAAACTCAATTGATGATTAAACGCTCATTAAGACAACAATTTTATAATTAAACAATAATACCCATAAGATCATTAGACAAATAAACAGAATATCACACCCGTAGAATTGGGGTTTTAGCTACACATCATAAAAATAGAGAAAAAATTACCAAGTACATTAGCCATGCTCAGGGTAAAGGTTCTCATGTCTTTACAATGGTCCTAATTGAGTAAACTAAAAAAATCCATTTGCATATCTTCAAGTCTGGACCTCAAAACCTTCAAAGTATACAATGGAACTCAAAAACATAAAGAAAAAAATGAGTTTCGCCGAATAGGTCGGTGATCCTCCGGGTCAGATGTCCTCAAGGTTCTGTGATTTTAGGAGATGAAGGCATCGGTGATTCGTTGAATGAACATTTCAATCACTAACTTAGTTTTTCTCTCCAGGAATGGCATGCTAGACCTTTAGGTGAGCTAGAAAAACCACTTGGCGGTGCACCGAGTGCTTTTTGCGATCATCTAGATACCTTTTCTTCACTTTTTCATCTTGTTTGCTTTGTAGTGTCCTTACGTTGCTCCTTAGCCTTAAGTGCTATAATAAACACTTAAACATCAATTTAGAACATAAATTAAGCATTTTAGGACACTAAAATTATCGAAACAAAGCCCTAAATGATTTGAAATATTTCACTTATCAACAACCCAACATAAACTTTTGCTTGTCCACAAGTAAAACATAAGATCAACTAGTTCAACAAGGATGTCTACAAATAATATTTCTCAAGATTCATCAAAAATGCACACAATAAGGTGAAAACTACACATACAATACTCAATTGTGCACTTAAATATTGAAATTATAACTCCTAATTATCAAGTGTACTCAAACTCACAATACTTTCTTCACATACAAGTTCAATCTGCACAAAAGTACTCAAATTCCCTCACAACAAAGATGATTCCATAATCACAAAAAATTTCTCAAAAATTGGAAGTCCTTGAACCAAATACAACTCTCACACTCAAAACAAGAATGAACACATGCATGAATTCACTAATAGGATTTCCCTTATTTTTCAATCTACATTGATTTCACCTCACTTAAGATCACAATGGTATTCTTAAGGCACGTAACGAGGTTGAGTGTAAAGGTATGGTTATTTAAGTTTAGTAGCTTCTACCTTCATGATGTATTACCTCAATAACACTCTTTCTCCTTCTCTTTTCGTAGGACCCCGAAAATGAAATAGGATGCGCTAGAGCTTCACATGTGTTTTATGAGTAGATAACTTGTCTATTTAATGTTAAAATGATTTTTAGGTCAGTTTGGTTGTATTTGAGGTTAGACATCAAGGAACGACCAAGACATTCGGAGACTAGTCATGTGTGTGCTAGTGTGTTCTTATATGTTTTGGTTGAAGTTAGTGTGTTTTTTGAGGTCTAAGTTATGAAAAGAAGACTTATATTAGTGAAATAGTGAGTTTAGGGATTTAACGACTATGTAAAACTTCCCAAGGACCCACAAGGGACCCTTAAAGAGGACCCCATCACTTAGACAAAAAGTTGTTCGGCAGCATGATTGACGGCTCATCAATGCATAGACGACCCGTCAATCTTGGATGTCAATTAGGTCTGCAAGGCCTACAGATTTTGGGCCTAACAAGAACCACAAACCCCACTGATAGGTCTTAGACTAGACCACGGTCCATGGTCTGGTGTGCGTCTAATGAACCTGAAACCTACAATTTTTTCGGCAAAGTCAAGGGTGGTTTGGTAAAATCCACCCTTCGCTATTAAATTTAAGGTCGGTTATTTTATGTTTATGTAAGTATTTTAAGAGTATTTAAAATTTTGTTTTTTAATTTAGAATTCATTTATCACTTTTCCTAAAATCAAAACCCTTCCATCCCAAAAGTTATCCCTCTTAGGAACATTCGTCCCAGCATGACACTAAAATCTTTTATAGGGAAATTATAGACTCAATACTAGCAGCCCAACCAAAAACATATATAATGAACATGAGTTACAACTCAAGGAGTTCTTCACAACTCCATTCAACATATAATCAGGGAATTTACACATGGCAACTGAAAACATCAATTACCACATATAAGAGCTCAACATCACAACATGAGGAACTACATTCGCAAAACAGCATGAGCTCAACACAACATAAAGAGTCAATTATGACAAAACTTCTTTCAAAACACATTAACATGCTCAATACCATAAGTGCAAATCAAGCGAAAGAGCATATTTCCATGAAAACTCATTTTCGCACAAACCTTTAACCATAATTATGCATATTTTTGCAAAACAAGTCAAATTCAAATTAAATCATTATTTTTATCATTAATACGAACAAATAACTTTATTTAGGAAAAATATTAAGATAACTGGACTTTATGTCGGCCTCGGCCTCCCATGTTGATACCTCAACTAGGTGGTTTTTCAATAGAATTTTTCCAGAGGCCACCTCTTTGTTCCTCAACTTCTTTACTTGCTGATCAAGGGTTTCCACCGGAACCTATTTATAGGAGAGGTTGTCATCAACACCTAGACCTTTAATAGGAAGAATGTACTTGGGTCACCAATACACTTCTTAATCATGGAGACATAAAATACTGGGTGAATCGAAGCTAGCTCACTAGGTAATTTCATCTCATAAGCGACCATGCCAACCCTTTACAATATTTCATAGGGACCAACATAGCAAGGAATAAGTTTCCATTTCTTATCAGATCTCATCACCCCTTTCATAGGTGAAGTTTTCAAATAAACTACTTGCTCTTCAAACTCAAGGTATCTTCTTCTATTGTCAACATAAGATTTTTGCCGACTATAGATCTTCTTCAATCTATTACTTATCATATGAACTTTCTCCAAGGCCTCATAGATTAGAACGGGGCCAAAGAGTGAACACTCTCCAACCTCAAACTACCCAACGGGAGACCTACATCTTCTACCATATAAAGCTGCAAAATGAGTCATGGATATAGTCGAATGGTAACTATTGTTATAAGAGAAATCAACCAAAGGCAATTTTTCATCCCAAATTCCTTTGAAGTCAATAACACAAGCTCTAAAAATATCCTCTAGGGTTTGAATATTACGCTCAGCTTGACCATCTATTTGGGGATGAAAAGCGGTGCTTAACTTTACTTGAGTACCTAACCCTTTTTGGAAAGACCTCCATAATCGAAAAGTGAATTCAGCACCTCTCTCCAAAATGAGGGATAAAGGGATCCATGAAGACTCTTAATCTCAATTTTATAGATTATTGCATACTCTTTCACCAAATAAGTAGACTTAAAGTGGATAAAGTGAGAGGATTTCGTCAACTTATCCACAACCACCCATATTGAGTCATTTTTCCTTTGAGGCTGAGGCAAACCCACTACGAAGTCCATAATAATGTCTTCCCACATCCAAGTGGGAACTTGCATATCTTGAAGTAAGCCAACCAATTTTTGGTGCTCGGCTTTCACTTTTGGCAATTTGGACACTTAGCAACAAATTCCGCTATGTCCTTTTTAAGCCATCCCACAAAAATGCTTCTTTAAAGTCATGGTACATCTTAGTGGAACCCGGATGAATAGAATAACAGGATCCATGAGCTTCCTCAACAAACCGATTTCTCATACATTGGGCACACACAACCTCTCTTGGTACCTTCAACACCATCCCCCCCCTCCCCGAAGGAGAATGACTCATTAAGCTTACAAGCACCGATTCCTTTTACGCCATCATTGATGGATCAACGTGTTGCATAAACTTCACCTCAACCAATAAAGACGATTCGGAGTCATGATGGACTATAAAGACATCATTAGGAGAATATTCCAACCAAACACCCAATCGAGAAAACCATGAGACACACTACCCATGTTCATACAACTTAGAGACCCCACAACCACATTTACCTCGCCGGGGTGGTTGAGAAAACTCATATTGTAATCTTTCAAAAGTTACATCCACCTTTGTTGTCGAACATTCAACTCATTTTGAGTAAAAAAATATTGAAGAATCTTGTGGTCGGTATACACATCAACATGAACACCATATAAGGCTAACACCACGGTCGCTATCTCAAGATCATGAGTTGGGTAGTTCTTCTCGTGAACCTTGAGTTTTCTCGAGGCATAAGCCATAACCTTATCATATTGCATAAGGAAACAACCTAAACCAATTTGGGGGCCATTCAATATAACAAAAAACCCTTGGTACCCTCCGGTAAGGTCAACACCAGAGTGGAGGTAATCCTATGTTTCAACACGTGGAAGCTTTTTTCACAAACCTCCATCCAATAAAATTTCACATTATTTTGAGTCAAAGTTGTCAATTGAGATGCAATAGACGCAAAACATCGACAAAACTTCTATAGTACCCGACTAGACCTAAGAAATTTCTTGTATCGATAGAAGCCAATGGTCTAGGCCAATTCTTAACCGTTTTTTCCTTTCTCGAATCGACCTTTACACCCTCACTAGAGATGATATGACCAAGAAATGCAATATCTCTCAACAAAAATTCACATTTCCTATACTTGGAAAAATGTTTGTGTTCCTTAAGGACTTGTGATACCACCCTCAAATGGTCCATATGCTTATCCTCACCCTAATAATATACCAAGATGTAATCAATGCAGACAATCATAAAAGAATCAAGGTAATTTCAAAAAACTCTATTCATTTGGTCCATAAAAGCCACCGGGGCATTTGTTAACCCTAATGACATAACTAGGAACTCATAAGGACCATACCTAGTTCGAAAAGACACTTTGGGGTATCTTCACCTCTCACCCTATGTTGGTTATAATCCGAACTCAAATTAATATTCGAAAAGTAACTCGCACCTTGGAGTTGACCAAATAGATTATTAATCCTAGGGAAAGTAACATTTAGTAAATAATATGTTTTTCATGAACTTTGATTAAAATATCATACTCTAAGAATAAGAAGAACATTTAACAGTTTAGAAACACATAAGATAAAATTTAAGCAAATATCACATTTTAAGGAACACTTTGCAGTGAACTAATTCACTATTACAGTGAATTCCTACACTGTTACAGTGAAGTCTATAAATTTCACATATAACACTTTCTAGCATGTAATCTCCTCACTAAAATGTATCCTAAGACTCACTTAAGTAAGACAAAGAGAGACCGCCCATACACCCTTTCCAGGCACACCTAAATGATCCTTAAAACAACCTATAATGACATATACACACACATACAATACACCCAACGTATGAACATGATATCCTCCCACCAAAGGTGATTCTAAGGTTCACTTGAGTGAGCTTTGAAGAGACCACCCATACAATCCCTTCCACACACACTTAAAAGATCATTTGGACTACCTAGGATAAGATTATTCTCATTTAACACAGTAGCATTCATAGAGTATGACATTCTCCTCGCAAAGGTTCCAAAAGACTTACTCAAGTAAATGAAGAGGATAATGCCCATTATTGACCTCTTCAAGATTACCTAAGTAATCTTTAAGACTACCTAACTTTGTATCATCTCTATATAATCAACCAACTTACCTAACTAGAGTCATTCATAAGATTTATCTAGGTAAGATACGAAGTGACCATTCATATGCCCTTTTCACACCTTAACTAGACAACCCTTAATTACTCAAGATAAGTACTTATTCATTTAACATACTTTATTAACTTAAGTCATTACATTCCTTAGTTCATTTAAGACTCATTCATCACATTAGGACATTCAAGTAAGGGTCTTGGAGAAGACCTAGGGACTCTTACTAACATCTTCAATGCCTATTGTGCAATCTCTAGATAGCATCCCATACCACCACCTAAACTTCATAGAACTTCTCCAATACTAGTATGTATCCCACATAATGATAATAGGAAATAACCGACATAGACCATGGTAGCAAATCATGGAATCTTGAGTTGTAACCTACTCCAATGGAGGGTGTTCTACTTGCCAATGCTAGAACATAGACACATCCAATGTAGGAACATGGTTAAGGAATATGAAGAGCTTTCTTTGTACTCTAGCCTCATCCTTTAACTAGAGAAACTTCCCTTACCATACTCACTCGGTGCTAGCCTTTTTTTCATAGAGTAATTTATATTAAAGGTCTACAAAGGGGTTCCATATAAAGTTCATAACCCAATCACATTAACCCTACCAAAGAGTTCCCCTAGGGCTGCCTTACAATGGCGACAAAGATCGCTCATAATGACTTTCCTAAGGATGATATGGTGCAGTTCCATCCAACCAAACTTAAGTCCATCATTCATTACAAGAGGGATACCATTACAACTTTGACTTCAATGTTAATAAACTTATCCCTAGGTTCAAGATTTTAAATAAATGACCTTCTTAGAATCATTCAAGGTCTCATATCATTCATTAATACACGAATAAGAGGCTTTAGAATCTTGAGTCAAGACATCAGATTTTCTACATTCATACATATATCAAGGGACACAGGTCAACCACACAAGACACTAATGACTACACTTTAACATATATAGCATATCATTCAAGATGCACATAGGAATAACCATGATCATCTTCAAGTAATCCAATACACTACTATAACATCATCAATATAACCATCATAGACTCATATAGTCAAGTAGGAACAATCATGCATGAACTCAAAGGCTACACACATTAGAACATAGTCGTAGTCTGACATGATGATCTAACAACATCAATAGAAGAACACATACTTTCACATTACTCACATGTAGATAGATATGATCATACCTAACATAATCAACTACATAAATCATCATAATACATCAACTAGTTGCTGACAAGGCCATGATCATCATATACATAAAGTAACGCAGACAAGATAACATCATTAACATAGCACCGCCACCATGAGTGGACCATACTGTCACATCCGGGATAACGCCCTAAACATAACCGACGTCTTCGTCCTCTTTGAGGACTACGACAATCCTTTTAGCTTAAATCATCACATTCGTAAGTGAAATTTAGTAAAAATTTTAAAACTTTTTATTACTTCTACTTGGAGGTTTCCATTGCCCTACATGTACATAAACATAATAAATATATCGAGTATACATATACCCTTTGTATAGGAAGGTTACATAGCCTTCTACTTTTATTGACACACACACACACACACATACACACACACACACACACACACACACACACATATATATAAGGTAGAATATAGTCTTAAAGATTGTCTTATCTCATACCATCTAAATGATCGTAGCAATTTGGGCATAACCCCTGCATCAATGTAAAAAAGCCACATATAGGCTTATACAAATTGTACTCAAATGAAAATAGAGTGAACATAAGAGTCTTAGAAACAAAGCAGCTCCATAAGCTAGATATTTACATCGCCCTCGGAAAATGAGGACCTACCCACTTGGATGGTGTAGAATATCTATGTCTTTCTCAAGTCATCTCGAATGATCCTACAATGATTAGAACCTAAAATTTTAGGGAAAAGGGAAGAAATGGGGTTAGTATGCCACTTGTACTATGTATGAGACCATATGCACATATAAGATAAAATCATTCTAAAAAGGAACATTTAGTTAAACCATGCAATTTTACCTTCTTAAAAGCCTTATGAATAGTCAAGCAAGCCATACCCAACAACAAGACATGCTCATTAAAAGTAAATCAAGTAATATGCACATCATACTTGGACCCATAATCTACTACAACCCTATAATTAAAGAATAACATCACAAGCATGAATAAGAGTAAATAATATCATAATAAGCAAGATAAGTACTCATGAATCCTCATCAATTCAACAAGTGTAATGACCAAGCAAAGACTCATAACCTTACTCAATCAAGTATCCCCAACAAGAAACCATAACCAATGTCCAACTTCACATAATATAATCTTTAAGGATACATAACATCATACTTTAATAATATAATCCAATTACATGTTCGTAAAGATAATCATCATCATATAATACCATTACATATAGTATAAACATATTGCCATCATATTCATCATTATAATATGCATACATAATATCAATTTCCTAAAGATTCCATCAAGGCCAACTAGTGCAAGACATAAGTAGAGTCCAATAACCCTACCTATGCGAACTTAAATCTCTCAAGTAACCTTAATTAGTTTAGACTTTATAATTTCATTTTAGTTTAGGGACCAAATGCCTTAACTGACATAAACCACAAGAGCTAAGTGTGGATCTGGTATTGTAAAACCTACACCGATGGAAAGTGGTATAGCGGACAAAGTAAAACCAAACATAAATGTATTTTTCTAGGTGGATCCACTAACTAGTCTTCCTATGGGGGAAACATCGTTCTAGAACTAAGAGATAGGTATAATCCCTCTAGTAACATTTGGAAATTGGGGCCTCCTCTTATAGGAATCCATTGGATGAGTATCCCTCTTAGGGGATTCAATACCACGTTTATGACTAGGAGGAATCTTCCTCTATGGGAAGTCATCACCTCCCATTGTCAAGTTCACATGGTGCTAAGCTAAGTCCCATTATTGAAATGTCTTTAAGCCTTTTATTATCAATCATAGCTTAGTTTAGGGCATAGGTTCTACCCCTTTTATAATCATCATTAACAATAGCTCAATAAGAATTGCATGAGTACAAAACCTTTCATTACAATTCATATAAGTGAGGTTAGCATATTATCATTTCATATCATGATAAGGCACATTGGTAAATCATTCACTCTCCTTATAACATTTATATCTTAAGCCAACACCTCACAATCATAATCAAGACTTTTAAATACAGAATCATACCACCCTATCAATCTTAAAACAAGGCATACTCCAATATAACATTATGACTTAGTCATAATTAACCACAATTTGAAGTAATGGGTAGAAATCACAATACTTACCAAGTCTCCTTCATAGTTAATCAACGATGTTTGACCATAACCCTCAACTCATCCAAATTTTTGATATAAAACATCATAATTCAATAATCAACATGATAACAAGGCTAGGAGGATCACTACATCACAATTTAATACTATATTATACCTTAAGATAAGATACTTAGGTAAATTCACTTCCTAACCTACTTCATCATCTCAATAACTAGTATGAAAGATTACAAATCACTCAACATTGTCCATGATTAATGTAACAACTTAAATTAATAGCAATTCAACCAATAACCAAGTCAATTGAACCAATTTCAACTTAATTCATATCATTATTAAACCTAGGGTTAAGGCTTAAAGATCATTAACAACAATCTAAACCAAATCATCAAGATATACCATAATTAAGTTAGAATACATGTTAATCTATTTATATTATCCAATATAAAACTTAAACAAATCATTTCATAACCTCGCTTTCTAGATTGAGAAGAACCCACATGAAAACCCATCTTTTGAAAATAATTTGAAGGAACCCTTTGAGGAAAGTGGTCTGAAAGGTGAATTAGATTTCATACCTCAACTTTTGATGAAAATTTAATGGTTAATTATTCCCTTTGAATCCACAAAATACTTCCCCTAGATAGTCTTTAATGGTGTCTTCCAATAGATAGAGAAAGAAGAGAAAAGGAAGAGAGTTTCTTTTGAGAGTTGTGTTTAGTCTAATGAGGGTTGGGGTCTATGTATGGGGATTAATTAACTTAATTAGACTCCCTTAAACCACTAAATAATAACATAACCCCTTAAACTAATTAAATGAGTATAACTTATAACGTGATGGAAAATTGAAGGCCCATCGACGAGAGCACAATCGATGGATCGTTGGTCCATCGATGGCCAGGGCTCCCTCTGTGCTGCACAATCGTAGTTTTGGTCAGAGACATGTGCAGGAGAGAGCTCCAGCATTTTTGTTAAGTGTTGGTAGACGGTTGTATTCGATTCCCCAACGATCCATACACGATCCGTCCTTTGCATCTCGTGGTTGCACTATGCGCAGGCAGTGTTGCCTCCTATGTGCTAGGGTCCTCCTCAAGAGCCCTTGGCTGGTCCTTGGAGAGTCTTACCTTGATGTTTCAACCAGGAATCATCTTAAACACATGTTAGACACCCTTCCATCAACTTTCATTCATTTACGACGCCTAAAATCTAGTCAAATAGGCTAAGACATGCTAGTACTTCACTAGAACTAGTTTCCGAACGTCATGGAGGTTCTTGCACATTTTTGTTTCTAAACATACTAACTGACCTATATTCATTAAAATCAGACTTAAAACAGTGTTTAGACCTCATGGAACCTATGTTAGGCTTTAAGACTTATCTTGGATCTTCGAAGTGTTACATTATTCCCCATCCCCCCTCCCCTTAGGAACATTTGTCCCCAGATGAGTCTAAACATGTTCAAAAGGAAGGAATAGACTCAATACTAGAAGCCCAACCAACAACAATACATAATAACGTCAATCATATTACTTACACAAGGCAATTAAAAACTTCAATTACCACTCATAAGGATCAACATTACATGGTGAGGAATATCCTTCTCACAACAACATGATCTCAACATACTTTACATGAGTCAATTATTTCAAAGTTCAAATTATCAATATGTTACATATAATCATTTCATGAAGTCTCATTATATCAAAATGCACAAGACAACTCAAACAAGACAAAGAACAAAATTTCAAGTTCAAATGCATAACTTCACTGTAATTCAGTGTAAGACAATTCAAAATGCACATTTTTGCAAGACTTCACCAAAAATCAAAGAAACTACAATTTTTCATTATTTTTATTATTAGTAAGAACTACTAACATTAGTTATCAAATAGATGAGGGTAATGGTACTTCATGTCGGCCTTAGCCTCCCATATTACACCCTCAACTAGGTTATTTTCCCACTTTTATGGAAACCACCTCTTTGTTCCTCAACCTCTTTACTTGCCTATCAAGAATTTGAACTAAAACTTCCTCATAAGAGACTTATCCTTGACACCAAGACCCTCAATAATAAGAATAGACTCGGGATCACCAATACACTTTTTAAGCATGGAAGCATGGGAAATCATGTGAACCAAAGCAGTTCATTAGGAATTTTCAATTCATAGGCAATCTTAATAACCCTTTGCAAGATTTCATAGGGACCCACATAACGACGACTCAACTTCCCTTTCTTCCCAAATCTAGCCACCCCTTTAATTGGTGAAAATTTCAAATACACCTTATCACCTTCTTCAAACTCCAAATCCCTTCTCCTATGTTAGGCATAAGACTTTTTCCGACTATAGGCCGTTTGCAACCAGCTCCTTATGATATGAACTTTCTCCAAAGTCTTATAAACCAAACCATGACTAAGAAATGAAGGCTCTCCCACTTTAAACCATCCAATTGGAGACCTAGATCTCCGACAATATAAGGCTTTATAGGGAGACATGGAAATGGATGAATGAAAACTATTATTATAAGAAAACTCCACCAAAGGAAAATGCTTATCGCAATTTCAATTTGAATCAATAATACAAGACCTAAGCATATCCTCAAGGGTTTGAATAGTATGCCTCGCTTAACCATCTATTTGGGGATGAAAAGAAGTATTCAGCTTCACCTTAGTACCCATCCCTTTTTGGACTGACCTCCAAAACCTACATGTGAATTGTGCACCAAGATTTGATATAATGGATAATGATATACCATGGTGACATACAATCTCATCAATTAAGATCCTAGCATAATCTTCTGCCAAATAAGTTGACTTGATGGGAATAAAGTGAGCGGACTTCATCAACCTATCCACAACCACTCATATAGAGTCATATTGTCTTTGAGTCCGAGGTAAACCCACTACGCAATCCATATTGATGTCTTCCCACTTCCAAGTAGGAACTTGAATTTGTTGTAGTTAGCCACCACACTTCTGATGTTTGGATTTTACTTGTTGACATTTTGGGTATTTAACGACAAAGTCTGCTATGACTTTCTTCATACCTTCCCACCAATATACTTCCTTAAGGTCATGGTACATTTTTGTTGAACCCGGATGAATAGAGTAGCGGGACCCATGGGCTTCCTCAAGGATCCAGTCCCTCAACCCATATACGTTGGGAACACACAATCTCCCTTGGTACCACAATACAGAATCCCCCTTAAGAAGAATGAATCGTTTAACTTACTAAGAACCAATTCTTTAAACTTCATCAATGGTTGATCAACATGTTGTTTGGACTTCACCTCAACTACTAAATATGACTCGGAGTTGTGATGGACCATGAAACCACCATCTGAAAAATCTTCCAACCTCACACCCAACCTAGCCAACCTATGAGATACACCACCCACAGTCATACAACTTAGGGCATCCACAACCACATTAACCTTATCAGGGTGATAGAGGACACTTATGTCATAATGTTTCAACAATTCTAACCACCTTCTTTGTCTTAGATTTAACTCCTTTTGGGTGATCACATATTGGAGACTCTTATGGTTTGTATATAAATCAACATGGACATCATACAACTAATGCATCCATATTTTCAAAGTAAAAACCAAGGCCACTAACTCAAGGTTAGGAGTTGGATAGTTTCTCTCATGTACCTTAAGTTACCTAGAAGCATAGTCTATCACCTTCAAATTTTGTAGAAGCACACACCCCAAATCAATTACTATGCGTCACAATACACAACAAAACCCTTCGTACTCTCCGGTAAGGTCAACAACGGAGAGGATGTAAGCTTATCTTTCAACATTTGAAAACTCCACCCACATGCCTGCGACAACTCAAATTTCTTATAATTTTTGGTCAAAGTAGTCAATGGACACACAATGGATGCAAAAACCTCCACAAACCTCCGATAATACTCTGTTAAACCCAAGAAACTTGTAATATCCTATAACAGCCCAGAAATTCCATGATTTTGACTAGAGATCAATCCATAAGATAATGTTTAAAATGATGTTTCCACACTATATTAATGTGATCTAGCTTTGACTAGATTTGTCCTCACGATGCGCAACTACTTCCCAGAATCGTTAAAGTCGTATTTTTGATAATATAACTTATTAAAAAGACCAATTTAAGTGGAGGGTCTTTTGGGTAATTCATAGGATGATTATATATTGGTATTAGATCAGTTTTAGACCACTTTTACCCGTCCTAAACCAGATCAAACGAAATTTCTATCATTCTCTCAAGAACACTCTCTTTTTTAAACTCCATTAAAGAACAAGAAGATCTTAAGGAAGAAGACAAAGACTATAAGCTTTTCATCAAATTTTAGTGGATTCTTCATCTATAAATTATGGGCATTTCCCTATTGGGATTGCTTTCCCTAAGAGGTCCTTTCAAGATAACTTTTCAAGAACTTCATTTCTAGGGTTTTTACTCTTCAAAATAGATTTCCTCCCTAAACCTAGATTGATGATTTTTAATGAATAGTAAGTGTTTTCTATAGTCTATTCCACACAATTTTTTATTATTATGTTGTTATGATGTTTTAATTTTTTGTGAAATATGTTCTTATCTACATGATGGTTTCTACTACTCGAAAATATGAAACGTAGGGATTGGAACTAAGACTAGAATGAACTCTTAAATGACCCTTATCCTTTACCCTACATTATGCATTGATCTTGTATATGATTTTAATAGTTGTTCTTGATTATGATATTGAATTATTTCACTATGTTATTGTTATAAATATTGTAAATTGCACTAAGTTCTTCAAATAAGGTCCTTGGAAGTAAGGGGTAAGTCTTTTAAAGTAGTGATAACTCATCCATTTTATGCTAGCCTATAGATGATGATGTTATATTATGAAAGTATCTATGATGTTGTTATGTGTAAATGTTTGTCTATGAAAATGTTATTTGTGAGATCACGAAAAGAACACAACAAATGCAAGTTGTGATATTCTCTTGTGTGCTTTACACAAGATGACTATGTCATGTTAATCTCACACACAAAGGGTTATGATGAAAGGAAATTCTCATATAATCACAAAGAGTTCGTGATCATGTTTATACAAGGAGTTAATATCCTATAACCTATGATAATTTTATGATAAAAGACAACTTAAAGGTTATTTCAAGAAAGGGACTTAAGCTAAGCACCGATGAACTTGATATGAGAGGTGTCCCTGCCCGAGAGGGAAGGTAGGTTCGCAATGACTCTCATGAGATTGAGGCTGCTATGTAATGTGGAAATATGGGTCTCTAATACATCTCTTAGTTCTTGAACTATGTTGCCACCATAGGATACTAGCTGGTGGATCCACCTAGAAAGCTATGTCATGTTTGGTTCTACTTTGGCCGGTAGACAACCTTTTTCGGTGTGGATTTTATGACACCGAATTTCATGTTTAGCTCACATGGTTTATGTTAATGAAGGTGAATGTTCCCCCATGTCAAAATGAAAGACAAGTAAATGAACGTTGACTTGGGTGAATTGAGGAGTCTACTTAGTAGAGGTAGGGGTATGGGACTCTACCTAGACATTGCACAAAATGACTCTAATGGAAGTCCTAGGAGATTGTTCTTATGAAATATGAAAACATGAAAAGTATATGTTTATAATACATGATGATACTCTTATATGATGTTGGTCATTATGATGAATATGTTATTGGGTTATATTGGTATGTAAAGTAAT
Source organism: Solanum lycopersicum (assembly GCF_036512215.1). Taxonomy (NCBI): domain Eukaryota; kingdom Viridiplantae; phylum Streptophyta; class Magnoliopsida; order Solanales; family Solanaceae; genus Solanum; species Solanum lycopersicum. Next base: position 24,604,116 of record NC_090806.1, read on the forward strand.
GACTAATTATGTTACAAGTTATATGAAGCAAAGCTTTACTTATTATCTCCTATCTTTCTACTCGGTTGTATGGGGTTATGGGGCTTCACATGATCATTGAACTTGTAGGTTAGGGATGAGATCATTGGTTAGTTTCATTGTATTCTATTTTATATGATATATTGAATATGAAAATTTAACATGACTCTATGATAATATGTCTTTAATTATATTCATGCTTTATGTTGATGGAATCCTTGACTTGCATACGTTCTATGGTATGTTCATTGACGACGTTCACATGACTTAGCATGTTTTCTAATGAAACGATAAATGATCCTTTTTCATGCATGTCCTCAAATGTTATGTGCATATACCCATACTTAGTACATGTGGCATACTAACCCCATTACCCTATATTACTACAACTATAGGTTCCGGCCTTTGAAGTTTAAGGAGGTCGATTTGAAGAAAATTGGAACTCTTTCTCCAAGTATTGGTAGGTCCTCATGTTCGGGATGCTATCTTTTTTTTCTAGCTTATGAAGACTTTAGTAGATATTAGAAATATCCTATTTCCATCATGTTTCTTTTGATTGTTTTGTATTAAGGCCTATATGGCATATTGACTATCTATTGGCTAATTTTAGATTTGCAGTCTTTAGATGATTTTATATATTTGATACTATTTCTTTGAATATCTCATGGTTTATGAATGATACGTATGAAGGCTAAGTATACTTCATGTAGAATGTAAAAGTTTTTATTTTTCCGCAAATTTTAACTAATAACATGTCATGACGAATGCTAAGAGGTTTGTCTGAGTCCTCTAAAAGGACAACGACGCCGGTCTCATCCGTTGTGTTCTCTCCGAGTGTGACATATCCGTTTGAGTCAAAGGTCTAGGCTAATTTTTCACTGCTTCTATTTTCCTTGGATCAACCTCAACTCTCTCACTAGAGATGATATGACCAAGAAATGTCACCGGCCTCGATCAAAACTCACATTTTTTGTACTTGGCAAACATTTGATGTTCTTTAAGTAATTGCAACACTAATATCAAATGGTTGATATGATCACCCTCATTTTTTGAATAAACCAATATGTCGTCAATGAAGGCAATGATAGATAAATCCAGGTAATTTTCAAACACCCTAATCATTAGGTTCGTAAATACTTTTGGAGCATTAGTGAGATTAAAGGACGTTACTAAGAACTCATAATGACCATACCTAGTCAGAAATACCATTTTTGGTATATCCTCACCTCTCACCCTAAGTTGGTGATACCTTGACGTCTAGTCAATCTTAGAAAAGTAACCTGACCCTTGGAATTGATCAAACAAGTCATCAATCCGAGGGAGAGGATACTTGTTCCTTATTGTGACTTTATTTGAGTTGGCAGTAATCAATTCACATTCTTAAGGATCCATCCTTCTTCTTCACAAACAAAACCGGAATACCCCATAGAGAAATACTAGGTCTTATGAAGCCTTTGTCTAGTAAATCTTCGAGTTGTGCCTTCAACTCTTTCATTTAACTGGATCCATGCGATAAGGAGGAATTGAAATGGAATTTGTATCTGGTAGCAAATAAATACCAAAATCAATTAGGAAAGACCTCCAGAAATTCACTCATACCTCCTTGGCGAAGGTTGATGAACTCCAGCACTTTAGATTCCCTCATCTCCCTAGGAAAGAATCGATCTAGAAAAGCCTTCTTGAAGATATCCCAAGTAACCGTACCACCCCTCAATGTCCTATTCTCTCTCCATAATACATACCATACATAAGTTACGTCCTTGAGTTGATAGGTGGCCAACTTTGCCTTCTCACTTGTGGACAACCCCATATCCAAGAGTATCTTATAGACCTCATCGATGAACTCTTGGGAGTCCTCCTCAACCTTAGATCCGTATAAGGTAGAAGGGTTCATCCGAGTGAAATCCCTTAGACGGGAAGCCATAGTAGTAACTTGTTTATGAGGATAGGGTACAACCTCTCGGTTTGCTTGGGCCGTCATAGCTTGGGCATTAACATGTTGATAAAGATAATCATCAGCATATAATACCATTTATATTATAGAATCAACATATTACCATCATATACATCATTATCATATACTTACATAATATCAACTTCCTAAAGCTTCCATCAAGGCCAACTAGTACAAGGCATAAATAGATTCCCACACCCTTACCTAAGCTAAGTTAAGCCTCTCAAGTCACCTTAATTAGATTATACTTTGTCACTTAATTTTATTTTAGGTAAAACTTCTCTTATCCGATGTAGACCACAAGAGATAAGTGTGGAATCCGGTGTTGTAAAACCTTACACCGATGGAAGGTATTCTACCAGCCAAAGTAAAACCAAACATAAATGTAGCATTCTAGCTTGAACTACCAGCTAGTCGACATAGTTTTAGAACTAAGAGATAGGTATAATACCTCTACATACCATTTGGAAATTTGGTCCTTATCTCATGAGAATACATGGAAGGAGTATCCTTCTTTAGGGAGTAAGAACCACGTTTAGAACTAGGGTGAATCTTCCTCTATGGGAAGTCATCACCTCGCATTGTCAAGTTCACTAGGCGCTAAGCTAAGTCCTTTTATTGAAATGTCTTTAATACTTTTATTATCAATCATAGTTTAGTTAAGTCATAGGGTCTACCCATGGTATAATCATCATCATCAATAGCTCAATCAGAATTGCATGAGTATAAATCTTTTAATTATAATTTATATAAGTGAGGTTATCATATTAGCATTTCATATCATGATAAGGCATATTGGTAAATAATTCACCCTCCTTATAACATTAACATCTTAGGCATACACCTCACAATCATAATCAAGACATTTCAATTAAACATCATACTACCATATCAATCCTAATTCAAGGAACACTCCAATATAACATCATGATTTAATCATAATTAACTACAATTTAAAGTAAAGGATAGAGATCACAACACTTATCAATTCTCCTTCATAGTTAATCATTAATGTCTTACCATAACCATAAATGAATCCAAATTTTGGGTACACAACATTATAATTGAGAAATCGACATGATAACAAGGCTAAGATGATCACTACATCACAATTCAATACTATATTATAACTTAAGATAAGATACTTAGGTCAATTTACTTCCTAATCTAGTTCATCATCTCAAGAAATAGTATTAAAGACTAGAAATCATTTAACCTTGTACATGACTAATGTAACAACATAAATTAATATCAATTCAACCAATAACCAAGTCAGTTGAACCAATTTCAACTTAATTCATATCAATATAAAACCTAGGTTTAAGGGTTAAAGATTATAAATATCAATCTACACCAAATAATCAAGATATACCATAATTAAGAAAGTATAAATGTTAATCTATTCATATAATCCAATAGAAAAAGTAAACAAATCAATTCATAACCTAATTTTGGAGATTGAGAAGAACCCACATCAAACCCAACTTTTGAAAATATTTTGAAGGAACCCTTTGAGGAAAGAGGTCTCAAAGGTGAATGTGATCCCATACCTCACCGTTTGATGAATATTTAATGGTAAATTATTCCCTTTGCAGCTTCAGATCCTTCCCCTAGATAGTCTTCAATGGTATCTTCCGATAGAGAGAGAGAAGAGAGAAGGAAGAGAGTTTTTTTTAGAGTTGTTTTTAGTCTAATGAGTGTTGGGGTAGGGGGGGTTAATTAAATTAATTAGACTCCCTTAAACCCCTAACTAATAACCTAACCCCCTAAATAATTAAATGAGTCTAACTTAAAACATATAGAAAAATTTCAGGCCCATCCACAAGAGCACGATCGACGGATCATTGGTCCACCAACGGCCAGGCCTCCCTCTGTGCTGCACAATTTTAGTTGTGGTTAGAGACTTGTGCAGGCGAGGGATACATCATTTTGTCTAAGTGTTGGTCGACGGTTGGCATCAACTCACCGTCAATCCATACATGATCCATCCTTTGCATCTCGTGGCTGCACACTGCCTAGGCAGTGTTGCCTCCTACGTGCTAGGGTCCTCCTCAAGAGCATTTTGTTGGTTCTTGGGGAGTTTTAGCCGGACATTTAGACCATGAATAATCTTAAACACATGTTATACACCCATCCCCCAATTCTCATGCATTTATGACTCCTAAAATATAGTCAAATAGGCTAAGACACACTAGTACTTCACTAAAACTAGTTTCCAAACGTGTTCGACGTTCTTGGACATTTTTGTTCCTAAACTTCCTAAATGACCTATATTCATAAAATAGGCCTTACAACAATGTTTATACATCATGGAACCTATGTTAGTCTTTAAGACTCGTCTTGGATCTTCAAAGTGTTACACATACAAATAATCAATTTAATATAAAAGTTATACATAATATTAAAAGAGTTAGGGTAGCATACTACCCATCAAATCTCATTGTTCCTTCCATAGCCAAATCAACTAATATAACACTCAAAGGCCCTTACCCCATGGCCATAAACATCAATTCAATCGAATAAAATTAATATACAATAGATCTAAGAATATATAATACTCAATAAGCAAATCGAGACAGCCTATAAACCACATAATCCTAATCTATACATAAATCAAAAGCTCATAACAATCTACACATGATTTCATTGCTAGTTAGTCAAAATCAATTTACCCATATTTTAGTTAAATTGAGAGATTTGATAAGGTCAAGGGTTCATGGATAATTTCATTGGAAAACATTAATTATAAATCAATAAAACCATATCTTAAGGTTTTGAAAATGTTTCATGCAAGAACCCAAGACTTAGAGTAGAAGTTTGACTTTTTCATCATTTTAAAATCATTGAAAATCATCTTTGAAATTCACTCTAAAATGGTAGTAAACCTTATATGAAAAATTCCCAAAACCTATTAGAAGAACCCAATGATAATTGAAGAATAAACTCCATTAAAGATTTATCTTCACCTTGAGCTCTCATGGAGGTTTTTGGAAAAACTTTGGGAGGGAATGGGTTCTGATCTAGGTGCAAGGGTTTAAATTAGATTTTAATGACATATATAATCTTAAAATTACCATAAACACCTAAAATAACCGTCTTCCTATTTTATATGACTTGGGGTTAAATTTCCCAAAAAACCCCATGTCTTAAGAGAGAGTTTGCAGAAAATTGCAGCAACATCAACGCCCTATCATATACGGTCGGTTGGTGAGATCACGCCCCGTTGATGGGATCCTTAGGTTGTGTCTGAAGCTCCTCAACCTTCAGGCTACATGGATCCATCGATTCCACCTATCGACGGGTTGTCTTCTAATCGACAGGCCATTGTTTGGCGCAGTCGATTACCACTACATTGTAGTGTTGAGCTCCAAGTTGGGAACCTCCTTCTAGGGCCCCTTGTGGTTCCTAGGTGGAGTCGCACCCATATGTTACACCTATAAACACTCACATATAAGTATTAGGAACATCTCCAAACAATTTCAACATCAATTAAGCCATGCAACATGATAAACAGATCCAAACTAACAAGGGCGTCAAATGGTTATCTTTCGAACTTCATCGGGTGTTCTTGGACGTTTGACCTCCAAAACTTACCAAACTAAACATGATGAATATAAACAATATTATAAATCATATAAGAACCTCATAAAATCATTACTCACACATAAGCACATGAAAACACATAAGGCACATAGGTGACTAGTCGTCGAACATCTTGGTCGTCCTTTGACGTTTGACTTCAAAATTCACCAAAATCTTTATACACTATCCCAAACATCATTTTAAACCATCTTAAGACTTCAAGACTTCATGTAACACACATTAGGTCCTAATTTCACCTAAGTCATTGTTGGAGGTGTTATACCATCCGATAAGGAGAAATTAAAATGGTATTTGTATCTAGTATTAAGTCAATACAAAAATCAATTTCCCGCTCGGGGGGAATTCCGGGAAGATAATTGGGAAAGACCCCCAAATAGTACCTCATTACGGGGACCAATTCGATGGGAGAAGTTTCAGAGTCTTTATTTTTTACTCTGACAATATGATATAGACACCCTTTAGAGATCATCTTTCAAGCCTTTAGATAATAAATGATACGACCTCTAGGAATATAATTTTCCCCCTTCCATTCTAATACGGGTTCATTAGGAAAATTAAACTTTACTATGATTGTTCTACAATTTATGGAAGCAAAATAAGCATCCAAGCAATCCATTCCAAAAATTATATCAAAATCAACAATATCAAGTTCTACTAAATCAACATAAGTAAATCTATTGGGAAACATTATAGGACCTTTTGTATGTAATCTTATTGCAACCACCGAATCGCCTACCTGGGTAGACACCATAAAAGGTTCATTGAAGATATCGGGAAAAATATCAAACTTTCTAGCTACCAAAGGAGTAAAAAAAGACAAGGTAGCACTGGGATCAAGTAAAACATAAATATCAATAGATAAAACTTGTAACATACCAATCCCCACATCGGGAAAACTCTCTTGTTCACCCCTAGAGCAGAGAGCATTAAAGCGATTCTTTCTTGGTAAATCCATATTAGAACCAGTTGCTTGAGCTTGCCCACTTCCCTTGTATTGCCCCTTCACATTAGGGAAATCCCTTACCTTATGGCCGCTCTTGCCACACCCAAAACAATTATCCGTCCCAACTAGACATTCACCCATATGCTTCTTACCACACTTTCCACTAGTAGGCTTCTTGCTTAGTGAATTAGTAACTCTTCCCTTTGTAGACTTAGAGTTAGACACCCTATCACCACGAGCCTTGGGGAATTTAGAAGGAACTTGATTGGAGAACCTTTTTTTTGAACCTAGGCTTGTCTTGAATTTCCAACCTTCCCTTTGAAGAATCACCTTAATAAGACTTGGCCCTCTTGGCCTCTTTATTCTTTCTCACTAGTCTATTGTCTTCCACTTTTTGAGCATGCACTATTTGACGCGAAATACTCATATTTTCATGAAGCATAGCTTCACGACATTCTTCCACCAAGTCTTTGGACACTCCCATCACAAAGCAACTAATCTCATCCCTTGGGTTAGACACCAAGTATGGAGCTTACTTAGAAAATTTAGTGAACTTCAAGGAGTAATCAAGAAAACTAAAACCTCCTTGATGAAGGTTGATGAAGTCTTCCATGTTATCAAGGAAATCACTCTTTAAGATCTCTCAAGTCACTTTACCACCTATTTGAACCTTATTGTCCCTCGATTGTGTATACAAAATTTGTGCCACATCTTTGAGTTGATAGGCAGCAAAATTGGCCTTTTCATTTGGAGTCATACCCATAGAAACCAAGATATTTTAGACCATATCAAGAAAGTCATGGGGGTCTTCACCCGTTTTTGACCCGAAGAACATAGTGGGGTTAATCCTACTAAAGTCTTTCAAACGAGAACCCATGGTGCTAGCATGTCAGGGGCACACGGGGCTAACTTCCCAATTCACTTATGCCTTCATAGAATGTACTTCAGATGAATCATCTTGAGAAGTCATGTCTTGAGACAAATTGAGAAAAACCGACCTAATTTGTCCATCTATCATAGGTGGAGGAACAATCGGAACTTTATAACCCATAGGAACTTGCTCAAGTGGAGGAGCTTGATTGCCTTGCGAAGGAACTTTTGTAGTAGCAATCCATTCCTTGACCTTTCTTGTGGCTTTCCTTCTAGTAGTCATACCTATAATCAAAATAAGAGGTTTAGGTGAAAATAACACATAAATTTAAGACTCTAGAGACACTACATAGGAATACAAGAAGATGAGAATTTCCTAAGCATCACATAGTCTCTCATTCATAAGTGTGGCGCACTACACAAATATGAATAAGAATCTACATAGACGTGGTTTAGTGAGACATTAATCCTAGGAATATTCAACCTCATGCTTTGATATCAAGTTCGTAACATCCAGGAGCACCCCCTAGACGTAACTGGTGTTGTCGTCCTGATAGAGGATTTAGACTAGCCCTTAGTATTCGTCATCACATATCATAGGCTAAAACACGGAAAAAGTAAAACTTTTACATATACATAGTGAGGTTTTCATAGACCTCTCACATACTACTTATACGGAGTTTTCGTAGAATTCTCACATAGGAAGCTTACTTAGGCTTCTCTTTTAAGAAACATAAACCAATATACATATGATTTACTAATAATATCGTCTGACATAAAACCACCTAAAAATGAGTACATTATTTGGACTTAGCCAGTACAACTTCAACATGACTTATAGGCTTACAACAATGTATCAAATGATAAAGGAAAGAACATTGTACTTATGACAATACGATTACAAAGTTAGAATGTAGAAAAGGTAACGCCCCTAAACATTAGTACCTACCAACACTTGGAGAAGAGAATCCAAGTCTTCTTTAATGGGACTTCTAGAAGCTCAACGGTCGGAACCTATATATTTGTAGAAAACCTAGAAATAAGGGTTAGTACATCACTTGTACTAAGTATGGAAACAATACACATAAAACATTTGAAACATGCATGAAAAGGGACCATTACTTTAGAAAACATGATAAGTCATTAGAAAGCCTTTAATGCACATACAAGAGATCATATACATCATAAGGATCACAATAACATAAGTCATGTTCATAATCAAGACAACCTCAAGATAAAAACCATATCAACATAACAAGTTCAATAGTTCATATGAACATAACATATAAAAACCTTTATCACAATCCCATCCTAGGCCTACAAGTGCAATGCTTATGTGAAGTCTCATAACCCCCACACAATCAAGTATATAAGATAGAAGATCATAAGTAATGTTTTGTTTCATATAACATGTATCATCATAGTCATAAATACATATAAAAACTTAGACCAACATCATGTTCATCAATATAGTCAACATCATATAAAGGCATCATCATGTAAAGTCAACATCATACAATAAGTAATAACATAATACATTAGACCATCTCCAAAGACTCCCTTTGAGTTAACTTGTGCAATATATAGGAAGAGTCTCATACCCTACCGATCCTAAGATACACTCCTCAAGTCATCCTAATCAATTTATATCTTCATTTACACTTAGTCATTCATTTTACATTCACGAACACTTGCCTTAACAGACATAGAAAACATGAGCTAAATAAGTAATCCGGTTTCATGAATCCCTACACTGAAAGAAGGTGGTTTACTTGCTTATCCTTGAAGGTTGATGGAGAGAAAGTGAAGATCTTGCAGCCTTAATACCCTTTGACCTTGGCCTTTTATGAGTCTTCTTTGGGGAGAGTGAAAGTAGAGAGAAGGTAGAGGATTTGGGTTTGGGAATTGAAGTCAGTTGAGTTAGTTTAATTAGGTTTATGTCTTTGTATAACCCTTAATTAACCAACTAAGCAACAAAATAAATTAATTGACTTCATTAAAATTGCACAGCGCAAAACAGACTTGACCTACGAGACCTCGAACTACGGTTCGTAGGTCAGTCTACACCCCGTAATGCACGTCCACAGTTGGTGTAAGAAACGTGGTTTTTTGGTGTCACATCCGGGTTTACCCTCTAGATGTAATCGGTGTCGTTGAACTTTTTAAAGACTAAGACTAGCCTCTTAGTTCATGTCATTACATTTATAGGTTGAAAATGCGGAAAAATTTAAATCTTTTATTTTCTCAACGTGGAGGTTTACATAGACCTCTACATACACATAATATATATTCATATCGAGTATACATAGACCCTGCATATAGGAAGGTTACATATCCTTCTACTTTTATTGAATATATATATATATATATATATATATATAGAGAGAGAGAGAGAGAGAGAAATAGTCTCAACAATTGTCTCGTCTCATACCATCTAAATGGATGTCACAATATGGGCATCGCCCTTAAATCAATTCAACAAAATCATGTATCGGTCATACGAAAGTACAATATTCAAATAACAAGGAAAGAAATGATAGAGTCAATAAGCTCATAACAAAGTCCAAAGCTAGAAGATAGCATTGCCCTCGAAAGTTGAGGACCTACCCCACTTGGATGAAAGAAAGAATCTAAGCCTTCAATAATATTGCCTTCCAAACTCTTCAACGACCGGTACCTTAAATATTTGGGACAAGGGAAGAAAACGGGGTTAGTACTCAACATGTAGTAAGTATGAGATCTTATGCACATACACAAGGAAAACATGTTGGAAGGGACTTTTCATCAAAACATGCCATTCTACCCTATTTTAGGGGCTTAATGCAAAGTCAAGTAAGTCATATTAATAAACCGAACATGCTTACTATCTTAACATGTAATACTTATCCCAAGACACTTGGAATCATGATTTACTACAACTCTTACATCAAGGAATAATATATCAAGAATGAATCAGAGTTAAACATATCATAATAGGCAAGTCAACTACTCACAATTCCTTATCAAGTCAACAAATTCAATGACTAAGCAAATCCCCATAACCTTAATCAATCAAATATCCTCAACAAGAACCAATGTCCAACTTTACATATCATGGCATTTAGGCTTGCATTTCATCTTATATTATCATTATAATCCAAGGCAATTCATAAGTGAACTAATCAACATATAGTATCAACAATATGACATGGTCATCATATATTATCTTAACATAAACATATGAGAATCTTCTCCTAAGACTCCCCTCAAGACTAGCTAGTGCAATATCTAGGTAGAGTCCCATACCCTTACCTAGACTAAGCTAGACCTCTTAGGTTATCCAAGTTAGAGTTCGAATCCTTTAATTCGTTTTACATTTTAGGAACATCTTGAACTAACCGACATAGACCACGTGAGCTAGTATGGAATTCGATGTCATAAAACCCTACACCGAAAAAAGGCAGACTACTTGCCAAGGTAGTACCAAATCATAAAACATAGCAACTACGTGGATCCACTAGCTAGTATTCCTATTGGGGCAACATAGTTCATGAACTAGGAGATTTAGTTGGGACCCTCTTTATGTGCCATGAATTATAGTCTCCAATCTCAAGAGTATTGTAGTGCTCCTACCTTATCTATGTGGGAAGGGACACTTCTCTATTTAGTTCACTCGGTGCTAAGCTAGAGTACCTTTTGGAAATATCTTCAAGCCTTTAATTATCAATTGTAACTTAATTCAGGCCATAGGATCTACCCCTTGTGTAATCATCATCATCAATAGCTCAATAAGAATTGTATGACTATAAGTCCTTTCATCACAATTCATATAAGTGAGGTTAACACTTTAACATTTCATAGCATATTCAGGCATATTGATCATTTTCACCATCCTTATAACACATACACCTTAATATACCTCACAACATAATCAATACATTTCAATTCAACATCATACCACCCTATAATCCTAATATAAGGCATACTTCAATGTAATATCATGGCTTAACAACAATTAATCACAATTGGAAGTAAAGATAGAGATTGTAAGACTTACCAAGTCTTGCTCATAGTCTATCATCAAAGTATTACCATCAACCCATAACTCAACACAACTTGGGTATTAACATCATATCACAATAATAACCAATAGAATAACAAGGCCAATTGCATTTCTATAACACAATTCATCTTTAGATCACAACTTGAGACAAGGTACATGGGCAAATTTCACATTATAATTCATAAACTAAATTACATCTCAAGAACTATCATTATAGGCCTTTATTCATCTTAATTTAACCATAATAGCACCATAGTATAGTAACCTAATCAACAACAAACTCAATTTAATGATCACCATACAACATAGGTCAAGATCACTACCTAGGGTAAGGGATAAAGGAGCATGTTCTTCAATTAGACCAAACCATCAAAAATTATCATAAACAAGTTGAATTACATGTAAATATACTCAATATAACCCTAAGAATTTATTAAAAACTCAATCCATAACTTCAATTTCGTAATTGAATGAAACCTTCAGAAAACTGAACTTTTTGAAATCTATTTTGAAGGAACCCTTTAAGGAAATCATCTCAAAGGTGAATAGAACCCATACTTTAATGTTACTCAACAATTTTATGAAGATTCCACCTTTTTTAAGCCCCCAAACCCAAGTTTTTTCTAGCCTTCAATGCTGATTTCATGTAGACAGAGAAATAAGAGAGAAGGAAGAGAGTTTATTTTGAGAGTTGTCTTTAGGTTGATGAGGTTTAAGGGTATTCATATAGGGGCTTAATTAACATAATTAGTCACCCTTCAATCCCTAAATAACCCCTAAATCACTTGAATAATTATAATAAATCATTTAAAATTCATTAGTGAAATTCGACCATCACCAATGATACCCCGAACGACGGTCCATCAGTAAGTCGAGGACGACCCCCCCCCCTCCTCTCCCCCCTCTCCTTCTTGCACTCCGTCATCTCTATCAGACACTTTGTAGGTGAGGTCTTCCTCCAATTTTTCTAAGTCTAGGATGACGGTGGCCTCAATGCCCCGTCGATCAAATGACGCCCCGTCAACCCCTTCCGTCGCATGTAACAGTAGCTAGGTAAACAAGGGCCTTCACGAATCTTTCTATGTGTGGGACGACGGTGGCCTCGACGCCCCATCGAGCCACTTATGGACCGTCGTGTGCCCCGTCGATGCACACTCTCAAGTAGTGCTACATCAAACTACAGGGGTCCTCCTCAAGGGCCCTTGGTGTCTCCTTGGGGAGTCGTACATAGACGTTTCAATCATCAAACAAATCAAAAACCCATTAGCTACCTTTCCACCCATATTTGTACCTTTCGGACTTCTAAAATTTGGTTAAAATGCTAAGGCACACTAACATCTCTTTGAACCAACTTCCCGGATGTTTTAGGACATGTTGGTTCTTAAACCTTTTAAATGAACTATATTTATTGGAAATGGACTTAGAAACAGTGTTTAGTCTTTATGAAACCTACCGTTAGGCTTTATCATGAGTCTTGGATTTTCAAGGTGTTACATTTGGAAATTCTATGAATTGTCTAAGGCTCCACCTACGTGACTACCGACACTTCGTCGATTAGATGATGGTTCGTCAACTGATCTCGTAGCTAGCCACTGTCAATTGACAACTTTTGGCCATTTTGGAAGGGTTCTCCTCAAGTACCCTTAGGGTAGTCCTTGGGGAGTCATACCTGAACGTTTCAACCCTAAGCACACTCTAAAAAATGTTTAATATCTTTCCACCAAAATTCATCAAATTACGAATCCTAAAACCTAATGAAATATGCCAAAGCACACTAGCACATATTTCATTAGTCTCTGGACTTGATGGACGTTCCTTAACATTTTGACACTAGATGATTTATAACCATTATTTTAGGTCTTAAAAAATTGTTAAAAGCCTTGGATACATATGTGAGTCTCTAGATTAGGTCTTTAAATTTTGGAATGTTACAATGGAGGTGGAGTTTATAACTTGATTTAGTATAAAGAATTGGGTATGAATTTTATGGAGCTCTATACTAAGTTATGATTATTATCGGGTGACTAAGTTATGATTATTATCGGGTGACTTCAAGAAATATAAAAAAGAGACTCTATCTTAGAACTGAGTGAACTAGTAGCGACATATGTCCTTTCCCAAGTGGGAAGGTAGGTTCAATATGTTCTCATGAGATAGAGATTACAATGCTAATGGCATAAGAGGGTCTCTAATATGTCTCCTAGTTCTTAAATTATGTTTCCCCCATAGGAATACTAGCTAGTGGATCCACATAGAATGTTAGGTAGATGTTTGGTTCTACCATGGCTCTTCTTTTGGTGTAGGTTTTCATGAAACCAGATTCCACATTTAGCTCATGTGGTCTCTGTCGGTTAAGAAACTTTTTCCCGAAAGTAAAATGAATGACTAAATGTAAATGAAGATGGACATTGACTAGGGTAACTTGAGGGGTATACTTAGGATAGGTATGGGTATAAAATTCTACCTATACATTGCACAATAACTCTAAAAGAAGTCCTAGGATACGGTCTTATGTATTATGATTTTACAAAATATATGATGTTGACTTAATATGATGATACTCCTATTTGATTTTAACTATATTGATGAACATGTTATTGGTATAAATAGCTATGTGTGGTGATGACTACCTATGATGATATGTATTATATAGCAAAGCATTACTTATGATATCCTATCTTGTTTACTTGATTGTGTGGGATTATGGAGCTTCACATGAGCATTGCACTTGTAGGATTAGGATGGGATTATTGGTAAGGTTTTTTTATGTTATGTTATTCTGAGCTATTGAATATGAAATGTTTATATGGATTTATGTTGATGTGTCTTTTGTTATGAAAATGTTTTATGTTATTGTGATCCTTATCTTGTATATTCTCTCCTTTATGTGCATGAAGGCTTTCTAAATGACTTAGCATGTTTTCTAAAGAAATGGCCCTTTCATGCATGTCTTCAAATGTTTTATGTGTATATATCCATACTTTGTACAAGTGGTTGTACTAACCCATATTTCTATGTTTTCTACAAATATGTAGGTTCCGACCATTGAGTTTTAGGAGGCCGATTGAAGAATACTTGGACATCTTCTCTCCAAGTGTTTGTAGGTCCTTATGTTCGGGGATGTTACCATTTCAAAATTCTACATATGAAGTTGTAATGTCATAAAGACATTGTATCATTCCTTTATCATTTAAGACATTGATGTAAGCCTATAATGGTGTATTTAATTTGTAATGGCTATGATCAAAGATGTACTTGTTTAGATGGTTTAATGTTGGATGACCTTATTAAGACTATCTTTTGTATATTAGTTATGTTGTCTAAAAGAGAAAGAAAGTTTCTTATGATAGGAGTATATGTAAACTCCCTATATGATATGTGAGAAGTCTATGCACATTTCATTATGTATATGTAAAAGTTAAAATTTTTTGACATGTAATGATGAATGCCAAGGGTTTTTCTATGTCCTCTTCGAGGATAAGATGCTGGTTATGTCTAGGGGTGCTCGCCGAATGTCACAAACTTTGTAACAGAGAATGAGGTTAAATAACCCTAGGATTGATGTCTCACTAAACCACGTCTATATAGATTCTTATTCATATTTTTGAAGAAGGCCACACTTATGAATGAGAGACTATGTGATGCTTAAACAATTCTCATCTTTTTGGTATTCCAATGTCATGCCTCTAGAGTTTTAACTTAATGTGTCCTTTTCATCTAACCCTTTTATTGTAGTTATAGGTATGACTACTAGAAGGGCATCCACAAGAAGAGTTGAGGAAGTGGTTGGTAATGCAGGAGCTTCTCCGCAAGGCAATAAAACTCCTCCACAAGAGCAAACTCCTCCACAAGATTGACCAAGCTTCGGTCATTCCTCCGGCTATGACAGATGGATAGATAAGGTTGGATTTTGTAGGTTTGTCTCAAGCTATATATACCCAAGCACATGCGATATCTATTCAAGTGAAAGCCATGACAACTCAAGAAATTAGGATATTGGACCCCGAGTGAACCAAAATGCTAGTATCATGACTTCACGTTTGAGAGACTTAACTAGAATGAATCCTCATATGTTCTTTGTGTGTAAGGTTGATGAAGACCCCTAAGATTTCCTTGATAAGTTTTACAATATCTTGTATGCTATGTTGGTGAGTTCTAGTGAAAAGGTCGAGCCACCCACTATCAACTAAAAGATGTGGACTAAACTTGGTTCACATAATCGAAGGATAATCGAGCTTTAAGAGGTAGTACTGTAAGTTAGGAGATTTTTAGGAGAGCCTTTCATGATAGGTTCGTCCCTAGAGAGTAAAGGGAGGCTACGGTAAAGGAGTTCATCAACCTTCATCAAGGAGGTATGAGTCTTAAGGAATACTCCTTGAAGTTCATCAAGCTATCCAAGTATGCTCCCTCTTTGGTTTCTAATGCTCGGGATGAAATGAGCCGTTACATAACGGGCATGTCCGTAAAGCTTAAAGATGAATGTCTTGCGGAGATACTTCATGGCAATATGGATCTTTATAGGTTGATGGTTCATTCTCAACAAGTAGAGAAGAGTCATCTAAGAAAGAAAAATAGGGATGCTAAGAAAGAAAGGTCTTTTAAAGGTGGTCTATCTAAGGGTAGGGTTGACATTCAAGACAAGCCTAGGTTAAAAAAAAGGTTTCTAATCAAGTTACCTCTATGTTCCCCAAGACTTGCAATGATAGGTTTTCTAACCCTAAATCTAAAAAGGGAAGACGTGTTGATTCATCTAATGAGAAACGAACTTGTGGAGAGTATGGTAAGAAACATTGGGGTGAATGTCCTCTAGGATCGGATAATTGCTTTTGTTCTGGAAAGAGTGGCCACAAAGTGAGAGATTGTCCTAATGTCACGGGTCAAGATAGGAGAATGACCAAGCTCAATCAACTGGTCCTAGCTCCGAAGCTCCAAAAAGGGACCGCTTTTATGCACCCAAGGCTAGGGGTGAACAAGAGTGTTCTCCCGATGTGGTGAATGTATGTCACAAGTCTTCTCAATTAATATTTATGCTTTACTTTATCCTAGTGCTACCTAGTAATTTATTACTCCTTTGGTATCTATAAAGTTTGATGTATTACCCTATATTTTAAATGAATATTATATGGTGTCTACCCTGGTGGGTGATTCAGTAGTTGCAAAAAGGGTATTTAGAAATTTTCCTATAATGTTGTCCAATGGAGTTTCTCTTGTTGATTTGGTAGAACTTAACTTTGATGTTATTTTGGGAATGGATTGGTTGCATCCTTGTTTTGCTTCCATAGATTGTAGAACAAGGGTAGTCAAGTTCAATTTTCCAAATCAGCCCTTTGTAGAGTGGAAGGAGGGAAATTCTATTCCTAAAAAGTCGAATAATTTCATGTCTAAAGGCGTGTAAGATGATACCCAAGGTTTGTCTACACCATGTGGTGAGGGTCAAAGATCTAGAATTCGAGATTCCTCTTATTGAGTTGGTCCGCATAGTGAGGGAATTTCCGAAGGTCTTTCATAATGACCTTCCCGGGATTCCTCCCGAACGAGAAATTGACTTCAGTATTGACTTATCGCCAGAGATGAATTCCACTTCAACTCTTTTTATCGGATGGCTTCAACTGAATTGAAAGAGTTGAAGGCTCAACTCAAAGATTTACTAGACAGAGGCTTTATTGAACCTAGTATTTCTCCATGGGGTGCTCCAATTTTGTTTGTGAAAAAGAAGGATGGTTCACATAGGATGTGCGTTGATTGCCATCAACTCAATAAAGTCACCATAAGGAATAAGTATCCTCGCCCTAGGATTGATAACTCGTTTGATCAACTCCAAGGTGCGAGTTACTTTTCGAAGATTGCACTACAACAGATCATATCTATAGCTACAAAATTTAAGCTATGAATATAAAAGGCATAGCAATTACCTAACAATAGCCATAAAATTTTAAACTTCATAGGTATCTACAAATTCGTAAATTTCTTAGCCATGAAATTTTTATAAAGAAGCCAATTCTTCATTTTTGCTACAACTGATAATGGCTGTGGCAAAAATTGGATGAATAGCTTCAATTTTATTGCTATGGTATACTTTTTGTAGCTTATCACAAATTTTTGATACACTATAAAAATTATTGTAGCAATAGTAATATTTTAGATAAAATAAACTATTTGAAATAAAATATTGTAGCTGAATAAATATTTTTACTTCAAATTATAAAATTTTGTGGCAATAAAATTTTGTACCTAATTATTCATTTGTTTCATGGGTTGAAACTTATTGTTGTATCTTTAAGACACAATAAAATATTTAAAACAAAATATTGTAGCAAAGTAAATAATTTTGCTTCAAATTATATAACATGTGGCAATTGTTCAATAATGTAGACGAATTATTTGGTCTGATAAAATTTCATACTCAATTATTAAATTTTGTAACGTGTTGAAATTTATGTCGTAATACTAATCTTTTAGTTATAAAGAGATTGTTTATAACAAAATGTTGTAGAAAAATAAATATTTGTGCTTCAAGTACTAAAACATTGCAGCAATATAATTGGCTTAAAACGTATAATTATTTATCATGATGTATTAATAGTCGTAAATTTATTATCGTGATTAATTTCATAGGTAATATCTTTTTTACCATGATTTGGAATCTGTTATAATTATATTGATCTATTCTAATTAGAGGTATTAATTGTTTGGTTTGATTTAGTTTTGTAGACCTACTTGTAAATTTCAAATATAAGTTTCATAAATAAATGCTTATATCTAATTAATTCTGATGAAATAATTTCATCATAATAATATCTTCCTTATCCACTGTTATTGGACGTATTGATTGTTCGACTCAAGTCTACCATACAATTGAATTTACAAATCTTAAATACGACTTGAATTAAGAAATAAGTCGTCATATTTACTTCACTTAACTAATTAGATCAGATTCTAGCAAAGTTCTACGAGTTCAATTCAAATTTCATCCTTACTAAATATATTCAAAAATATTATTTGATTCATATGTACCTTATTTATTGAGGCAAATTATCCTTAACTATAAATTTTATATAATTAGAGGTGTCCATCATTTTACTCAATTACTTATATATAATTTAAATAATTACATTATTATATAATTAGTATATATTATAAAAGAAGCAATTAAATTATTATATAATTAGTATATATTATAAATTATAGATATGTATATGTATAACAACTTATTATTTTTCCAAAAAAAGAATTTATGCAATTTTTAATAATCATAGACATATTATTTATATGACCTTTATTATTCTTGATAAGAAATTATATTAATTTACATATAAAAAAATTTATTTTGCGTAAGTGCTCATATATATATATATATATATATATATATATATATATATATATATATATATATATATATATATATATATATATATTGTACATATACTTTCGATAAATTTGTAATAATAATTTTAATGAAAAAGGATTTAAAATATTTTAAATTATGTAATATTGATTAAAATGTGGATAATTGTTATTTTCATCTTAAAATACCCCTAACGTCAATGGTCTAACCAAAAAATGTCCCTACTACTAATATTTTGATCTAAAAGGTTCTCTATTATTACCTAACGGGTCAAGTAAAAAACAAAATGATTGGTTTCTTTTAAACACATTTTATTTCTGGTATATATATTACATTTAAAGAACTTTAAATCACCTTAAATAATAAATAAGTAGGAAATGATCTTTTCTGCTTCTTAATCTCATTTTATTAATTAAATTATTTCAATGTATATTTTAACTAATTATATAGGTCACATACATAAAATCATAATAACCTCATTAGTAATTTTATTTCGATAATGATAAAAGAAAATATAATATATCGGAGAATATTTTTATTTCTTTATCTTTTATAATTGAATGAGGACAAATATTTGCTAAATAAAGAATTATTAGGAAAATAATGTGTTATAAGGATTAAAAATCCTCCCCCCCCCCCCACCCCAACCCCACCAATTTTTTGAAGCCCAATTAAAATATAAATAACCTACTCCTTTCACCCTATTACCTCCCCTCCCATTACTGTTCATTTACCTTACTTTCTTGCCCAACTTAAATTTTATGTGTTTTTTTAGGTTTCATATTCAATGTATTTTCGTATCTTCATATTTTAGGATATTACAATTTGTGTTAAGCCTGTTTCATTTAAATTTTTCAATTTACACTTATTTAGAATTTTACCAAATTGTGCCTCATGAATAATTTTTTAGATTTCAATGTTTGATCAATAGAGTTTGAAGGAGCCATCATTTGCCGACTACAACAACAAAGTGTTGTCATTATATTAGGACGAAGAACCTTTTACATTTATAGGTTTGTTTACTTTAATTGTTGCTTTGCAATTTCCCTTGATTTTTTCTATTAAAATTGTATTAAAACAATTATCTAGACATATTATTGTTTCTCCTCAGAGTATAGATTCTATATATTTCTTAGTTGGTTCTTATTTTAGGTGCTAAAATCCTTTTTTATTATTTACAGGTATGTTAATGAAATTAAAGCATATCAATGACAAATCAAGATGATGTCGATCAAATTAAGGCGCAACTGAAGATCGTGGAAAAAGTTATGAAGAAAAACTGCTGCTTTGAATTCAAAAAAGATGGTCTCTTAAAAAAATTGTATATTGTAACTATTTTTAAAATTGTAATACACAATTATATATAACTTGAGAAATATTTTGAAATGAATTCGAATCTTTTATTATGCAACTCTTGTGACTAATCAAGCATACGCTAATTCTTAAGTAGTAATGAAACTATTGAATGTGTATACAATTATTAAATGTCTATGAATTTTCACTTTCCATAGCAAGTGAATTTTTAGGTATAATTCAATATATTTCATGGCTAATGATAAGAACTTTTAGATACAGTAAGAAAATATTTGTGGCAAATACTTAATGTCATGGCCATGAGTTTTATCATTTGTATCTAAAGATAGTATTATTGCTACGTAACTAAGCGACAGAAATAGCAACAAAAATTTATGTAATCATGGCAAAAAAAATTAAATATTTTGCTACACAATAATACCTTTGTGGCAACATTGATGAAGCTAGCTAGCTACAAATCTAGTATGCTGTGGCAAAAAAATAAAATTACTTGATACAAATATATTTTTTGTGGCAATTTAATTTTACCAACATAACTACAAAAATGTGAATATGTGATGTTTTTGTTGGATTTTAAAAAAGGTGTGAATGGAAAATGAAGAGTTGCGACTCTTATGAAGAGTTGTGACTTTTATGAAATGTTGCGACTTTGATGAAAAGTTGGGACTTTTACGAAAAGTTGCAATTTTTATGAAAAGTTATGACTTTTATGGAAAATTGTGACTTTTATGAAAAGTTGCAATTTTTATGAAAAGTTGTAACTTTTATGGAAAGTTGTGACTTTTATGAAAGGTGACGACCATTCTGAATGATTGTGACTTTTCCAAAGGTTTGTGACCTTTCCGGTAAGGCACAATAAGAACCTTTTCGCACCACCCTTTGTCTTCTATAAATTGAGGGATTCTCATTTTAATATAGAATTCATGGACTTCTTCTTCAACTACTAAATCTAGTATTCCAAGTGTACTTTACTGCCGTTGAGTGGTTCGCTGACACCGGAGTTTTTGGTATCTATACTCTGGTGATTGAGATCATTTTACCGGGGAGGTCATATTCCAAATCAAACCTCGGATACTAGAGGGGAATAATTTCCTTAAGAGGACACTGTGAATTCAGTGGACTTGATCTTTTTCCTATTAAAATTTTCCAGATTCTGGTACGTGTTTTACAAAATTTAGATTTGTGAATTAATTTTAATTCTTCTATTCTTTTGTTCTTCACCGGTTCATTAAACTTGGTAACTTCGTGTTTCTGCAAAGTTTGTTGGAATCAGTAATATTCTTTAGACACATATTAACAACATTTCTTCTTTAAGAAAAATATTTCGTATATTTTTTTTAAAATCTGTTTCTGATTGTAGTTTCGCTACTAGTTTTCATTTTCTAGTTGTGAAAATGTTCTTAAACTTTGTTTTCTTATAAAGATGTTCAAAGTTTTGTTCTAAGCATGTTTGGAATACAACATGAACACCAATCTTAATGAAATTATTATACTGTTAGTATTTTTGTATTCTAGTGATTGAGAGAATCTGATCATGGGAGTAGAAGATAAATGCATTACTTCTTCATAATTCGTTGTTTTGTTTAGCAACGTTGAAATGAGAATGTAAACAGAAAATTTTTATGGTATTCCGTTTAAAGATTACCAGGTAACCTTCTTATTAAATTATCTATGGAGGAAAATAGTTTCTAAGAGTTATCATCTTTGATTATTTCTTTAAAATATGTGTATCTTTGAAAAAGATCTGCAAATCATATGTTGTGGAATGAATTTTACTTTGCAAATATTGTTGCTTTTAAAATTCTTTAGTGTGCAAAAATGAGAGATGCATATTTTTGTTTGATAAAATAGTATGTCAAAATGTTATAGTTGGAAGACTATTTGATAAGAAAAACATTTCTATGTGATAAAAATATGTGTTACTCTGTTTGAAAAAAAAAGACTTTTGTAGTTTTGTACTCCATGAGAAATGTTAGTGTGTCTGATTTTTGTAGACTAAAAACTTTTGTGGTTTTATACTCTGGATAAATTGGACTTTGCAATTGGTTTGAAGAATATGAAAACTTCACATAATAAGTCAGTGTTGTACTTTTTATTTTCTATAAACTTCAATGTATCATAAACATTAAAATATATGGAAAAACTATTTTAAAATACTTGAATAATATTTTTGAGATCACATTTGAAATGTGGGGGTTATTTGCTTATGATTATTAGATTTGGTGTCTAATTTAACTTTGGAACAAAAGTTATGAAATTCAATGATACTTTTGTATTATGTTATACCCACAAAATTCTTAGAGTATATTTGGTATTGTGGTTGTTGAGTTTCTCTATTACTAGTATATAGTGTGACTAGTATGAAACATCCAAATTATATATATACTTGTTCAAAATAATTGTGTTCTTTATGAAAAAAAAATCACTTAAAATGTTGTGATTTTTCATGAAAAGATATATCTATTATAATAAAAGTATTTGCATAGACATGAATATTGGTGAATAGTCATTTGTTATGTTTTTGTATAAATAACAGCTGGACTATATTGTCTTTATTGAACCCGATAAAACTTTGTTCATAGGTAGTTCTATAACAATCTCATTGAAAATTATGGAAATGTCCTTCTGAAAAGGATATTTGACAATCTAAACAATGTTTGTATCACACAAAATTGTAAGAAATAGGAACAAAATATTAGTGAGGAAAAAGCTACCTCGCGAAGAGCTTTTCAAACTCAATATTTTTATTTGTTCTTAATTGCTTGAGTCAATGTTTGTAACATGAACACTTAGGGCATGTCAATTACAAAACCTTGTAAGAAAAACTGATCAACTTAGAAGTTTTGCCTAACTTTGAGCGCAATAAATAAAAATGTCAAGGCTTTTTGGAATCTAAGTATGTTGAGCATTCTTATAAATCTATTGAAAGGAATTCTAATCCCTTAGAATTGATTTACACTGACATTTATGATATGAAGTTAACATCATCTCATGGTGGGAAAAAGTATTTGTTACTTTTATTGAGAATTGCATTAGAAATGACTATGTCTATTTGCTAAATGGTAAGGATGAAGCAATAGAAATGTCTAGACAATGTAATATTGAAGTTGAAAATCAGTGTGGAAAATATATATAAGAAGTGATTAGAATGGAGAGTATAAATCTCATTGTGCAGAAATATGTTTGGAAAGTGAAATATCAAACTACTGCCATATTCACCTCAATCTAATGAAAAATCGAACGTTGAAAGAAATGATGAATGCATTATTTATAAGTTCAGGTTTACACAAAACTTGTGTGGAGGAACTATCCTTACATCAAAAGGGATCAAGAAAAAATTGTCCTTTTAGAAAGAAAGCGATTTTGTTTGATCAGAATACAATCTTTTCCATATGAGAAATGGAAAAAAAGAAAATCCAACTTGAAATATTTCAAAGTGTGGGGGTATCTAGTCAAAGTCCAAGATCCTATTCCTAAAAGAATTAAAATACGACCTATGACTGTGGACTGTAAAATGAGACTTGAGTAGTCTAGAGAAGGGTCTAAAAGGCCTAGGAAATGAAAAGGATAATGTACTTAATAAAAAAGATTCAGAGGCTTAGCAAAATGTTAAAGGATATTTACTTCCTTCAAATATGATTTTGTAACATTTTTTGTGGCTTCTGTAGACTCATCCTTTGGAAAGATGGTGTCAATAAACAATATTGAAATTTAATTGATCTTCTTCAAGAAAATAAACATTTGGGTTCAAAATGAATCTTTAGAAGGAAAAATAACAGTTTGATGGAACTGTTGAAAAATATAAAGCAAGACTTTGTGTCAAAGGCTTTAGAAAAAAAAAGATTTTGATCTTTTCGATATATATACTCGTTAGTAATTAGATTTACATCCATTCGGATGCAAAAATTATTACTGTGGTATATGACCTCCAAATTCATCAAATGAATGTGAAAAGAACTTTCTTAAATGTAGAATTTGAGGAAGAAATTTACATGGAACAACCCTAGGATTTTGTGGTACCTGGTAAATAAAAGAAAGTATGTGAACTTGTTAAGTCACATTATGGAAGTACCAAAACAATGACATAATTCAATCAAACCATGTCGGCAAATGGATTGAAGAATGATGGAAGTGATAAATGTGTTTACATTAAAATCATAAAGTCATTGTTTGTTTGTATATTGGTGATATGTTGATAAAGCAAGTGGAATGAAAATTATTGGAGTTGCTAATGCGATCTTAGATATAAAAATTCGTAGAACTCCATAATGTTAAGCATTTTCACGGTCTCATTGCATGGAAAAGGTACTTAACTAGTTCAAATATTTGAATGCCAATATTGTCAAGTGTCCAATAAATGTGAGCTTTGCATTTCAAAAGAGTGAAAACAAAAGTGACTCACAATTGGATTGTGCTAGATTTTTGGGAAGCATAATGTATATCATATAGTGTGTGCGATCAATATAGCATTTGCTATTTTAAACTGAGTCGGTTCACAAGTGATCGCAAATAAATTCATTAGATGACAATAAATAGAGTTTTGAAGTATTTAAAATAATACTTAAACTTGTCTTGAATTATAACAATATCCAACAATATTGAAAGATATAGTGATGCAAATTGGATCACCGGAAGAATGAAGTAAAATTCACGAGTGGATATGTATTTACTATTGGTAGAGGAGCAGTCTCTTAGAAATATTTCAAAAGAGACATGTATCGCTAGCTCTACAATGATCTTTGAGCTAGGTGCTCTAGATAAGGTCGGTGAATAAGTTAAGACTCCGGAATTTCTTCATAGATATTCTATTTTGGCCCAAACCATTGGCATTAGTATGCATAAACTTTCACAGTCAAGATGCAATAGGTAGGGCATAGAGCATGACGTATAACGGAAAGTCTCGTCATATACGACATAGACATGATACTGTTAGAAAACTACTCTCTAGTGGAATTATCAGAATTGACTATGTAAAGTCAAATGATAATGTGTCGGATCCACTTACAAAAAGGCCTAACTAGAGAGAAAGTTAAAAGATCATCTAAGGGAATGAATTTACGGCTTAGGACAAGTCATCATGGCGGTAACTCTATCTAGCAGACTGGAGATCCCAAGAGCTAGATTCAAGGAGAAAAACAAAGTTGTGAATGACGGTTCGGCATTGTTAATAAACTCAATCCATTCTCATGATGAAGACAATGCTCAGGGACAAGGATACAACATTAAGGCTTGTTAATGAGTTAATAAAGCTTAATAGTTTTAATGATTTTCTAAGTTTGGCAGAGTTGACCAAATAGTGTATCTACGCGATAACACGGTTAGAAATCACCTATGTGAGTGTGAAGTGTAAGCCACTTCAAAGAAGATGATTGTCAAAAGCTCATCTCTCTATACACTCATGAAACCAGGAGGTGTTCATGGCTTAAACGGACACAACCGTAAGAACCATAAATGGTAAAGGGTTAATTGTGTGACATATGGTTGTCTAGGTATACACCAAAATTCGACGGTTCAAAGATATCGCATCTACCGATTGACCGAGTATATCCGACATATGTTCACTACGGAAAGTCCAAGGAGAAACCTACTTATCCAGATGCAATTAATTCTTGCTTGTAAAGTACACATACTTGTCCGTTTCTTTTTCTTCGAGTCATTCCCCATTCATGCGGGGGATTGTTGGATTTTAAAAAAGGTGTGAATGGAAAATGAAGAGTTGCGACTTTTATGAAGAGTTGTGACTTTTATGAAATGTTGCGACTTTGATGAAAAGTTGTGACTTTTATGAAAAGTTGCAATTTTTATGAAAAGTTGTGACTTTTATGGAAAGTTGTGACTTTTATGAAAAGTTGCAATTTTTATGAAAAGTTGTAACGTTTATGTAAAGTTGTGACTTTTATGAAAGGTAACGACCATTCTGAAAGATTGTGACTTTTCCAAAGGTTTGTGACCTTTACGGTAAGGCACAATAAGAACCTTTTCGCACCACCCTTTCTCTTCTATAAATTGAGGGATTTCCTCTCATTTTAATATAGAATTCATGGACTTCTTCTTCAACTACTAAATCTAGTATTCTAAGTGTACTTTACTGCCGTTGAGTGGTTCGCTGACACCGGAGTTTTTGGTATCTATACTCTGGTGATTGAGATCATTTTACCGGGGAGGTCATATTCCAAATCAAACCTTGGATACTAGAGGGGAATAATTTCCTTAAGAGAACACTGTGAATTCAGTGGACATGATCTTTTTCCTATTAAAATTTTTCAGATTCTGGTACATGTTTTACAAAATTTAGATTTGTGAATTAATTTCAGTTCTTCTATTCTTTTGTTCTTCACTGATTCATTAAACTTGGTAACTTCGTGTTTCTGCAAAGTTTGTTGGAATCAGTAATATTCTTTAGACACATATTAACAACATTTTTTCTTTAAGAAAAATATTTCGTATATTTTTCTTAAAATCTGTTTCTGATTCTAGTTTCGCTACTAGTTTTAATTTTCTAGTTGTGAAAATGTTCTTAAACTTTGTTTTCTTATAAAGATGTTCAAAGTTTTGTTCTAAGTATGTTTGGAATACAACATGAACAACAGTTTTGACTTAGGATGCTAAAGTCTCTTATTCTTGAATGTATGAATGATATGTGAGACCTTGAATGATGTTAAGAGGGTCCTTTGTGACACCTTGAACCAAGTGGTAAGGTTACGTATGTTGAATTCGAAAGCCGTAATGGTATCCTTCAAGTAAAGGAATGATGGAATTAAATTTTATTGATGGAATGGCATCATATCAAGCCTTAAGAAAGTCATTATGGGTTGTCTTAAGGATCTTTTAGGTGTGCTTAGAGAGGGTGTATGGGTGTATCTCTTTGTATTACATAAAGAGAGTCTTAGGATAGATTCTAGTGAGGGACTTATACGCTAAAAAGTGTGCAAAGTGAAGTGAAGGAACTTCATTGTAACAGTGAATTGAGTTCACTATACAATGAAGTGAATTCACTGTAATGTTTTCTAAAAAATGTGACTATTTGCTTAAGTGATTTCTTTTGTGTTTCTAGATTTGAATTTATATTGTCATAAAGACATTGTTTCATTCCTTTATCATTTTAGACATTTATGTAAGCCTATAATGGCGTATTGAATTTGTAATGGCTAAGTCCAAAGTTGTACTCGTTTAGATTGTATAATGTGAGACGATCTGATTCAGACTATTGTTTGTATATTGGTTATGTTGTCTAAAAGAAAAGCCTAAGTAAGCTTCATATGAAAGGAGTCTATGTGAACTTTCTATATGATATGTAAGAAGTCTAAGTACACTTCACTATGTATATGTAAAAAATTTAAATTTTCCGTGTTTTTGGCATATGACATGTAATGACGAATGCTAAGGGCTTGTGTAAGTCCTCTTTGAGGACGCCGACACTGGTTACGTCTAGGGGGTGCTCCCCGGATGTGGTACAAGGGTTTTACGTCTAGGGGGTGCTCTCCGAATGTGACACAAGGGTTTTCTGAGTTTTCTCATTGAAAGATAAACTAGCTCACTAATCTGAAGATATAGCTAAATAGAAATGAATTTTTCTATTTGATTTTGGGATTAGTGAATCAAATAAGTTGACTTTTGTGTAGACAAGGTCTTTTGATACTTATGATTTTTTATTGGGACAAAGTTCCAATCTCCGCACAAGAGTTGGAAAAATATTATTTCTCGTATACGGGGATCGAGCCTGGAAAGGTTGCCTACTTATCCCAAAGAGGAGAATTCAGTTGCTACATCATTGGACTAGCTTGAATCTCTTTTTTCATTTGAGATGCAAAACTTACACTTTAATAAGAGAGAGTAAGATTTATTACTTGAAAGTGAAACTCAATTTGTTGGGAACTAAAGACTAAATAAGTATTTAGACGCACTATCAATGGTGACTTGATATTTATGCTTATGGGGTTATAGAAAATTTTCAAAAAGAATAGGCTATGACATCGTCACAAAAAATCAATATATTCACCCAAATAGTTATAACACATGAACAATTATTTCGCAGTTTAAATAGATATGTGAACCGTTTGGCCAAGGGTAGACCTAACAATTTGAAAGATATATACACCATTTGAAATAATTCATTGCCTCAAACCCAAATTTATACATACTTTTTAAATAATAATGAATAGGCTTACATAATAGGGGGGAAAAGATACAAAATCTCACTCCCATACAGGAGTACGATCCTAAACTATACTTTCCTGGAAAGTCCTTCGTCCTTTATTTCTTGTCATCTCCAAATAGTATCTTAGATCTTTATTCTACTTGAACAAACTATTAAACTCCCAACCCCAAGAAATAATAATTTTTCGAACGGCGTATGTATCTTTCAAATTCAAACATGCAAGTATAATCATCCATTTAGGTTGTGAGCCATTTTGACCTTAGGTGGTCTTTCTTACGCGCCCAATACACCTTAGGTGTTGGGTCATCTTAGTTAATTGTGTTAATATGAGGGATTTGGGCGTCAATTTATATTAGTTAACTAAGAGTAGACTATATTTGAAGTGGACCGGTGACCCAAGAGGGCAACTTGGGCAGGGGTAGTTAGCAACCGTTGACCATCTAGTGGAAAACTACATTTGCCAGGCTACCATGAGAAATAGTTTGGTTAAGAAAGGACGACGACCTACATAATCATCCTTTATGTTACATAAAAAAAGTTGTTTGACGAAATATATGATATACATGCAATTATTATTAATATCACAATTTAAAATATAAGAGATATACATATGGCAAAACAATTCAACATAGATTAACAAATTGTCAAGAAAGGGTCAAGTCATTATTGTTAGATCTAAATTAAGTCCCCGGCAGAGTCCCCATTCTATTTACATCCCTTCACTACAAGTTGGTCATAATACGACCTTAAATGGTCAAAGTGCTTTCAAATCCACTTTAAGTGTCAATTTTTGTACTTTGAAACCTTTTGGAAGCTCTACATGCAGATAAATGCACATATATTCATAATTTAACGCCATAACATCTGCTGTTTATTTTAATCCCTTCATTGCATTCATAACTTCCTCTTGATGCTTTGCCCAACCTTTCCTTTTATGACCTTTCACTGTTTTTTCTTTCTTTTCATAATGACCGGGTTCAAAATGTGTCGTAAAAAGTGAGTACGATTCCTGCGATATTGGAAGATGAAATGCGAATTTAAGAGGTATGGATTGATATTAGGTGTGCCTTGAACAATTTGAGTAGAAATTTGATATATCTAAGGAAACTTCAAGTGATTGTTGGTATTTGAATTTTGAGGAGTAGGTAACTTTTTATGGGAGAAGCTAACATTATATGGGTTAGGGGTAGTTAAGCTGATAGTGGGAGGTTAGAAATTTTGTGGTGGTTATATCTGAAGTAGGAAAATTATGTGGAGTCCTCTCCTTGTCTAGAGTAGTAGTGTTGACAACGATATCCAATTCGTCAAATCCCAAGTCTTATTCATTTTAACCCTCATTTCAACAATTTGTTTGAACAGTTATGCAATCAATTTGTCCTGTTCAGCAATGATAGGGTTATTCATTATAATTTTGATCAAATCTAACATTTCAACCACTTTTTATTTGTCTTTTGACAAATTTTTTGTAAAAGGAAACTTTGGGATCTTTAGACCTTGTGAAGTATGGATATTCTGCCATTTTTCCAATACATATCAAATTTTAGTACCTAACAAAGAAAAATAACTCAAAAGATAAATGTGTTAGTCTACGTAGATGATAAATAATACAAAATATCACACACATATCTGCAAACACGTAGGAGTTACTTCACTTGAAGATAAAACTAGCCCACATGTATAGAAAGCTGACTAAATAGACAGGAATTTATCTATTTGCTCTTGAGCTTAGAGAATCAGGAATGTTGGCTTACGTTAATACAATGTATTTTAGTATCTTTCCTTGATATAATTTTGATTTTCGATCGAGATAAAATTCCAATCTCCTTGCAAAAGTTGGAAAAATAGAATTTCTCAAATATGGGGACCAAGCCTTGAAAGGTTGTCCACGTATATCACAAAAGAGAATTTCGGTCCTACTAGATTAACTAACTTAAATCTTTTTCGATTTGAGATGGAGAGTCCTTTTATTATATGAGAGAGTAATATTTAAAATTTGACAGTGAAGCTCGAATTTTGTTGTGAAACTAAAGACTCAAGGGGTGCTTGGACGTACTTTTGATAGTGACTTTGATATTTGTGCTTAAGAGGTTCTAGAAAAATAATTCCAAAAGAGTAGTCTAGAACATCTTTAAATAAAGTAACATATTCACACAAACAATTATAACACATAAAAAATTATTGTTCATTTTTAAAAAAGTATGTGACCCTTTTGTGAAGGGTAGGCCTAACGATTTAAAAGATGTATAACGTCGTTTGGAACATTCAATTGCCCCCAAACTCAAATTTATACAAATCTTATTAATAAAGTTCAATCGGGATACATAATAGAGAAAAAGGGATACAAGTAATCAGTCCCACATGAAAAACTTCATGTAACTAAAGTAAGCTAATCAAAATAAACTCTCAACTTTGTTGGAAAATTGTTTGCCCAATGACGTATATATCCTTTAAATTTAAATGCAATACGTATGATCGTCCATTTCAGTTGTGGGTCATTTTGAACTCAAGGTGGTATCTCTAATGGGTCCAGTATACCTTGGGTGTTGGATCATCTTAGACCAATGCACTAATTTTTGGGATTGAGCTTTGCTCTACACTACTTTGAATAAGAGTGAGTTTTATTTGAGATGGATTAGTGACCCAACTTGGGCTGAGACAATTAGCGATTGTTGACCATGTAGTAGCCAACTACATTTGCCAGGCTACCACAAGAATAGTTTGGTTGATTGTGACCCACATAATCGTTTAAGCAATAAATAATAAAGATGTTGTTTGACGGCATTGTCTGCCATGAAATGCAACAATTTATGATTTACAAAAATTGAAACAATTAAAATATTATACTAATAGCCTAACCAATTAATTTTATGGTTAGAACTCATTACAAATCCCAACAGAGTCGACATTCTGTTTTATTTAAAAAGAAATATTGTCTGAAGGGTTGATTAGTGTCTTTACATAATTCTTTAAGGAAAAATAACAGAGCTATTTTTAGAAAGATGTAAAATAAAAAATAAATTGAAAATAATATAAGGGGATTCGGGAGTTCATATTAACGTCTTAGGAAGAGCTTGTAATAACCTAAAATGTACGCTAACATGCGGTTATCCTATAATCAAAATGTTTACCTAATTATTTTTTTAAAAGAAAGAAACATGCTTGACTAATTAAGAAGAGAACAATTAAAAAATAGAAGAATATCGATAATAAATGGGAAATGATAACAATTAAACTAATATAGAAGAATATAGATAATAAATGGAGAGAGATTGAGCCCAAGTCTGATTTGATGTCCACATTGGTTAGTACTTGGACATGATTTCTGATTTGATGTCCATCTTGGACATGATTTCTGCCTTTTGGGTCAAAGGCTTAATACTTGGTAGATGTGCTAGACTAACATAAGAAAACTGATTTTTTTTCTTTGGGCCTTTGGCCCAATTTCGACATGTCCTAAGCTAAGATAATAATCAAAATAAGGCCCAAATAGAAAAATACTATTTGCTGGAATTTGGAGCATTAGGCCCTATATTTGTTGATGGATACAACGTATACAACCATTGTATATCAGTGCGTATACTATTGTATACTGCATGTATAAAGCCCTTCTTGGACTTTTGAACACATGTATATGAACTTTTGAGGTCATGTTCTTCGATTTAATTAGATGGCTGTCTCAATACAACTCAAGATTATGCAAGGGTGGAGTCCAAAATCGACTTGAGTTGGTATCACATTCAACAAAACAAGTACATGTATTAGAACTCAAGCAAAAATGTGAACTTAAAGAAGAGGATTGTTGAGTTTCGTATGGCTACAATCATTATTTATAAGATAAGTAAATAAGAATAAGGCAAGTTAAACTATTGTATTATACATTTCAACTTTTTTAAAACAAACAGACTCTAACTTTAAACCAAAATGAAGCATCAGTGAAGATGAACAAAAAAAATGCCACAAAAGCAACATGGAAGACAAAAGTTAAAATAACTATAATACACCACTTAATATTTTATTAACAGTATATAATTACAAATATAGTTTTAAAATTACGATCATAACAAATTAATTAATTTCAATTAAAATTAACTATGCAGTTCCTGAATTTTCTCTCTCTATCGTTATAGGAATCCATGCTTAAATTTATGGATGATAATTTAATTACAAACAATACTTTGATTGCCTTTGATAAATATTTTATTTTATTTTATTTTTGTTTGATGTAATATAGATAAGGTAAAAGTAAAATATTCTAGTCTTTCCATCATTGTTTCTTATTTTTACACGTTAATGGTATGTGTGTGTGTGTGTTACAATATAGGTAAGGTAAAAGCAAAAACTTTTACTCTTTTCAATATTCTCCTTCCCTAGTTAGTCACGCTTCTAGTATTCTTCCTTCTCTCTTGTTCTTTGTTTCTTCTATTTTTCCATATCTTTTGTTTGGTCATTCTTGCTCGATTGTTAACTTCTTTATGTTGTTCTTCTTAATCTTTTTAGTTTTTTATAGTCTTCGATGAATAGGACATCGCAGAAATCTCCAAGGATTAACAAATCAGTTTTTGTTATTGATAAGCTTCCATCATATGTTCTAGACCGCCATTTGAGTTGAACGTGTTCACTCAAACTGCAGTTAATAATGGCGAAAGAGATGATGATAAAATAGATAAAAAAAATGAATTTGTTCTCATGAATTCCTCATCAAACAACAAGTTTCAACATAAATTTGGTTTGATTCTAAATCAAAGCAAGAAGGGTAAAGAAAAAATGAATTTATTCTCACCAATTCCTCATCAAACATCAAGATTCAACTTTATCCACACATGTTACACATGAGGGATATTTGAAAAGAAATCAGAATTGCATCTCTTTTGCTCTAATAAACATGGACATTCATATCGTTATGAATCTTCATTGGTGAAGATAGACCATTCACAATAAATTTCAGTTCGAAATAAAATATGTTCGTGTCCACACTCAATTGGGAAGATATCGAGTTAATTAAGCCTTCGTATTTGATGTTTGCATCATTCTCACTACTTCTATATTGTAATCCACGTAATTAGTTGTATAAATTTACAAATGATCAATCAACTTCATAAATTAGCAGAATGCATTTCCTACATAAATTAAATTATACAGTTTGGAAGTTAATTTTGTAATTGATGGTATACAAACGTTTTTTGTTCGTAAGTATTTGTCAGACCAACATTTGCACCAAAAACAAAACCATATTATACATTAGAGATGTATTATGGTGTTTATATAATCATTATTAATAGTATCAATTACACCCAAAAATTAGCCAACTCAATATTTTTTTAAACATGTTATAGATACCAATTCAGGCAAATTAATACACCATTAAATGTACCAACTACCAATATATTTACAGAATTGCATGCAGACATCGAAACGGCTGATTAAATCTGTTTTAGTGGCTGAAAATACATTTTCACCAAATCACTTACCAAATCAGGTACGGTACAGTTGGTAACTATCACTTAGACACTTACCAAATCACTTACCAAATTACATAGAAAAACATAAATACACCAAATCACACACCAAGAACATACCAAGTCGAACACCAAAACACTTGCTAAATCATGTAGAGGTTTTAACTAAACTAAGCCATTATATAAAGTCATTGACCAAAATAATATGTTTTTAAATTTTACAAAACTAGTATAAACGTATTCCACAGTAACGTTTTAGGATATATTTTATTTTTTAAAAGTTGATGACGTCAGATTAATATACGTTACTCACAATAACATTTTACTCCAAAAACGTTACTCACAGTAACGTTTTAGGAGTAGAACGTTACTGAAAATAACGTTTAAAAAGTAAAACGTTACTTACAGTAACGTATATCAACCTAATGCTGTTAGTTTTTAAAAAATAAAATATACCCTAAAACGTTACTATAAAATACGTTTATACTAGTTTTGTAAAATTTTAGAAAAATATATTACTTTAATAAATTATTTTATATAATAACTTAGTTTGGTTAAAAATTCAATCACGTACCACAATTCACACTATCATATTATCAATTACACCATATAATTTACACCAAATCACATACCACAATTTCATTGTTTTTTCAGCCTAACAAACAGTACATAATAAATTTGATATGAAATTTGGTGTTTATAAAAAAAATATAATACACAGGATCAGTTAAATAAAATCATCTAAACTATCTTTAAGCATTATGACCAACATAATAATTCTTTAATTCTGATAGTTATACTATGTACACAAATATATTTTTGATATTAGTTTCTACACATGGTAAAAAAATTACTAATCACACCAAATCACATGCCATACACATTTGAGAATTAAGGCATAAAATTTGTTATCACACACCAATCAGACAAACAAATACACCAATACACGTATACAACAATAAAAATAACTTTTAGTGGTATTAAATATTGACATTAATAAAGAGTGTTAAAGTCTTTACTGACATTAGTTAAGTGCCATTAGAACTAATGTCGCTAAAAACTTTAGGGACATATACAAAAATTGTCAATTACGGTTAAAAATATATATTTAGCAGCAATTAAGAATTAATTGCCGCTAATGATCATTTTTGTTGTAATAGTACTATAATTTTAAATTAATTTGATCTTTGTATTTTCTGTAACAAGTAACAACAACACCATAACACACGCCAAATTTTTTTTATTGATTTATGTTGTTAATATAATGCATGCAACATATTAATTAAACTAGATCACATATAATAATAAATTTTAGAATTAGTTGTTTATATACACACAAAACTTACTCTGGTGTAGTAATTAATCAAACATAAGGTTATAAAAAAAAATCAATGTTGTTTGATAACCCATAAAGTTGATCTTTTTTTGCAACCAAAAAATATAAATGCGGAAAACAAAATATTATTTAAACATAATAATTTACCAAAAACCTAATATCATACCAAGTACGACTACTAATATTTAATGTTTATTTAACAATTAAATAAAATCCATTAAATCGACTACACCATCCACTACAAAAAATATAAGACAACAATTAGTTATAAAATAAAAATTAAACACAAATGGTGAGAAAAATCAAATATATCAAGATTCAATTGTTTTAATGTCAAGTACCTGATGAGTCCCATTGCCTATTGTGTTGTATTAGAATTCAAAAATTGTTGGTATCCATTTAATTTTCAATAGTTGATTATAGTAGATAAGGAGTTTTATTTTTGATAGAATCTGCTTTTCACGGGAGAAAATATTTAACAAATCCGTGTAAATCAGGTAAGGTAAAATAATCAGAGAAAATTAAGGGATATTTGTTAGACATGACAATATTTCTGCATTTTTCTTTAATCTAGTTATGTAAAAATAATTGCTATATAAGTGCAAAAATGTTGTTATACAGTACTAATTAACATACCTAAGTTGTATGCTTATGTTTTTTACCCAAGACAAATAACTATAGGAGCAAGCCTAAAAATAATAGTTCCTCCGTTTAAAAAAAGAATGAGTTTCTTTTCTTTTCAGTCTAATGAGTTCCTTTTCTTTTCAGTCTATTTAAAAAAGAATAACCTCTTTTTATAAGATTAAAGACCAATTTTGTATATTTGACATAACTTTAATACTGGACCACAAAAAATTCAAAAGTCTTTTTTATATTCTTAAATTCCGTGTCAATTTAACCAGGTCATTCTATATGAAACGTAGGAGTATACGTTAATAATGATTTGAAGTAAACAATACTACTCCCTACAAAAATTAATGAAGGGGAGGAAAGATTTTTGTTACTTATAGTCAAGTCTTTAAGTCAAAAAGAAAAAGAAAAAAAAACTCTTCAAGCTAGGTTAAAGGAAATCTAGGTTAAAGGAAATCGTTCAAGAACATTAATCAAATATGCCTTGCATGACCCGAAGTATACTGTTAGTGAAAAAACTTACAAGATAATAAAATTGCAAGATTACAATTGAAAATAAAATGAAGAAAGTAATCTCTTCAGGCTGAGGCGCGGATATCTCGCTCTCTTTAAGGAGATTCAAGCCCACTGCAGCAAATGTTTTCACCGGTCCAGCAGTAGTCCTCTTTGACTTGTCCCCTCCAGGATACAACAGCCTTCACAAAGTATAACTCAACAACTCTGGACAAGAGTTGAGTCCAAAGCTCCACAAAAAAGAATACCTCCCTTCAACTAATAAGAACTCTCTTTTATACTTAACTCTTTCACTCTTTGTTTTCTCTTGTGTTTTTTTGTGTGTCTCTAAAACCAAATGAAGACTACCACTATTTATACTACAAGAAGTCTTCCTAGCAATGAATAGGAAGATAATGGAGGTAGTAAATAGTGAAGATAATGACCTTAGTAGTTACATAGGTTACAAAGGGAGTTACATAGGTTACGATGGGAGTTACATATGTTACATAGGTTACAATGGGAGTTACATAGGTTACAAAGAGTAATGGAGAAATTAAGAATGAAATACATTGATGGATAACCAATGCTAATGGATGATGTAGAAGTCATCCATTCCAATGTTCATTCTTATAACTCCAAAATAAAGTAATTTAATACGTTAAATATTAATATTAAAATGCTTTGACCCCCACTATTTTTAGTATAAAAAGGAAATTTATTTTCATGAAAAATAGCATCACCAGATTCTATTACAATATTATCTTCAAGATTAATAAATCTATAGGCTGTACTATTTGAAGAATAACCAAGAAAAGCACAAGTAGTAACTTTCTTACCCAACTTTGTAATCTTGGGATCCATTAGCCTCACAAAGGCTAGACAACTCCAAACTCTTAGATATCCCAAACTTGGCTTGTAACCTTTCCACAATTCAAAAGGTGTCAATTTAGACTTTTTATGAGGCACACGATTCAACACATAACAAGCAGTTAAGATAGCTTCACCCCAAAAATTTAAAGGTGTATGTGACTCAATAAGCATGGCGTTAGTCAATTCAACCAAAGTTCTATTTTTCCTTTCTTCTACTCCATTAGACGAAGGAGAGTAAGGAGGAGTAGTTTCATGAATTATTCCCAATGATCTAACAAAAGAATTAAACTCATTTGATTCATATTCACGGCCTCTATCACTTCTAATTCTTTTTATTCTTCTTCCAAACAGATTTCAACCTCATTGAGATAAGTTTTGAAATTTTCAAAAGGATCACTTTTATTTTTCATCAAGTAAACATATGTTAACTTAGAAAAATCATCAATAAAAGTGATCAAATATCTATTACTTCACGAGTTAGAATTCCACCAAGTTCACAAATATTAGTATGAACTAATTCTAACAAATCAGTTTTTCTTTCAACTTGAAAATGAGGCCTTTTAGTGATCTTGGCTTTACTACAAGCCTCACACTTTTCAAAATTCTTTTTAACCATTGGGATTAATCCTAAACTACTCATGATTTCAACATAATGATCATTAATATGACACAAACGAGCATGCCAAAAATTAGTAGAAGAAAGCATATAAACAGAAGTAGATGTTTTATTCATTTCAACATTCAACTTAAACATCCCATAACATGCATACCCCTTCCCCACAAAAATACCTTTCTTCACTATTACATATTGATCAGATTCAATAATCTGTTTAAAGCTTGCTTTATTAAGAAGAAAACTAGACATCAAATTTTTTCTCATAGAAGGAGTATAAAGTACATCTTTCAATGTTAATATCCTTCCAGAAGTAAAACACAATTCAACATCTCCCTTTCCAAGCACTTGAGTTGTGTGAGCATCACCAAGCATGATGGTTTTTGGCTCCTCAAAATGAGTATATTTTGTAAACCAGTCTTTGTCATAACAGACATGACGGTTTGCACCAGAATCAGCCCACCATCAATCAACATTCTCAACCATGTTTATGTCGGTAATAACCACCACAAAAGGTTCTTCGGTAACGTTTGCCTGAGGGTTAGGACCACGTTTCCGGAATTTCTAAAATTGAGCAATATGCCCACTCTTGCCACAAACAAAGCATGGTCCCTTTTCTTGAACTTGTTGATTTTGTACTTGGTGATTTTCACCATTATTTTTCTTGGGAGGTCTACCATTATTTTTCTTGAATTTTTTCTTCTTAGGCTTTAAAGAAGTATTTTGTGAGTTTCAAGATTAGCATTATTCGAAGTAATTAAATTTACCTTCGATGTGATGTTGTTCTCTTTTGTTTGTAAAAGTGCATCTTGGCCTCTTGCTTCTTCTTCCATGCGGATTTTCATTATCAAGGTTTCAAGAGAGGTTTCCTTTTGTTTGTGGCGCATAGTTTTTTGAAATTCCTTCCAAGAAGGTGGAAGTTTATCCACTATGCCACAAACAATAATGTTATCTCCAATTTTAACCTCTTCGGACCTAAGCTCTCCAAAAATCATGATGAAGTCTTGAGCTTGATCTACCACTGATTTGTTGTCCACCATTTGGAAACGAAAAAATCTACTAGCTGCATATTTTTTCGCTCTAGCCTCTTCGGTATCATACTTACTCTGAAATGCCTTCAAAATTTTCTTTGCACTAGAGTAAGTTCTATCATAATAATCATAAAAATTATTAGATATACAATTAAGAAGATAATACCGACACTTATAGGAATCACCATCGTACTTTTCCACTTTCTCTAGATGAGAAATAGTTTCATCATCATTCATAGTGGTGATGTCTTCTTTGTTTGGATTCTTCTCGGTTAAAACGTAAGAAACATTGAGAAGACTTAAGTAGAAAAGAACTTTACCCTTCCATCTTTTGAAATGGTTACCATTGAACCGAAATGGCTTGTTAAGATCTCTTATCTTGACATCCGCAGTTTTTTTTAATTGTAGCCATCTTTGAATCTCCTTAAAATTGTTAGTGAAAAAACTTACAAGATAATAAAATTGCAAGATTACAATTGAAAATAAAATGAAGAAAGTAATCTCTTCAGGCTGAGGCGCGGATATCTCGCTCTCTTTAAGGAGATTCAAGCCCACTGCAGCAAATGTTTTCACCGGTCCAGCAGTAGTCCTCTTTGACTTGTCCCCTTCAGGATACAACAGCCTTCACAAAGTATAACTCAACAATTCTGGACAAGAGTTGAGTCCAAAGCTCCACAAAAAAGAACACCTCCCTTCAACTAATAAGAACTCTCTTTTAGACTAACTCTTTCACTCTTTATTTTCTCTTGTGTTTTTTTGTTTGTCTCTAAAACCAAATGAAGACTACCACTATTTATACTACAAGAAGTCTTCCTAGCAATGAATAGGAAGATAATGGAGGTAGTAAATAGTGAAGATAATGGCCTTAGGAGTTACATAGGTTACAAAGGGAGTTACATAGGTTACAATAGGAGTTACATATGTTACATAGGTTACAATGGGAGTTACATAGGTTACAAAGAGTAATGGAGAAATTAAGAATGAAATACATTGATGGATAACCAATGCTAATGGATGATGTAGAAGTCATCCATTCCAATGTTCATTCTTATAACTCCAAAATAAAGCAATTTAATATGTTAAATATTAATATTAAAATGCTAATAACCTAACATATACTATTACTACAAATATAAGCATATTCCTTGTTACCTTAAGGAAATATGGCATTGTACAGAACAAATAAATTATATTGATAGATCGCTCTAAAATACATGATTTTAAGGGAAATGGGTAGTTCATGCCCAATTTCAAACTTGACAATAACAGAATCCTAGGAAGAAAAGGAGATGGTCATCAAAATCATGGAGATGATCTGGATCGACATGGGTTGCGGGATTCATATGTAAGGTTAATTACTATGAGACAGAATAATTTTTTTTGGTCTTGCCTTATATCATAGCAAATGGTCGAGTCTATATAATCTTAATTGAGAGAAAAGTAGAATGGGATTTCTATTTTATTTCTGAATATGTATATATTGCCTCTATATAATGGATAGAATTGGGATACAAATCTATACAATTCAAAATTAAAATATTTCTTTGACAATAAGGTTAGGGCAACATATACTTGTACAAATTTGAATGTGGTTAAGGGCAGATGACGAACACAGAAGGAGATG
The DNA here is from genome assembly GCF_036512215.1 of Solanum lycopersicum. Taxonomy (NCBI): domain Eukaryota; kingdom Viridiplantae; phylum Streptophyta; class Magnoliopsida; order Solanales; family Solanaceae; genus Solanum; species Solanum lycopersicum. The sequence continues at coordinate 24,644,418 of NC_090806.1, forward strand.
GAGGCCGCTGGATTGATTCACAAAGGGTCTTCTTACGAGAGGAAGAGTGAGGGGAGATGAAGTGCGTGATTCCAAGTTGCCATTTGGGTTGCGTTTGGTTTGCAGCGTCGCTGCTGGACTGGGTTCTTTACTAAATGGAGAAGAAGGGGTTTGTATTGATTGAGGTGGGTCTTTGAAGATTTAACAGTGTAATGTTGTGGGGTTGGGACTTTGGTATGGGCTCAAAGTTAAAAAAGAATTTGGTCAATTAGGGTACAGATGGGTCCTTGCTCACTTAAATAGAATATTAGGCTATGATTTTGGTCAAATTAGATAAAAATGGGTCTTCAAAAGGGAGCCAAGATGTAGTCAATTTGACTTAAAAAAATAACCACGAATTGCAATTTCAACAAATTCAGGTAATTGGTTGAATTCGATCGAAATTTAAATAAGACGAAGTAATACAATTAATTAAAAATATTCTTAATAAAACGATATAACTTAATTATGAAACAATCCGTTCAAAATTATAAATTCTAATATTACTAAATTAATTAATTGAATATCTAATTAAAACAAAAAAAATTGAGACGATTTTGAATATTCATAAAATATACTAATTATATACATAATTATGTAAAACATATATACTATTGAAAAATTATAAAAACAAAGTGACAAACTATTTGAACTAACTTTCAAACTATTTTTTCCCCTAAAACTAGTTATTTTAAATCATTTGAAATTGAAGAAACTCAATGATTAATCTATATTATGAATGTCAAAATTTTGTGTCAATAACAGTTACATGTGCTCAAGCTAATAGAATCTCTCAATATAAGCATAGGATACTGTAACAATCCTAAAATGAATTCAGTTTATCTAGAGCTTCATCAATTTTCTAAAGTCTTATAAATAGCTTAATTAATGTGTTTTAGAGTTTTGAAGTCATTTCAATTGAATTTGAAGTCAAACGTCAAGGGACGACCAAGACGTTTGATGCTTAGTTGCTTACGTGCTTGCATGTGCTTATGTGTGTATCATGAGTTTATGAGGTCCTTATATGGTTAATATTAGTGTTTAAAGGCATCATGTTGATTTTGGTAAGGGTAGGAGGTCAAACGTCCAAGAACGTCCAAGACGTTCAAAAGTTAGCCTTTGGACGTCCTTGTGTGTTGTTCTGTGTCTTAGCATGTTTTATGACGTGCATGTTTAGGGGTCCAACGTTTGGGAATGACTCCACCTAAGACCCACAAGGGGTCCTAGAATAGGACCCCAAACTCTTGGGAGTAGACTTCCTGCCAATGGCAAACCACGACCCCAAATGACGGCTAGTCAACCAGGCGAAGGATCCTCGATAGAGACTTGAAGCCTACAGGTTTGGGAGTTGCAGACCCAATCAGCGGACCCCAAACAACAGGGCGTTGTCTAGTTGATGGCCCGTCGATGGGAACAACAATCTGCCTGCAAGTCGCTCCCAAGCTTGGGATGTTTTGCGAATTTCACCCTAATTCTGATAAAATAGGAGGATAGTTATTTTAGGTGTGTCTGGGTATTTTAAGACTTTTTAAGTCATCAAACTCTCATTTAGACCCTAGCACCTAGATCAAAACCTGTTCCCTCCAAAAGTTTCTCCCAAAACATCCATGAGAGCTCAAGGTGAAGATGGAGCTTGATGATGAATCTTTAATGGAGTTTCTTCTTCAATTCTCTTTTGATTCTTCAAATAAGGTATGGGAATTCTTCATCTAAGGTCTATCACCTTAGAGTCAATTTCAAAGATGATTTCCAAAGATATCAAACAGATGAAAAGTCCAATTTCTACTCTAATTCTTGAGTTCTTTCATGAAACGTTTTCAAACCTTAAGATATGATGTTGTTATTGTTTTGTTGATGTTTTTCAATGAAAATATCCATGAACTCTTGACCTTCTCAAATCTCTATATTTGGATTATGTTATGGGTGAATTGATTATGACTTGATAGTAGTGAATTCATGTGTAGATTTTTATGGGCTCTTGATTTAGGTATGGATCATGATTGTATGGTTTATAGGCTGTCTCAATTGGATTATACGAGTATTTTATATTCTTCAGTTCATTGTATATGAAGCTTATTGAATTGAATTGATGATCATGGTCATTGGTAAGGGCCTTTAAGTATTGAGTTGGTCGATTTGGCTATGGATTGAAGTTGTGAGATTGGATTTGTGGCATGTTGACCTAACTCTCTTTATATTATGTTTTATAGTTATTATATTATGATGATGATTGGTATGATCCACTTATGGTGGCGGTGCTTATGTGTTATAATAGTAGATAATGTGGCCTTGTCGGCATTACCTTATGAGTCGTGAATAAATTTGGCCTTATCGGCATTACTTTATATATTATGTTATTTTATCATGTATAACTTGGTTATGTGATCATTTTAAATGTCTTGATGACTTGTATATATGTGTGTGAAGTAAAGCATGTGTTCTTCTATGTACTTATAGGTGATCATGATAGGCTATAGTGATGTCTTATGTGTGTGCTTGATGCTGAAGTGTAAATATTCTTAAATGACTATATGAGACTTATGATAAGATATATTGATGATTCTATAGGAGTGTGTATGATTACTAGTAAGTATACTTAGTTGACCCGATGTGCTGCTTGGGTGATATATTATATGTGATATGGTGAAGTATGTGTGTCTTATTTTGGTAGACTTATGTCCCTTACTTGATACATGTAAGATGTGAATATGAGTTCCTGATTTAGTATATATGCTAAAGCTTCTTAGTCTTGTATGGGTGATTGCCATGTGTCCTTGTATATTGTTAAGAAGGTCCTTTATGTGGAATCTTTTAGAAAGAAGGTTATGATATCCTTGAAGTTGAAAGCCCTAATCGTATCCTTCTTGTGTGAATGGTAGACTTAAGATTGGTTAGCTGAAACGACAAATCATCCTTAGGAAAATGATTGAGTTATCCTATTAGCCATTGTAGGTAACCTTAATGGATCCTCTTTGGTAAGGTGTAATGTGATTGGTTTGTGAACTTGATATGGAACCCCATCGGAGTTGAATAACTCCGAATTCCATGCTTAGTTACCATGGTCTATGTCATTTATTGCCTATTCTCATCATATGGGATACCTACTAGTGTTAGAGAAGTGTTATGAAATTCATGTGGTTTTATGAGACGCTATCTAGACATTGCACGATTAGCCTTTAAAGATGTTAGTGAGTAAATTCCTAGTTCTTCTCCAAGAACATTACTTGAATGTACTTAAGTGTTGAGTTTCTCCTAAATAGTAAAATCAACCTAATGAATTAATTAAAGACTTGTTAATTGAAAAAGTATCTATCTAGAGTAGCTTTGAGGATTTCTTAGGTAGGCTTGGGAGGATGTATGGGTGTTCTCTTCAAGTATTACTTAGGTGAGTCTTAGAGTAATTCTAGGCAGGGAGTCTAATTGGTGAAATGAAAATGATCTTATCATAGTTAGTCTAAAGGACCTCTATGGTTTGTATAAAGGGATTGTATGAGAGATCGCTTCATAACTCAGTAAAGTGAACCTTGGAATGACCTTTGGTAGGAGGGTCTCATGTATTATGTGAATTGGTGTTATAGGTGATTCATTGGAATAACTTACTTTAGGTAGTCCTAGGGATCATCTAGGTGTGTGTGAAAGGGTTGTATGGGTGGCCGCTTCATAACTTACTTAGGTGAGTCTTAGTATAACTTTTAGTAGGGGATATATGTGAGTATGTTTAGGTGTTTTGATGTGGTCTTGATGCTATCTTGTGATTTATAAATTATATGTGAAGTTACAGTGAAGTCACTGTAAGTTTGCCATAAATTGAGTTTAATTTGTAATGTGTCTTATATTGTGATTATAGACTTGTTTGACGTCTCTTAAAATATTTTATGAAGGTTTTATATAAAAATATCATGAAAGCATGTTTCTATACTAAATTTTCCTTTTTCATGGTTTTTGTATGGCTTCCATACTTAGTGCACTCAATATGCTAACCCCATCTTTTCCCTTTTTGACTAAAGTATAGGGAATTGGAATTCTTGATATGCCATGGAGGATGAATAGGTTTCTAAGGATTGAATATGGAGTATTGGTGAGTCCTCATAGATTTGAGGACAATACCCACACGTTCTTTTATGTCTTACTCTTTATTTCATGTCGTGTATGGGATTAGACCCAAATGTTGTATACTCCAAATTAAAGATGGTTCAATGAGACATTGTAAAAGGTTTATTGTTTTAATGAAAGTCTTCTACTTGAGCATGTTATTGAAAGAGTTCCTCGTGTGTGAAGAAAGTTTCGACTTCTTATTTATTTTAGAGTATTTATTATGCGATGATTAATACGAGTGGCTCTATTGAGACTCTTCAGAGTCACATATGCCGTGTGGGGACTCAAGAATGCTCTAACTTCTAGGTTGTACTTGTGGATCGTGGCAAATACTCAACGGCCTTTGGTGAGCGCCAGGTTGCAACAAGGCTTTACTGAGTCTCTACCATATTTAGCATTATATATTATATAAGGGGTGTGATGGGGACCTGTCGTGTTATATGCTAAGTGTCTGTTTTTAGAGGCTTTGTTGACTAATGTCAAAGTAAAGCACAAATTGTTTCTTGTTTTCTAGTAATCAAGGCCTGAACAGCCAATTCATAAATATTTATTATAGGCCTATCTATGTTGGTCTTTTATTAGAGTATATTACTATACTCATAAAAGATTAACAATTGTTATAGTTTCATCTATGATAAGCACACGTTATAAGTTGGTTCTGTCGGGTCTTTAAGGCATTTGTTGTCTGTCCGTCTCAATGGGCTTGGGGCGTGCATCAAATCCGTCCAATGTTCTTCCCCTAAAATTTCTCTCTCAAAATCCGAGAAGTCTAGGTTTTCAATATCGAGTCTCCAAATTCATCATTAATTTATGGGATTTTGACATCAAGGTATGATAATATTCACCCATGGAGTCCTTTCCTCCATAGACTTCTTTAGTTCTTCAATTTTATAAGTTAGAATCTCCAATTGAAATTTGGGTCTTATTCAATTTGATGGGTTCATTTCAATTATGATTCCACTAATTTTATGTATTTTTATGCATTAAATGATATAATTACATAATTTAAATTGAATTCACTTCAAATCATGCATGATCCACATTTCTAATTTTTTATCATATGATGAAACTTTTGAATTATGAAAGATTAATTTATGAATATATGCATATTTGTATGTGAAATTGATGAAAATTATTTATGGTTGCCTGAGAGTAAATCATCAATTTCATTTTTGTTGTTTTGAAAGGATTTCTCATATACTACTCAAAACATGAATGTGAAAGGGTTTTCTAAGTGAAAGATTCACAAGGTTGAAAGGTTTTCTCATCTAAGTTGAATTAAGATTAGGGAGCTCGTCTAATGAACTGTAGTTTGGATTGACTATTTAATTATGCCCTTCCATGGATAATAAGATGAGTTAAGATTTATGACTATTTTGTCGGGTTTTTACTTAGCATCGAGTGGACAAGAAGTGACTACCCATATCTCATAACTATGTGCCCCCATAGGTTTGTCTTGTATAGACATTAGCAGTGGATACACCTAAGCTAGAAGTTTATTGTTCTTACCTTTTCAAGTAAGAATATCTCTTTTTTGTATGAGATAGACATCGTATTCCATGTTATATCACATGGTCTATGTCGGTTAAAGGTAAATCTCCTTCAATAATAAACTAGAGTTACATTCTAATAGTATCCCGAATGTATTTTGAACATGTTATTTTATTATTTAGTTTTGGAATTGCATGTCTTATAAAGTCCTTTTAACTCTTAGAATTGATATCATCCTTGGTACATTCCATGTACTAACACATACTTGTGCCTACTTTGTTTCACTAATGCAGAGCTCGACACTCATACCTGCCATACATGTGGCTAGTGATCCCTTATAGACATTGAAGATGGTGAGTGCTAATGTTTCGAGGATGAGACCCTTTTATTGCTTTTATGTTATTTCATTTCAGATTTTGTATATAATGTATGTGCTATGTCCCAATCATCTCCCTATAATGTAATAGATGGCTTTTATACTCATGATGTTTCAAACACTCGTATGTGAAATGTCACTCTTAAAAGTCTTTTATTTCTATTATTGTTATGATGTATGCTATGTAGATTGTGTAGGAACTCTCGTGGTTTTGAATGTCCAGTCACATCTGGGGTGTACTTTGGGTCGTGACACTCCTATCGTTAAAACAATATTCACATGCATATAATTCAAATAACCCATGTTGTTGTTTTGACCAAAGTGACTATCGTTGTCACTTCTATGGTCACTCATTGTATTAGACATGCAAATCATCCAACAACGACACAAAATAACAACTACTACAACTAAATGAATTTACAAACTTATTTCTCAAATGGAATTTTCAACCACCATTCTGCAGAAATAACGCCATTTATGATGACACTCAAATGTCCTTCTTAATACCAACTTAAAGGGACAACAATTGGAGTTAGCATAAATGGTCAACTAAACAGTGGGGGTCAAATACCATAGAGAATGGTATATTATAAGGAAATCCTAGTAAGATATTGAGATTGTAAATATCTAAAGCAAGTGAGTTGAGGCTTCCACCAATTAAATAAATGATTAGGTTATCATTTATCACAATTATGCTAATATTTGAATTTTTAATCAAACTAAGCCATTATATAAAATAATTTATCAAAGTAATACATTTATCTAATATTTTACAAAACTAGTATAAACGTATTTCACGGTAACGTTTTAGGGTATATTTTTTTTTAAAAAACTAACAGCATTAGGTTGATATACATTATTGTAAGTAACGTTTTACTCCTAAAACGTTATTTTTAGTAACGTTTTACTCCTAAAATGTTACTATGAGTAACATTTTAGGAGTAAAACGTTACTGTGAGTAACGTATATCAATCTGACGCCATTAACTTTTAAAAAATAAAATATATCCTAAAACGTTACTGTGGAATACTTTTATACTAGTTCTGTAAAATTTTAGAAAAACATATTATTTTGATAAATGACTTTATATAATGGCAAGTTTTATTAAAACCTCCTAATATTTAGTCGAATTTAAGAAATATGAAGCAATCCAGGGGTGCTGGGATAAAAAATCGATATCATATAGGGGTATGATGTTCTATAGTGATGAATTTTCATAACAGGTTAGATTATCCTTAATGATGTTATTCATCTTTCGTTCTCAAAGCATTGATTCATAGAATCTCCTTTTGATCTCATCTATATTTCAATCTAAACAACCCAATAGTTTACTCTATTCTCTCTTTCGATGCAGAAATAGGAAAAACATATTCAATCCATAACCTTTATTTTCAAGAAATTTAAAGATGTCACACCTAAATTGCTATTATTGGACTAGTTACCCACTCCAATCAATCTCTTTCGAGCGTCAACTAGAGATTGAAAGAATGAATTAAGTTTGCAATATTTACTCTTAGTTAACCATGCTAATCATGACAAATTCATGTATTGATAGCAACAAAATAGAGTATACTACAATACCTACTATATTAAATTAACATGTAACCCCATAATTGCAGCCCTAAATCTTGAAGTTTTAGGCATTTATAACAGAAAATAAAGAAAATATACCTTCTATTAAAGCAACCAGGGGTAGTATCAATTTATGTAATTACAAGAAAATCCACTTTGGATTCAACTTTAATTTGTCAAATAGAAGAACAAAGTTGGCAAAACCCCAAAATGTAGAATTTGTTCTTCACAAAGTAATGTTTTCTCTCTTTTTAAAATATTAAGAACTCTCCCCAAAAGAGTAATCAAAAGATATTTTCCTTTATATCTCCTTTGGTCTATTTATAGTTTCTCAAAATATGGCCGAAAAATTCAACACGCTACTCTTTTTGCGACATTAGTTGGGCTTTCCTAGATTATTTGGTGCATCACTGATCATACTTCCGCCCGTAATTTTTTTCTCTAGTCTTCAAGTATTTTAACCTCTGTCAACAGACACGTTCTGTCTTTCTTTCACGTTTTCCGAATAATTGAATGCAACATTGGTTAACCTTTCAAGACTTCAATTTCTCCTTGCACTAATATTTTCGATGATGAGCAATGTCGTCTTTCTATTTCGATGAGTCACCATCTATGTCGAAGTTCGATGACCTTTCTCTCTAGGCCCAAGTGTTGTGCACTTTTCATTTAGGTGAGTCATGCTCACTAGGTGAGCCGCCTTTCTTTTTTTGCGACCATCAATTTATAGTTTGCACTTATTTTTACAATTTCGTCTATTCTCAAATATTTATCCTTGCATTGTCCATTAGCTTTCATATTTGTAAATCATCAAAGTGTCATCAGAATGAGAAAAAAATAGGAATTGAAGACGCTAAATATTGAGCTAAATAAGCCTCAAATGAGTGTAAATCCACGGCTCATTAATCGACATCTTCGTTTTTATTGGCTTGGTTTGCTTGAGAATTCCGAAGATTTCATCCATGTTTATCACGACCCGTTTTTCTTTAGACACCAACTCCAACTCACAATTTTTGACTACTTGACAAGGAGCATAAACACTCAAATTCTTGTTCTCACATTGGTCTTCATGGTTTCAATTTCAAATCCAAGTTGCATCATCTCATAACACCAAGTTATGACCAAGTTAAAGCAATAATTCTTCATTTGAAACATTAGATGATGTATCCTGTCACCCCCTTTAAGGTTTTTGGCCAAACACATGAACCAAATTTGACTCACTACCCTTATTTCTTCACATATTTACTCATCTAATATATATATATATATATATATATATATATATATATATCCAACATGAAGTCCTCCCCAACAAGGTCATGGATCATCAACATAATGATAACAATCACCAAGTATTGTTTCATCATACGAAGACGTAGAAAAAAATATATTTACAATTTGGATAAAAACAAGTAGATTAATTCTAAACCAATTCAATACTTCTTGTTGTTCCCCGACACTATTACCATTTTGATAATTTCTATGACCCATCATATGAATTAATAAGTAAGTAGTCCCTAGTAATATGATAACCCAACATGTATGGTCGGGGTTGAATCCCACAAGGAACATTGTGTCAGCAATTAAACGATAAAAAATTACAAGATACAAGTTTAAATCCGAATGAAAAATACATAATATAAAATGAATATGATTGTAGTAATAATCATAGATAGGGGAAAAAAATATTTTCAAGCAAAGAATCAAAGGGAATTAGGGGATGGTAAGCTAATTAATATTCTCAAGATCCACTAAACAATAATCTCATGCAAACTCAATCATGGATCAAAGTATATATGCATTGAAACTTCAATGATTCACCTTCTTCTTTCAAATATAAGCAAATATATCTCACCTAACTGTATTTAACCTATTTAAGTAGTTGTCACAATTAGTTCAATTCTATGCATTGCATGTATATATTATCTCTAATTATAATCCAATATATGTGTTGTTACACCACAAATTATGTACCAAATAATAATTCCTAACCTCAATTTAGTTTTTAAAGCTCAATCAAATTAAATGGGAAAGTCCAAGGAGAGGTAAAATTCATTAGGAAATCAATTAAGCTTGAAATTGACTAGATAATTAAGCACCCACTTAATAAATGTGAACCATTTAATTAACTACAAAAGCTAAAGATGTCAATAAACATAAATAATACCCAAATTCTCCAATGATCAATTACATCCATAATTGATGCGATAAAAATCAAGGAAATGAAGAGAGAGTGAAAATTATTACAATAGATAATTCAATCTTCAATTCAAAAGGTAAATTGTGAGGAAACTTGATATTAAAGGCTAAAACCCTTTGATAAGAACTCTTAAATTCATATGGAATCAATAATAATATCATAATTGCTATGAATGGGTGTAAAAATAGGGGGTGGGGTTGTGATCAATATGGTGAATTTTCAGTCCCGTCCAATGCCTGGAAGTTATTTCTTTGCGTTCACAACATTTTCAAATGTGATCGTGATGTGTGATATTTTTGTTTATCACAATAGCACTTGTTGGCCATGTGATTGTGATGCTTTAAGATTCTATTGACTCTGATGGAAATGTGTTGACCACGCGATCGTGATACCTAGAGTACTTCCAGTCTAAATTTGAAGTTTTTGCTCGTTTTGTCTCAATTTCAATTGGTTTCTTCAATCGTCTTCTTAATCAAGTCATTATTTTGTTTTCATACAAATATCAAGAGAACCACATCAAATGCACCTATTCTCAGTAAAACAAGCCAAAAGCAAAATCTTAAAGACAAGATAATGTTTGAATAAACTTATTTTATGAGAGAGTCACTAGCACAAGACCATGCTCACTCGAGCATCTGAAATAAAAAGAATGTGTCAAGTGATTATAAAGAAAATATAAGTGTCATGTCTTCGAACCATAAGGACTCACCTATGCTTTGTAGGTTTATAAGAATATGTACTAACAACTAATCTAATGTAAAACATAAAGATCTATATAATGAACAATACAAGCATAAGAATGTATGCTGTTAGAATTTACTACGTATGGGTAAAATTCATAAACGAGTGCATGATAAAAGACAAAAAACATAAACCGACACCTGAAGTTGATCTGAATTTTCAAAGAGACACCTAAACTATGCAAGTGTCCTATTACCCCCGAAACAATCGTCAACTAATATTATTATATCTTTTTTTATCCACATAGCATGGAGAACTCTTGAAGAACGTGAACAAACTAAAAAAATCAATATAATTTTATTTTTACTTTTTATTTCTTCCTTCTTCTTGATAAACTCGTTGTCATCTCCATTGAAGCTTCTCACTTTCAACATCACTTTTTACCACAACTCGACCTCCCTTTTTTACTTGTTTTAGTTTAACTTTTTAAGCTTAAAAGTTATCACAATATTTTATTATATTTTGAACGATTTCATAAACCCATTAGATATCAAGATGATTGTTAGGTTTTATTTAGTTTTTTTTTAAAAATTCAAATTTCACTAAAACTTTTAATATTTTCGGAGAATTCATTGATTTGTCGAATTAACATTTCTATTTAAAGTTATATGAGATTGAGATGTAATGATACCTTCAAAATTTTATTTTTCGTTGAAAAATAATTAGTTTGGTTATCAATAACTCAACAAAGTCTAGAAAATAGTGTGCTTTTTTAAATAAAAGAATTTGATTAACAGAGAAAAAAGAAAAATAATAAAGAAAATGGAGGGATTCAACTTGACATGGGGGTGGAGTGAGGTGAGGGTGGGAGGTGAAGAAGAAGAAAAAGAAAGGAAATAGAGGGAGCGGTAGCTTATAAGTAGGGGTGGAAGATTAAGTATAATTTAAATGAAATGAAATTAAAGTAATAATATTAAAATAAGTCAAAAAGAAAGAGAGAGAAGTAAAGAAAAACTTCAATGAAAAGAAAAATAATTTTTCAATTTAAATTGATACGTGTCACATAATGATTGATGTTTGATAACACTTGCTTTTTAAAATGTAAAATTGATATAATGATGAAATAATATAAGTTTAGAATTTTTTTTTTTGGGGGGGGGGGGGTAATACGACACCCACATAGTTAAAGTGTCTTTTTGAAAATTCGGGACAACTTCAAACGTCACTTTATTATTTTTTTTAATGATAAAATGATATGTCCGAATAGATGATAATGTAATGATTATGTAAACATGACATCAAACCTATCATAAATTTCATAAATCAGTGTACAAGGTCCTGCATTTTTCATCAAATCATAATTATAATACATGTAGTAATCATAAGAGTAGTTGTCATCCATTTAATGGAAAATAAAAATCAGAAATGGATGTGAACATATTAAAGGGGAGTTCCAAATAATTTGAGTGGAAAATCTAGATTTGAGTTCTCATCAAGATTCTCCACTCAAATTATTTGGGACTACCGTTGTTCCATTAACGTTTTTTCATTTTCATTTTCACCGAATTGATGACAACTACACACACATTTTTTTTATAAGGAGGGGTTCCTTATATTTATAAAACCTTTAGATTTTGTTTCTCATTTCTCTTTTATTTTCATTTGGGAACATAAAACTAGACTTCAACCAAAGAAAACTAAAATAATTAAGAAAGAGATCCTCAAATGAGTGAAATTTACCAGTCATCAACTTAGAATTTTTGTTTCTACTTAAGTAAAAAATAAATAAAAACCTCAAGATGCTCTTATTCTAGCAGACACCACAAAGGCAATGGCTTCGGTTGGTACTAACAAGTAGTTCACATGCAAACTTTTAACAAGCTCAATCTCCTCATTCACATGCACCACTATATTCCTAGTACCAACCAATCCACCACCTTCCCAAATAGATGACGATTTTGCACTTAAGAAAGTAGTCACCATGTTTATCATTGGAAAACTTGATGCATCTATTTAGGGTTAGCTACTCATACTTCACCACATCCAACACCAATCAAACACTAACAAGCAATTCAAAATTTACCTTAAGAAAGATGTCACTCTATTCGTTATTAGGCATTGTCATTTTAACATCTCGTAACTCCAAATAACTAGAAATAAGCTAAAAGACTTAAAATTATCACATTTGAAAAAAAAGAGGAAAAATCTAGAAAATTTACTTAGCTTAAGAAGTGAGTTTTGGTAATTTTCAAACGACCATAACTTCTATCTCAAGAGGATTAAGAGTCACTTATTTATGTGGTTGGAATGCCTTTGGAATAATCTTTCCAAGGCGTCGAGTTTGCACGATTTCGATATAGTATGAGAGAGATATGCCTTCCAGAAGTTGGGTTGTTGGATTGAGGAAAGTCCTAATGCGGATTTAAGGAAGGGAAAACAAATCTTTTCTCTAATTTATTTCCTAATTCATTTTTAGGGATTTAATAGGGTAAAACTTAGTTTTATTCAGCTTTGAAAAATAAGAATACGCTTAGGGCTTGTAGAAGAGAGAAAAGAAGAATGAACGAGAGAGAAGTCACGATTTTGCAAATATCATCCAAGCTTTGTGATTGGAATTCGTTGGGGGTGATCCCTATCAAGGTATGTGGGTTACCAATTTGTTTTAATTCAACAATCTATGAGTTAATTTAATGTTAGAAGTTAAGTTCTTAAAGAAAAGTTTTGAATATTTAATGATTGAATTGTTGGCTTCCATGGTTAGTTTAATCCTTGTTTCTCCAAGTTATTTTGAGTTGAATTTGGTTGTTATTGAGAGTACCAATAGTCCCAATCATATGGTGAAAGAACTAGGAAGGTTTGGAGGGTTTTGGAGATGAAAAGAAGTTGAAATATTGGTCAGACGCACCTGGGTAAGGCCAGGCGTTTCGCGCCTGCACTACGCCAGAAAAAGGTTGCAGTCAACTAGGGCCTGGTGCGGTGCGCCACTAGTGGGACAAGTCCAAGCCTCAGTCAACAAAGGATGGTGTAGCGCGCCACTTGTGTGCGCAGATCGGTTTTTGTCGCCTAGTTTTTGTAGTTTAACCTGCGTAAGTCCTTCTAAGGTACATTAACACTTTCTAATGATTATAATTACTCTAATTGAGTTCTAAACATATAGAAATCACAAAAGAACTTGATTCATAATTCAATTCAAGGAAAATTAAGATCAAAGTCAAATAAGTTAACAGTTAAGTCTAAAAGTTAAAAAGCAAGTCAAAAACAGTTCCTACAGTTCCTAGTAATCTTTTTAAGCCTTTTAACTTGGTCTTAAGTCTCAAGACAATTAAGAAACGAGTAAAGCATTGATTTTAATTCTCAAAAGTTATTAGGGAACTAAGTATTCCCTATGATTTAAGTCACAAGTTAAGCAAGGAGCATAGAGTTGAGTCATTTCTCAAAATTTATAAGGGAACTAAGTATTCCCTAAGAGTTACAAATGTTTTTACATTTTGAGCAAGAAAGGAAGCTAGATTTCCAAAAGAGCCTTTGGCTAGTTTTAGTAAAAAGGAAACTATGATTTCAAAGAGAGCTTTTAAAGCTAAGTTTGAGCAAATTACCTTAAACCAGACAAGAAGTTTTTTAAGAAAACATATGAGCTATGTATTTTGGGAGTAGTATTGAGCACCGATAAGGGGACACGAGTTCATATTAACTCAAGTATCCATAAACCATGTATCCAACATGGACAGAGAAATGATCATACTTTTTAGATGATTCCTTAGTGCTTTTTAGCATAGAATAGTGGACCACTTAGTTGTTCATGTTCTATACTGACGGCAAGGTATAGGACACCCATCTTGAAACATAATGTAAGACGTTGTACCATCGCTTAGACTCATATTGATTGTTGTAGATTAGATAATCTCCCACAAAAACTATACTACTATTATTGTACGTAAAGCTGAGTTTGTTATTGCATTATATATATATATATATATATATATATATCATGTGTCTTTACTGCTTTATATTGAGTTCGTATTTCATGAGTTTAGTAGAGCCAAAACAAGTTCTTCTTAATCCTTTCAAGCTTTATGTTGTTGTTAGCATTCAAACTCGCATACTCGTACATTCAATGAATTAGTGCCAGTAGGCTTGCATCTTTTTATGATGTAGACGCAAGTAACCAGGATCAGCACACAACGCCTCGTTGATCTAGTTTGAGCATCCAGAGTCAGTGGTAAGCCTCCTTTCATTATGGAGGACACATATTTATTTCTTATTAGTCTTTCCTTTTTATAGAATGTTGTGGCTCCTGTCCATGTCACGACCCAAACCGGGTTGCGACTGGCACCCACACTTACCGTCCTATGTGAGCGAACCAACCAATCTAAACCTTAACATTTCAAGGTAATATCAACATAAAGTAATGCGGAAGACTTAACTAATTAATAAAAACAATTCAAAACTATTATTATCATCCCCAAAATCTGGAAGTCATCATCACAAGAACATCTACGATCAAATGACTAAACTAAGAGTATTCTAAAAGTTAAAAATACATAAGAAGCTAGTCCATGCCGGAAGTTCAAGGCATCAAGACTTGAAGAAGGAGATCCAGTCCAAGCTAGAAGCATTAGCTCACCCTGAATTTCCGATGTAGTAAGACTGGCTTGAATTACTGTTGAGTTGGAGACGATGGCACGTTTCCTGCACTCCACAAATAAACAAGAAGAAAACATAAAAGTAGGGGTCAGTACAAAACACGGGTACTGAGTAGATATCATCGGCCAACTCAAAATAGGGGACAGTACATATCAATATTATCGTAAATCAACTATAAAACTCAACATATAGCCACAACAAGTATTATAATCATCAATAAGTACCATCAAGTTCATCCATGAGGGCTCAAGCCTCAACACCATACTCATTTGGGAATTATGTTCATTAGATTGAGTATATTAGCATCTTTCAAGATTCATTATCTTTAATTCTCTTGTGTCGGTACGTGACACTCCGATCCCTCATATTCATTATTCCTCTTGTGTCGGTACGTGACACTCCGATCCCCTATATCTACGTGTCGGTCCGTGACACCCGATCCCCTAATTCTACGTGTCGGTTCGTGACACCCGATCCCCTAATTCTACGTGTCGGTTCGTGACACCCGATCCCCTAATTCTACGTGTTGGTTCGTGACACCCGATCCCCTAATTCTACGTGTCGGTTCGTGACACCCGATCCCCTAATTCTACGTGTCGGTTCGTGACACCCGATCCCCTAATTCTACGTGTCGATTCGTGACACCCGATCCCCTAATTCTACGTGTCGGTTCGTGACACCCGATCCACTAATATCATTCTGTAAATCATCAGGCCTTCTCTATACCAAGGCATCATCAATCCCATTACTTTAATTCATCAAGCCTTCTTCTATACCAAGGCATCATCATTAATAATGTATATTAAAGTTTCCTTTCAAGATTTGGGATTCAATATTTTTCGTCATGCTCATCTTATCACAATCACACAATCATATTCATGCAAACATACAATTAAGCATATAGTAGGGTTTACAATACTACCAATACATATCATTCTCTATTAAGAGTTTACTATGAAAGCATGAAAACCATAACCTACCTTCACCGAAGATTAGTGATCAAGCAAGCAAATTTTTCTCCAAGCTTTGTTTCTCCCTTCTCGTTCGATTCTCTCTCTCTCTCTCTTGTTCTTTCTATTTTCTTTATTCCAACCCTCTTTCTTTTACCCTAATTAGTATATAATTAAGAATAAAAGATGGCAATAATACCCCACTAATTAACTTAGGGTTACCTCTTTTAACCCCTCAAGAATTTGAGTTATTAATATAAACCCACGAACTTTATAATTAAGGCAAGAATAGTCAAAAACGTCCCTTAAAACTTAACCAGAAATCCGACTCTGCCTGGGATTTGCGCAACCTGTGACTGGCCGTCGTGCCTGCGACGGTCCGTCCTGCAGGTCGTCGCAGAGTTCAGAGACCCAATATTTCCACCAAGGGTCTGTGACGGTCCGTCACACCTGTGACGGTCCGTCCTGCCATTCCGTCACAAAGTTCAGAGAGTCGATTTTTAGTACCCAATTTCAGATTTTCTAAGTGTTAAGAAACTAGACCCTGCGACAGTCTGTCGTGCCCATGACGGTCCGTCGTGGGGTCCGTCGCTTCTGCCAGTTTTTCCAGAAATAAAGTCTGCTGCTCAAAACGACTAAACGGGTCGTTACATTAGATACCAATTTACCCATCGTTCGTCCCCGAATGATCAAAAGAAGGAAAACAAGGGCGAAAAGGAGTACCTGAATCTGTAAACAGATGTGGGTATTTTTCTCGCATATCCGCCGCCTTCTCCCAAGTGGCTTGTTCAACCGGTCGATTCTTCCATTGCACCTTGATAGATGCAATCTCTCTTGACCTCAACTTGCGAACTTCTCTATCTAAAATAGCAACAGGCTCCTCTTCATAAGACAAGTTCTCATCAAGCAAAACTGAATCCCAACGGATAATGTAGTTTCCATCCCCATGGTATCTTTTCAACATCGACACATGGAATACCGGATGCACTCCGGACAGCCCTGGAGGCAAGGCTAACTCATAAGCCACCTCTCCTACTCGCTTAAGTACTTCAAATGGTCCAATGTATCTTGGACTTAGTTTACCCCTTTTTCCAAACCGCATCACCCCTTTCATTGGTGAAACTTTCAACAAGACTTGTTCACCTTCCATGAACTCTAAGTCTCTAACCTTTCGATCTGCATATTCTTTTTGTCTACTTTGCGCCGCTAGAAGCTTTTCTTGAATAGACCTCACTTTTTCCCTCGAATCCCTCAAGAGATCAGTACCCCAAGGTCTAACCTCGAACGCATCAAACCAATTAATGGGAGACCTACATCTCCTACCATACAATGCTTCAAATGGGGCCATATCAATGCTTGAGTGATAGCTATTATTGTATGAAAACTCCGCTAAGGGTAAGAAGCTATCCTAATGACCACCAAACTCTATCACACACGCACGAAGCATATCCTTCAACACTTGAATCGTTCGCTCAGACTGACCATCGGTCTGGGGATGGAACGCAGTACTAAGGTCCAACCTAGTACCCAATTCTGCATGCAATGTTTTCCAAAACTTAGAAGTAAACTGCGTACCTCTATCTGATATGATAGATAGTGGAACCCCATGCAATCGCACCACTTCCGAGATGTAAAGTTTGGCTAACTTTTCTGCATTGTAAGTCACCTTGACCGGAATGAAATGAGCAGATTTAGTTAGCCTATCAACAATCACCCAAATGGAGTCATACTTACCCATTGTCTTCGGAAGACCAACCACAAAATCCATTGCAATTCTTTCCCACTTCCATTCCGGAATGGGCATTCTCTGAAGCGTTCCTCCAGGCCTTTGGTGTTCATACTTTACTTGTTGACAGTTTGGACATTTGGCAATAAAATCCACAATGTCACGTTTCATTCTACTCCACCAAAAGTGTTGCTTTAGGTCACGATACATCTTGGTTGCGCCCGGATGTATAGAATACCTTGAACTATGAGCCTCTGTCAGAATAGTATTGATCAAATCATCGACGCGGGGTACACATACCCTTCCCTTGATTCTCAAAACACCTTGCTCATCGATTTGTGCTTCCTTAGCCTCTCCTCGCAATACATTATCTTGGATTCTGTGCAGTTTCTCATCATCTGACTGTCTTCCCTTAATCTTGTCAAGAAAGGAAGATCTTGCCTCCACAGAAGCCAACAATCCTCCCCTCTCATTTACTTCTAATCTCATCAAGTCATTAGCTAGAGTCTGAACCTCTCTAGCCAATGGGCGTCTAGAAGCTTGCAAGTGAGCTAGACTTCCCATGCTTCCCGCCTTCCTACTTAAAGCATCCGCTACAACATTCGCTTTCCCTGGATGATACAAGATAGTGATATTTTAGTCCTTTAGTAACTCCATCCATCTCCTCTGTCTTAAGTTCAAATCTTTCTGAGTAAAGACATACTAAAGGCTACGATGATCCGTATAGATCTCACACTTAACCTCATATAAATAGTGCCTCCATTGTTTTAATGCAAACACTACCGCGGCCAATTCCAAATCATGAGTGGGATAGTACCAAGTTTGTCACGACCCAAACCTGGTTGCGACTGGCACCCACACTTACCCTCCTGTGTGAGCGAACCAACCAATCTACACCTTAACATTTCAAGGTAATATCAACATAAAGTAATGCGGAAGACTTAACTGATTAATAAAAACAATTCAAAACTATTATTATCATCTCCAAAATCTGGATAGTGCACGAAACTTAGCCTCATAAGCATTAACCGACATCCTACCTTGCTCTAGGCTTAAGAACTCATCCCTTTTCCGATCCCTCAAAGTCCGGGGGATATACTTCTCCATAAACAAACTAGAGAATGAGGCCCAAGTCATAGGTGGTACCTCTATTGGTTGACACTCGATATGTGACCGCCACCACATTTTGGCGTTCCCTTGAAACTGATAAGTCACAAACTCCACACCAAACCGTTCTACTATACCCATCTTGTGTAGTAACTCGTGAAAGTCAACCAGAAAATCATAGGCATCCTCCGATTCAGCACCCTTGAAGACCGGAGGTTTCAATTTCAAGAACTTACTGAAGAGTTCATGCTGATCATTTGTCATTATAGGCCCAGTATTCAGACGTGGAAACGTGCCCATTCCGGAATGGAAGTGGGAAAGAATTGCAATGGATTTTGTGGTTGGTCTTCCGAAGACAATGGGTAAGTATGACTCCATTTGGGTGATTGTTGATAGGCTAACTAAATCTGCTCATTTCATTCCGGTCAAGGTGACTTACAATGCAGAAAAGTACGTCAACACCAACACCAGCCAGACAAGAAACAACAGAGCCAGCCACTGGGGCTGTGGCTCGAGGAAGAACAGCGGCGAGGGGCCGTGGTAGAGGTCGTGGGAGGACGTCCTCTAGAGGGAGAGGAGGAACACCTAGCCCATCTGATACTAGGGCAGTGACTCCCCCACCGACTGAGGAAGTAATAAGAGAAGGGGAGGATGGGGAAACTGAACAAGTGCAAAATGAGGAAACGCCACCCCAACCTACCCTAGAGATGATCAATCAGGTTCTGGCTTATCTTAGCGGGTTATCTGATCAAGGTCAGGCACCTCCAGTGTTTTCTGCGCCAACACCTCCGGTTTCAGAAGTACAACATGCAGCTACTATGGCTCCCCGCATGGATGTTCCATTGGAAATAGGCACGTTTCCCCGTCTGACTACTGGGCCTATAATGACAAATGATTAGCATGACCT
Organism: Solanum lycopersicum; assembly: GCF_036512215.1. Classification (NCBI taxonomy): domain Eukaryota; kingdom Viridiplantae; phylum Streptophyta; class Magnoliopsida; order Solanales; family Solanaceae; genus Solanum; species Solanum lycopersicum. The sequence goes on from NC_090806.1 coordinate 24,664,182, forward strand.
TTTCAGTAAGTTCTTGAAATTGAAACCTCCAGTCTTCAAGGGTGCTGAATCAGAGGATGCCTATGATTTTCTGGTTGACTGTCACGAGTTACTACACAAGATGGGTATAGTAGAACGGTTTGGTGTGGAGTTTGTGACTTATCAGTTTCAAGGGAACGCCAAAATGTGGTGGCAGTCACATATCGAGTGTCAACCAATAGAGGCACCACCTATGACTTGGGCCTCATTCTCTAGTTTGTTTATGGAGAAGTATATCCCCCGGACTTTGAGGGATCGGAAAAGGGATGAGTTCTTGAGCCTAGAGCAAGGTAGGATGTCGGTTAATGCTTATGAGGCTAAGTTTCGTGCACTATCCAGATATGCCACTCAACTCTATTTCAGTCCTCAAGAACGGATTCGCCGGTTTGTGAAGGGGTTGAGGTCAGAATTGTGGATTTCGGCCTTACAGATAGCGGCAACGGTAAAATCCTTCCAAGAGGTGGTAGACTTTGTGATAGAAGTGGAAGGAGTGAAGCCAGACGACTTCACCACAACATCGACATCAAAAAGGCTTCGAAAGGGAGGTGAGTTTAATGGTTCTTACACTAGAGGACAAGGTTCGGGAAGTTACTCAGTCCGACCAATTCAGTCTTCACTACAGACTGTAGTTGGGGGACCACCTCAGACCGGTCAACACTTCTCCGAGGGGCATATGATCGACTCCAAAGAATGTTATGGATGTGGAGAGATTGTACATATTAGGAGAAATTGTCCCAGACCAAGTTACAGACCCCAATAGCTAGAGGTAGAGGTGGTCATGGTAGAGGCCGTTTTTCTGGAGGGCGTGGTGGTCAAGGTAATAGTGGTCACCAAAACGGCAGAGGTAATGGGCAAACTGGGGCCACTACATCACAACATGGTAGGGGCAACGGAAAGACGAATGATAGGGCCCATTGTTACGCTTTCCCTGGGCGGTCTGAAGCGGAGGCATCTGATGGTATCATCACAGGTAATCTTCTGGTTTGTGATTGCATGGCTTCTGTATTGTTTGATCCTGGATCCACGTTTTCTTATGTATCTTCCTCATTTGCTAATAGTCTAAATTTACATTGTGAATTACTTGATATGCCTATCCGTGTCTCTACTCCGGTGGGTGAGTTTGTGGTAGTTGAAAAGGTATATAGGTCTTGTTTGGTAAACTTTGTGGGGAGCAACACTTATGTAGATTTGGTTATCTTAGAAATGGATGATTTTGACGTGATTCTGGGTATGACTTGACTTTCTCCGTAATTTGCAATCTTGGATTATAATGCTAAAACGGTGACGTTAGCCAAGCCTGGGACAGACCCGTTAGTGTGGGAGGGTGACTACACTTCCAATCCGGTCCGCATCGTCTCCTTTCTTCGTGCTAAGAAAATGATTAGTAAAGGGTGTTTAGCTTTCTTGGCACATCTCAAGGATGACACTAACCAAGTACCTTCAATTGAGTCGGTTTCGGTAGTTCGTGAGTTTCTGGATGTGTTCCCTACAGATCTTCCTGGTATGCCACTGGATAGGGATATTGACTTCTGTTTGATCTTGAACCCGGTACTCGCCCCATTTCTATACCCCCTTATAGAATGGCTCCCGCGGAGTTAAGAGAGTTAAAAGCACAACTTCAAGAGTTATTGAACAAAGGCTTCATTAGACCAAGTGCATCTCCTTGGGGTGCTCCGTTTTTGTTTGTAAAGAAGAAGGATGGGAGTTTTCGAATGTGTATAGACTGCAGACAACTAAACAAGGTAACCATAAAGAACAAGTATCCTCTTCCCCGCATTGATGATTTGTTCGACCAGTTACAAGGTGCTTGTGTCTTCTCTAAGATTGACTTGAGATCCGGTTATCATCAATTGAAAATACGGGCAACGGATGTGCCAAAGACTGCTTTTCGAACAAGGTATGGGCATTACGAATTTGTAGTGATGTCCTTTGGTCTTACGAATGCCCCTGCTGCGTTCATGAGCTTGATGAACGGGATTTTTAAGCCATATTTGGACCTCTTCGTGATCGTATTTATTGATGATATATTGTTATACTCAAAGAGCAAGAAGGAACATGAAGAGCATTTGAGAATGGTATTGGAAATGTTGAGGGAGAAAAAGCTTTATGCCAAGTTCTCTAAGTGTGAGTTTTGGCTAGATGCGGTGTCCTTGTTGGGGCACGTGGTTTCTAAGGATGGAGTGATGGTGGATCCTTCTAAGATTGAGACAGTGAAGAATTGGGTAAGACCCACTAATGTGTCAGAAATAAGGAGCTTTGTTGGGTTAGCTAGCTACTACCGCCGATTTGTCAAGGGATTCTCTTCTATTGCTTCCCAATTGATGAACTTGACTAAGCAGAATGTCCCATTTGTATGGTCGGATGAATGTGAGGAAAGCTTTCAGAAGCTCAAGACTTTGTTGACTACCGCACCTATCCTTACCTTGCCAGTAGAGGGTAAGAACTTCATTGTTTATTGTGATGCATCCTATTATGGTTTGGGTGCAGTACTAATGCAAGAGAAGAGTGTGATTGCTTATGCTTCAAGACAATTAAAAGTGCATGAACGTAACTATCCCACTCATGATTTGGAATTGGCCGCGGTAGTGTTTGCATTAAAACAATGGAGACACTATTTATATGGGGTTAAGTGTGAGATCTATACGGATCATCGTAGCCTTCAGTATGTCTTTACTCAGAAAGATTTGAACTTAAGACAGAGGAGATGGATGGAGTTACTAAAGGACTACGATATCACTATCTTGTATCATCCGGGGAAGGCGAATGTTGTAGCGGATGCTTTAAGTAGGAAGGCGGGAAGCATGGGAAGTCTAGCTCACTTGCAAGCTTCTAGACGCCCATTGGCTAGAGAGGTTCAGACTCTAGCTAATGACTTGATGAGATTAGAAGTAAATGAGAGGGGAGGATTGTTGGCTTCTGTGGAGGCAAGATCTTCCTTTCTTGACAAGATTAAGGGAAGACAGTCAGATGATGAGAAACTGCGCAGAATCCAAGATAAGGTATTGCGAGGAGAGGCTAAGGAAGCACAAATCGATGAGGAAGCTGTTTTGAGAATCAAGGGGAGGGTATGTGTACCCCGCGTCGGTGATTTGATCAATACTATTCTGACAGAGGCTCATAGTTCAAGGTATTCTATACATCCGGGCGCAACCAAGATGTATCGTGACCTAAAGCAACACTTTTGGTGGAGTAGAATGAAGCGTGACATTGTAGATTTTATTGCCAAATGTCCAAACTGTCAACAAGTAAAGTATGAACACCAAAGGCCCGGAGGAACGCTTCAGAGAATGCCCATTCCGGAATGGAAGTGGGAAAGAATTGCAATGGATTTTGTGGTTGGTCTTCCGAAGACAATGGGTAAGTATGACTCCATTTCGGTGATTGTTGATAGGCTAACTAAATCTGCTCATTTCATTCCGGTCAAGGTGACTTACAATGCAGAAAAGTTAGCCAAACTTTACATCTCGGAAGTGGTGCGATTGCATGGGGTTCCACTATCCATCATATCAGATAGAGGTACGCAGTTTACTTCTAAGTTTTGGAAAACATTGCATGCGGAATTGGGTACTAGGTTGGACCTTAGTACTGCGTTCCATCCTCAGACCGATGGCCAGTCTGAAAGGACTATTCAAGTGTTGGAGGATATGCTTCGTGCGTGTGTGATAGAGTTTGGGTCTCTGAACTCTGCGACGACCTGCAGGACGGACCGTCGCAGGCACGACGGCCCGTCACAGGTTGCGCAAATCCCAGGCAGAGTCGGATTTCTGGTTAAGTTTTAAGGGACGTTTTTGACTATTCTTGCCTTAATTATAAAGTTCGTGGGTTTATATTAATAACTCAAATTCTTGAGGGGTTAAAAGAGGTAACCCTAAGTTAATTAGTGGGGTATTATTGCCATCTTTTATTCTTAATTATATACTAATTAGGGTAAAAGAAAGAGGGTTGGAATAAAGAAAATAGAAAGAACAAGAGAGAGAGAGAGAATCGAACGAGAAGGGAGAAACAAAGCTTGGAGAAAAATTTGCTTGCTTGATCACTAATCTTCGGTGGAGGTAGGTTATGGTTTTCATGCTTTCATAGTAAACTCTTAATAGAAAATGATATGTATTGGTAGTATTGTAAACCCTACTATATGCTTAATTGTATGTTTGCATGAATATGATTGTATGATTGTGATAAGATGAGCATGACGAAAATATTGAATCCCAAATCTTGATAGGAAACTTTAATATACATTATTAATGATGATGCCTTGGTATAGAAGAAGGCTTGATGAATTAAAGTAATGGGATTGATGATGCCTTGGTATAGAGAAGGCCTGATGATTTACAGAATGATATTAGTGGATCGGGTGTCACGAACCGACACGTAGAATTAGTGGATCGGGTGTCACGAACTGACACGTAGAATTAGGGGATCGGGTGTCACGAACCGACACGTAGAATTAGGGGATCGGGTGTCACGAACCGACACGTAGAATTAGGGGATCGGGTGTCACGAACCGACATATAGAATTAGGGGATCGGGTGTCACGAACCGACACGTAGAATTAGGGGATCGGGTGTCACGAACCGACACGTAGATATAGGGGATCGGAGTGTCACGTACCGACACAAGAGGAATAATGAATATGAGGGATCGGAGTGTCATGTACCGACACAAGAGGAATAATGAATATGAGGGATTGGAGTGTCACGTACCGACACAAGAGAATTAAAGATAATGAATCTTGAAAGATGCTAATATACTCAATCTAATGAACATAATTCCCAAATGAGTATGGTGTTGAGGCTTGAGCCCTCATGGATGAACTTGATGGTACTTATTGATGATTATAATACTTGTTGTGGCTACATGTTGAGTTTTATAGTTGATTTACGATAATATTGATATATACTGTCCCCTATTTTGAGTTGGCCGATGATATCTACTCAGTACCCGTGTTTTATACTGACCCCTACTTTTATGTTTTCTTCTTGTTTATTTGTGGAGTGCAGCAAACGTGCCATCGTCTTCAACTCAACAGTAATTCAAGCCAGTCTTACTACATCGGAAATTCAGGGTGAGCTAATGCTTCTAGCTTGGACTGGATCTCCTTCTTCAAGTCTTGATGCCTTGAACTTCCGGCATGGACTATCTTCTTATGTATTTTTAGCTTTTAGAATACTCTTAGTTTAGTCATTTGATCGTAGATGTTCTTGTGATGATGACTTCCAGATTTTGGGGATGATAATAATAGTTTTGAATTGTTTTTATTAATGGGTCCGTCGCTTCTGCCAGTTTTTCCAGAAATAAAGTCTGCTGCTCAAAACGACTAAACGGGTCGTTACATTAGATACCTATTTACCCATCATTCGTCCCCGAACGATCAAAAGAAGGAAAACAAGGGCGAAAAGGAGTACCTGAATCTGTAAACAGATGTGGGTATTTTTCTCGCATATCCGCCTCCTTCTCCCAAGTGGCTTCTTCAACCGGTCGATTCTTCCATTGCACCTTGATGGATGCAATCTCTCTTGACCTCAACTTGCGAACTTCTCTATCTAAAATAGCAACAGGCTCCTCTTCATAAGACAAGTTCTCATCAAGCAAAACTGAATCCCAACGGATAATGTAGTTTCCATCCCCATGGTATCTTTTCAACATCAACACATGGAATACCGGATGCACTCCGGACAGCCCTGGAGGCAAGGGTAACTCATAAGCCACTTCTCCTACTCGCTTAAGTACTTCAAATGGTCCAATGTATCTTGGACTTAGTTTACCCCTTTTTCCAAACCGCATCACCCCTTTCATGGGTGAAACTTTCAAGAAGACTTGTTCACCTTCCATGAACTCTAAGTCTCTAACCTTTCGATCTGCATATTCTTTTTGTCTACTTTGCGCCGCTAGAAGCTTTTCTTGAATAGACCTCACTTTTTCCATCGAATCCCTCAAGAGATCAGTACCCCAAAGTCTGACCTCGAACGCATCAAACCAACCAATGGGAGACCTACATCTCCTACCATACAATGCTTCAAATGGGGTCATATCAATGCTTGAGTGATAGCTATTATTGTATGAAAACTCCGCTAAGGGTAAGAAGCTATCCCAATGACCACCAAACTCTATCACACACGCACGAAGCATATCCTCCAACACTTGAATCGTTCGCTCAGACTGACCATCGGTCTGGGGATGGAACGCAGTACTAAGGTCCAACCTAGTACCCGATTCTGCATGCAATGTTTTCCAAAACTTAGAAGTAAACTGCGTACCTCTATCTGATATGATGGATAGTGGAACCCCATGCAATCGCACCACTTCCGAGATGTAAAGTTTGGCTAACTTTTCTGCATTGTAAGTCACCTTGACCGGAATGAAATGAGCAGATTTAGTTAACCTATCAACAATCACCCAAATGGAGTCATACTTACCCATTGTCTTCGGAAGACCAACCACAAAATCCATTGCAATTCTTTCCCACTTCCATTCCGGAATGGGCATTCTCTGAAGTGTTCCTCCGGGCCTTTGGTGTTCATACTTGTTGACAGTTTGGACATTTGGCAATAAAATCTACAATGTCACGCTTCATTCTACTCCACCAAAAGTGTTGCTTTAAGTCACGATACATCTTGGTTGCGCCCGGATGTATAGAATACCTTGAACTATGAGCCTCTGTCAGAATAGTGTTGATCAAACCATCGACGCGAGGTACACATACCTTTCCCTTGATTCTCAAAACACCTTCCTCATTGATTTGTGCTTCCTTAGCCTCTCCTCGCAATACTTTATCTTGAATTCTGCGCAGTTTCTCATCATCAGACTGTCTTCCCTTAATCTTGTCAAGAAAGGAAGATCTTGCCTCCACAGAAGCCAACAATCCTCCCCTCTCATTTAATTCTAATCTCATCAAGTCATTAGCTAGAGTCTGAACCTCTCTAGACAATGGGCGTCTAGAAGCTTGCAAGTGAGCTAGACTTCCCATGCTTCCCGCCTTCCTACTTAAAGCATCCGCTACAACATTCGCCTTCCCCGGATGATACAAGATAGTGATATCGTAGTCCTTTAGTAACTCCATCCATCTCCTCTGTCTTAAGTTCAAATCTTTCTGAGTAAAGACATACTGAAGGCTACGATGATCCGTATAGATCTCACACTTAACCCCATATAAATAGTGTCTCCATTGTTTTAATGCAAACACTACCGCGGCCAATTCCAAATCGTGAGTGGGATAGTTACGTTCATGCACTTGTTCAGTTTCCCCATCCTCCCCTTCTCTTATTACTTCCTCAGTCGGTGGGGGAGTCACTGCCCTAGTATCAGATGGGCTAGGTGCTTGTCCTCTCCCTCTAGAGGACGTCCTCCCACGACCTCTTCCACGGCCCCTTGCCGCTGTTCTTCCTCGAGCCACAGCCCCAGTGGCTGGCTCAGTTGTTTCTTGTCTGGACGTTGTTGGTGTTGGCGTAGTCGTTGCTCTAGTTCTAACCATCTGCTAAAGAGAGTGAAGATATTCAGATACCAATTCGTATCGCCTAGATACCAATTGGACTCAAGTAGTAGAACGAAAGAAAGAATGAAAGAGTGAAATTTTCCTAAAGTCTTATAGCCTCTCAAAAAAAAGTAAAGGCGCCGTTCCTTAAGACTCTACTAGACCTGTTCTTGTGTGATGACACCAACGAACCTAATGCTCTGATACCAAGTTTGTCACGACCCAAACCGGGTTGCGACTGGCACCCTCACTTACCCTCCTATGTGAGCGAACCAACCAATCTACACCTTAACATTTCAAGGTAATATCAACATAAAGTAATGCGGAAGACTTAACTCATTAATAAAAACAATTCAAAACTATTATTATCATCCCCAAAATCTGGAAGTCATCATCACAAGAACATCTACGATCAAATGACTAAACTAAGAGTATTCTAAAAGCTAAAAATACATAAGAAGCTAGTCCATGCCGGAAGTTCAAGGCATCAAGACTTGAAGAAGGAGATCCAGTCCAAGCTAGAAGCATTAGCTCACCCTGAATTTCCGATGTAGTAAGACTGGCTTGAATTACTGTTGAGTTGAAGACGATGGCACGTTTGCTGCACTTCACAAATAAACAAGAAGAAAACATAAAAGTAGGGGTCAGTACAAAACACGGGTACTGAGTAGATATCATCGGCCAACTCAAAATAGGGGACAATATATATCAATATTATCGTAAATCAACTATAAAACTCAACATGTAGCCACAACAAGTATTATAATCATCAATAAGTACCATCAAGTTCATCCATGAGGGCTCAAGCCTCAACACCATACTCATTTGGGAATTATGTTCATTAGATTGAGTATATTAGCATCTTTCAAGATTCATTATCTTTAATTCTCTTGTGTCGGTATGTGACACTCCGATCCCTCATATTCATTATTCCTCTTGTGTCGGTACGTGACACTCCGATCCCTCATATTCATTATTCCTCTTGTGTCGGTATGTGACACTCCGATCTCCTATATCTACGTGTCGGTTCGTGACACCCGATCCCCTAATTCTACGTGTCAGTTCGTGACACCCGATCCCCTAATTCTACGTGTCGGTTCGTGACACCCGATCCCCTAATTCTACGTGTCAGTTCGTGACACCCGATCCCCTAATTCTACGTGTCGATTCGTGACACCCGATCCCCTAATTCTACGTGTCAGTTCGTGACACCCGATCCACTAATATCATTCTGTAAATCATCAGGCCTTCTCTATACCAAGGCATCATCAATCCCATTACTTTAATTCATCAAGCCTTCTTCTATACCAAGGCATCATCATTAATAATGTATATTAAAGTTTCCTTTCAAGATTTGGGATTCAATATTTTCGTCATGCTCATCTTATCACAATCACACAATCATATTCATGCAAACATACAATTAAGAATATAGTAGGGTTTACAATACTACCAATACATATCATTCTCTATTAAGAGTTTACTATGAAAGCATGAAAACCATAACCTACCTCCACCGAAGATTAGTGATCAAGCAAGCAAATTTTTCTCCAAGCTTTGCTTCTCCCTTCTCGTTCGATTCTCTCTCTCTCTCTTGTTCTTTCTATTTTCTTTATTCCAATCCTCTTTCTTTTACCCTAATTAGTATATAATTAAGAATAAAAGATGGCAATAATACCCCACTAATTAACTTAGGGTTACCTCTTTTAACCCCTCAAGAATTTGAGTTATTAATATAAACCCACGAACTTTATAATTAAGGCAAGAATAGTCAAAAACGTCCCTTAAAACTTAACCAGAAATCCGACTCTGCCTGGGATTTGCGCAACCTGTGACGGGCCGTCGTGCCTGCGACGGTCCGTCCTGCAGGTCATCGCAGAGTTCAGAGACCCAATATTTCCACCAAGGGTCTGTGACGGTCCGTCCTGCCATTCCGTCACAAAGTTCAGAGAGTCGATTTTTAGTACCCAATTTCAAATTTTCTAAGTGTTAAGAAACGAGACCCTGCGACGGTCCGTCGTGCCCATGACGGTCAGTCGTGGGTTCCGTCGCTTCTGCCAATTTTTCCAGAAATAAAGTCTGCTGCTCAAAACGACTAAACGGGTCGTTACAGTCCAACATCCATCCTAGTATAATATAGGCTTCATAGATAGTCACACAGTTTAGTTTTGAGTCTCTTCCTTGTATTGCAGATGTTTTGCTTTGAGAATTAAGTGTCATTCTTGCCAGGCTATAATTGTTTTAAGTATTTATTTACAGAATGTTTCTTACTTCATAATAGAGTTAAGTTAATTTTTCCGCTGAGTTGAGTAAGACGGGATAAGGGTCCGCTCAAGGCCACCAATGGTCATTGGGTGCCGACCATGTCAATGATGTAGGCTCGGAGCATGATAGTCATTGTCAATAAACATATGAATTATTATAATAAAAAACAACAAAAATAAAGAGTATAACTAAAAGAAACAAAATAAACGAATTATTCTAAGTGGTATAGTTGAACTCATTTACGGCCCATTTAACTCAATAATTTGTGTAATCAATGCCTAACTTTGTCGTTTTCTAATATAATATTGAAGATTTTCAAGTATGAAGGCAATTGGACAAGGCATTGAATAAAGCTTGGAAGAATGGACAAAAATATAAACAAAGTGTGAAATGAACACCGTTGATCACCAAGCATGAAGGGAAGATAATCGATTGAGCTAGATTTCACCCTATATAACAATGCATAACAATTTTGTTTACAAAATAAGGTTGGCAACATCCAGTAGAAAAGGTGATACACCAAATGAGCAAGGCTGATCTAAAGCACATCACCAAAAATAAAAGTGTGCAAGGGACAAATTTAATTCTTTAACGACAAACTAAGGTGGTATTCAGTGATGCACCAAATGTTATAGTCTGACCCAATCAAAGTTCGCCAACTGAGCTAGTTGGGAAATGAAGGGAAATTCATTGAGTGAGTTAGCAAGGCCAAGTAATGTCGATAGATGAGACATGTGTGATCCTGACAACACTTTTTGCTTCGAAAGGGACTCCAACTTTAATGTAAAGCTAAATAATGGGACTAAAAGAAAGGTTTTCTCCTGTCATGCTTTCATTAATATCTCTTCCACAATTATCTCTCCCACATTTATCTTCTTCTTATCCATGATAGAACAACAGTTCACTTTTTTTCACGTAAGTGTCTAAAAATGGTCGAATATTAAATAAATGTCTCCAAATGGCCAAAAAATTAAGAAAACTATAAAAGCAATAAAAAAATGCCTCAAAGAAATTTTGACTTGCACCAATGACTTTAGAATATCATGATGAATAAAAGAACAAATTTACTTTTTTTGGTAGCAGTCCGAAAATGGCAAAAAATTACGTCAATGCCCCTAAATGGCCGAGATATCAAGAAAACTACATAAACTAAACAAAAAAGCCTTCAGTAAATTTTGACTTGAACCAATGACCTTAGAATATTATGATGAATCAAAGAACAAAACTTTTGTTCTTTTTGTTATTGTCCGAAAATAATTGAATATTACGTAAATACCCCTAATAAGATAGAAAATCATGAAAAATACATAAACGATAGTAAAAATGCTAAAAAAAATTTGAATTGTTCTAGTGACCTTAGAATATTGTGTCGAATAAAAGAATAAAAAAATTATTTTTTTTGTAACTGTCTGAAAATTGTTTAATATTACGTAAATGAGCCTAAATGGCCGAAAAATGATGAAAACTACATAAAAATAAAAAAATCCTCAATTTTTTACTTTACCAATGCTTTAGAATATCATAACGAATAAAATAACATAATTTTACTTCTTTTTGAAACTATCCAAAAATGAATGAATATTACTTAAATGCCCCTTAATGGTCGAAAATCAAGAAAATAACTAAAACCATACGGAAAACTCCTCCAAAAAATTTGAACTCGCACCAATGACCTTAAAATATCGTGACAAATAGAAAAACAAAATTTTATTTTTTTGTTACTATCTGAAAATGGCGAACATTATGTAATTGCCCTTAAATAGCCGAAAAATCAAGAATACTACCAAAACAATACAAAAAAGGCTCCAAAATGTTTTTGACTTGAACCAATGACCTTAGAATATCGAGATGAGTAAATAAAAAAACTTTACCTATTTTTCTAAATGGCTGAAATGCCTCTAAATGGTCGACAAATCAAGAAAATATTAAAAGAAGCCCTCAAAATTTTTTTGACTTGCATCAATGACCGTAAAATATCGTGACGAATAAAAGAATAAGAGTTGACTTATTTTCATAAATGTTTAAAACAACCGAGTATTACATAAATTTCCCTAATTAGATGAAAAATCTAGAAAAATACATAAACGATACAAAAACGCTTCAAATTTTTTTGACTTACATTAATGACCTTTGAATATCATGAATAATAAAAGAAAAAAACTTCAATATTTTTCATAACTAATGGAAAATAGCTGAATATTACGTAAATGCATATTTTGTCTGTAAAATTGACAAAATACCTTGAGTTTTAGGTATATAGGCTTGGAGACAAAGCATGGAGACACTCCAGAAAAAAAAACAAAGGCAGCTGAAGGAACGAAATGATGGCCTAAGGATCGCTGAACCTGTTCGGCCTGTCACCAAAAGGTCTCAACCTCACCTTTTGTTCTAGTGAGATGAGCCCTGAAGGAAAGGATCAAAGTGACTGTGAAAAGAAGCAGTCGGCGTGTCACTGAGAAGTCTTCCTGTTGGCGGATCACCGATCTATTAGGCGACCCCGATCTTGGCCTCCATTTTGACCTGCATATTAACAGGAGGTCCTGTAAAACATAGCGAGGGAAAATATGGTTCAGCGTGTCGCCAAGTTGTTTAGTTATCAAACTAACGTTGCTGAATGAAAAAAAGCTAGAAGGTTTATTTAAGGGCCAAACTTTTAAACTCCAAATGTTATCACTTTCTCTCATTCTCATCTTCCCTGTCTTACACTCTTTTTAGTAACTTGAATATATTCGTATTTTCTAAGTATGATTATTTGATTGATTAGTGCTTGGGTATGGATTTCTTTGCCGTGTAGCATTTCAATTTTGTTTTAAATCAGCGATAAATGTTAGTTTTCCTAAACCCTACATTTTTGTTTATTTTTATTCTTATGAAAATGAATTTATTGTGTTGATGTGTGTTTGGCCTCTATGATTTAGTTAAGTTGTTAAATTTCCTGATTCTAATTTGAAGTGAGGGAATCCCATATTTCTATGCTTCGATATGAAACCAAAATTTTTAGGGTGTATTTTCATGTTTAGGTGGGAGAAATCTCGAGTGTTTGGTGTTAATTTGAATTGTGCATGGTTTGATTTATTTTCAGGGGTTGCGGGGATGAATTCGGGAAGTTAGGTCAAAAATAGACACGTTAGGCCGTTTGGTGAGCTGGGTTGAGCTCGCCGAATCACTTGACTGTTTGCCTTATGTGCCCATCTTGCCTTTAACTTCATGTTAAATGTGTTGTTGGCTAGTTTATGTTTTTTCTAAAGATCGATATTTCCCTTTGTATGCACCCGTAAATCATTTTTGCACTATAATTTTCGGCGAGCCTTATTTCGTTCGCTGAAGCTATCTTGGTGACTTGTAGAGTAGTTCTGTTGTCCTATCTGCAAATGCTTTTAAATGACAGTGACTTAGTTATTCTTACCATTTTATTTCTCAAAATGTTTCCAGATATGGCTAGACCTAAGGTCGCAGGTAGAAGAAAGCCACCCAAGGTAATGTAAAGGGGATCACAATCAATAAGGATGCGGCTATGTCCAAGGCCAAAACAACAAAACTTTCCACATCTGGTGCGAAAGAAAAAGGCAAATCAAAAGAACTTGCATCACTAGAGTATAGTTCTCATAGTGACAACATCTACGCCACACACCTTACCATATCTAAGAGTGAGGATGAACAACAAGAACCTCAGATTCTATAATCCAAATAAGTTGAGCTCGAAACAGCAAGAAGGGAAGAATTACGCTCTAAAACGCTAAATAATCCGTCTAGGATCAGAAATCCTTTACCAACTTCACTCCTCCAGTTGTAGAACAGGATGTGTTGCTTGCACCACCGATTCAAGGTCCTCTAGTAAACGAATAGACTAAAAATTGACAGATTTCGAATGATTATTAAGGAAAAGCACATGTCCACAGATGGGGTAATTGATAGGTATCCAGAAATTATGAGTTGCCTCAAGTATCATGATTTCAAGATCTTCACCAAGCCCCATGGCCCATAAACTTTAAATTGGGTTCGGTAGTTTTATGCCTCTTATGGGACCTTGATACCATAGATGAAGAATTAGGTATCACAATTTAAGCTGGTTTACTATGTAGTCGTCAGGAAAAAAGAGGTCAAATGCGATCATGCTACTATTGATGCTATCCTAGATCATCTTAATGACAATGATGATGATTTTCAACACATGATCAAGACCGAACCGCTAGACAAACTGAAGAAGTGGTTAGATCAGCTAATCTCATTAAAAAACATTTGCTATGTGGCTTGAAGTTGGCGCTGTTAATGAAAAGAAATACCTCAACATGGCATCATGGCATTGGTGCGGCTTCATTAGTAGTACGATCATGGCATCACAAAATGAGTCTATTCTTCGGCATGCTAAAGCCAGTTTCGGCTACATTATTGATGAAATAGAGTTAAACTTGGGGAAAATTATTGCTTCATTAAGGCTCATGCGTGCAAGATAGAACTGAACCTCCATCCTATTTCAAGTTTTGATCATAGAGTTATGCAAAATATCTTGGTTAACTAGAAATGCCAAGAAGTATGTGGAAATAATGCCCACATCCTCCACTGATATCCAGAAGATCGAAGCTGAGTATCTCAAATATCAAACAAATAAAAAGCAGAAGGAAGCTCCTATGAATCCTTCTCTAGTTGTGAATACAACTCCATACATGTAGAGGCGTCTTCGCCTACTAGCCCTTGGGTCTTCAGGTACATTCCAGTTGTTTCAATTCCTTCTGACAATCCAGGTTCTTCGATGAGTGTACTCCCACCTAGACCTGCTCGTGTTGCCTCCGGAACTCCGATTACCCATGCTTTGTTACTCCCTATTGGACATCTAGCCTACGCAGCTGATATCCAGGCAACTACATTCGGGCATGATTTAGACGACCTTAACAGATGTTGTGACACCATTGCGTGATTCCATTAGTTCAAATATTGAACATAATATTTCATTCTTTATTGTATTCTATTATTTTTCAAAGGAGTATGTACAGGATTATATAACTAAAACTAAGTTACAATATATTGAAAGAACTAATATCTTCCTATTTTACAAAGATTACTAGAATCTAGTTCATATTTTAATAGATTATTAAATATCTCTACAAGTTCTAAAAATATTTCTACACTCCTCCTCAAGTTGATGCATAGATGTCAAACATGCCCAACTTGCTCCCAAAACTTGGAGAAAATTTTACTCGAAACTGCTTTAGTAAAAAGATCAACCAATTTTTCCTCCAATCAAATCTTGGGTAACTTTAATATCTTTCCATCCAACTTTTCCTTAATGAAAAACCTATCTAGTAATACATGCTTGGTATGATCGTGTTGTACCGGATTGTATGCAATACCACGTGCAACCTTATTATCACAATAAATTGGATTGGTTCCTTACATAATGCTTCACATATTCCAAGTGCCACTCCTCTGAATTCCGCCTCTGCACTTGAGCAGGCAACAACATTTTGTTTTTGGCTTCTCCATGTAATACGATTTCCTCGTACAAAAGGGAAATATCCTAAATTAGACCGTCTGTCATCGATAGCTCTAGCCCAACCAACATCCGTATGTACATTTATTACTAAACTATTTGTAAATTTTGTGAGCAAACTTCAAATATTTCAAAATGCGCATAATTGCATTCATATGTTGCTATCCAAGATTATGCATAAATTGACTTACAACACTTATAGAATAAGTAAGGTATGGTCTTGTGTGTGCTAGGTACATCAATTTTCCTACAAGTCTGTAATATCTTCCTTTATCAACTGGGATTTGATTAGGTTCAAAACTTAATTTCATGCCTTTTTTAACAGGTGTATTAGCACGTTGGGAAGCTATCATGCTAGTTTCCTTTAACAAATCTAAAGTATATTTTCTTTGGCACAAGAAAATTTCTTTAGATGATCTAGACACTTCAATTCCAAGAAAAAAACATTAATGGACCAAGGTCACCACCATGCCATCAACATATACAATAAGTGCACTAATTTTACCTTGTTGTATCTTCAAGAACAAAGTATGATCGATATTGTTTTGATTATAGCTGAATGACTTCATGGATTTTGTGAATTTCCAAACCACACTCTTGGTGATTGTTTTCGTCCATAAAGTGATTTATTCAATCTACATACTTTATGATCATGTGATCTCGATATCCCGTACCCTGGAGGATAGTCCATATAGACCTCTTTAGACAAATCACCATGTAGAAAAATATTTTTCACATCAAGTTGTTGTAGTGGTCAAACAAAATTTGCAGGCAAAGATAATAGCACTCGAATTGAGTTGATTTTTGCATCAGGTGCAAATGTTTCAGTATAGTCAATTCCGTAAGTCTGAGTATATCCCTTATATACCAACCTCTATCTGAATCATCCTATCATACCATCTGCTTTGTACTTGACTGTACACCCATCGACATCCAAATGTTTTCTTTACTGGTAGACAATCGACAAGTTCCCATGCATTATTTTTTTTATAGGATTTCATATCTTTATTCATAGCTTCTTTCTACCTGAGATCAATTAAGGCTTCCTGCACATTGTTAATAATAGATACAATAGATAATTGATTTGCAAATGACTTATTCGATTCTGACAAACAATGATTAGACACAAATGGCTCTATGGGTATCTTGTCCAACTAGAAAATTTCTAGGTCATACATGGGTTTAGAAAGAACTCTATTGTGTCGTGGTGGTAGTTTTTTGACTAATGGTTCAGGTACAAGATCAGAAACATCCTGAGTTGGTGACGATTGATTTGGTTTATCAGTTGCTTGTTGGGTGAGGGGTTCATGTGATATTGGACTAACTTCTCCAATTTCTTGATTTCTAGAAGCAGCAAAATCTTAATCATCAATTTACTGATTTTCAGCGGTACCCAAATCTTATTCTACCATATCTTGGTTATGACTTATTTCTTGATGTTCACCATTACATAAACATGATTCATCTACAACATGGTTTATAGGCGCAGAAAGGATACAATTTTTATATTTTAGAGACAAAATATCATTCACGTTCTCCCTTGGAATTTGGTTTCATTAGAAAAATACATACTCTTTATGAAAAACAACATCCATTGTTTTTGAATTGTAGGATAAAAACATTTCTACCCTTTTTGATGAGTTGCATATCCCAAGAAAAAACACCGCATTGCACGAGGGGATAGCTTATCGCATTGATGCTTATGAAGATGTACAGATGCTACACAACCAAAAATATGAGGAGTCAGATTCTGAACTGCTAGTGCAATCACTGCTTCATCAAGAGCTTGAGATGGTATTTTAAAGTTAATTCTGTTAGAAGGCACTTGATTAAATAAATATGTTTCAAAAATGAGTGCTTATCCCCAGTAACACTGTGGTAGATGAGCTTCAATCAATACAACACGAAGAACTTCTAAAAATTTCAATTTTTTCTTTTGGTTACCCCATTTTATTGGGGGGTATTGGGACAAGTAGTTTGATGAGCATTTCCATGTGTTTCTAAATATCGCCTAAGTTCACAACTAGAATACTCTCCCCCAATTTCACTATATAAAACTCTTACTTGGGCATTATATTAAATGCAAATAATTTTATGAAATTTTTAAAACAATAAATTCACTTTACTTTTGAACTTTATCAAACACTACCAAATCATTCTAGTAGAATCATTTATAAAAGTAGAAAATCAACGTGATCCACCTAACATATTCACCTTGGATAAATCCCAAACATCTGAATGTATAATCATAAAAAGAATTAAACTTTTATTCATTTTTGGTAAAAAAGATACACTATGACTCTTTTAAAGTTCACAAACATCACAATTGAAATTAGAGACATCATTTTTTTAAAATAACTTAGGAACGAATTTATTAAGATATCAAAAAGAAGCATGTCCCAATCATCGATGCCATAGCAAAATATCATATTTTCTTGTTTTTTCCTCACAACTAAACACATCAACCAATAATTCTTGCCTCAACTGATCATAACTTTTTGAATCAAAATCCAAGTAATACAACTTGTATTGTCTAGTACCATAACCAATCATCTTCCTCGTCTGAATGTCCTTAAACACACAATAGTCATGTCAAAACATCACAACAAAAGATAGAGTAATGGTAATTTGAGAAATAGACAAAAGGTTACAATTCGACGATGGAACTACTAAGATACTGTCTAAATTCAAATTGCTAATGAGAGATAAAGATCCTTCCTCAATGATAGGTGCCGAACAACCTCTAGCGGTGGAAATATACTTTTTGACGATGGTTTAAGGGATGAAACTTGTCTAGAATCAAATGTCATATGACCCGTAGCTCCAAAATCAATTATCCATGTACTAATGGAAACAAGTGTAGATGAATCGAAAGCCTTACCATTGTTACCTCTCATTGCTACCAAGGATGTGGATTGTCCAACAACATCTTCCTTGACATTTATTTCTACAATTGCAGCATTGAAACTCTTGCTTTGCATTTCTCTTTCTTGAATCACGGTTATGATCCCACAATTTCAAAATAACAATCATTTGTGTGCCCCAACTGATCACAATGAGTACACTTATAAGTGGAATTGTTGATACCCTTAAACCTCATTCGATCTGGTTGATTTTGAGAGAATCAATTTTGATTAGATCTATATTTTCTTACCATGGCTGCTGTTTCCGATTTTTCAAGATCTCCATTCACTGTTGTATGCTGAACAGATTCACGATGAACCATTGAGTAGCATTCTTCTAATGCTAGAAAAGGATCCTTTCTCAAGATTTCCCCAAGAATCTATATAAGTTCACCATCCAAACCAACAAGAAATATCTGCACCCTTTGTCGTTGAATAGACATGCAGTAAGAACTTATATCTTTCTCATTTTCCATGTTCACCTTATCTCGGTGATCCAACTAAAAAAAATTCAATCAATTCTCCATAGTAGGAAGAGAGTGATCTGCGATTTTGTTTTGCAGAGAAGGTTTTTTGATTCAAAGTTAAGACTTGTAGTTCATCTGCTCCATCATAGAAGGATGTTGACAAAGATTTCTAGATTTCTCGAGCAGTAGGTAAGCGAATATATCGCTTCATAGTATCAGGAGACATAGACATCAATAACCACCTCTTAACCTTTTGATTGTCAATGTACCATCTACCATATCCTTCAACTTTTTCATTAGGTGGTTGTGTACTCCCATGAAGAAATAAGAGTTTCTCTTTTTCATCAATATGCATCTCTATGATTTGAGACCACACGTCATAATATCTTTCATTTAGAATAATTAATGCATTGAAAGAGGAATTTTAAGATTGAACAATAAATGGGGTAGAGTTAGAAGCATCTGATTTGCCCATGGCTCTGCTACCAATTTCAAATCTTGAACAAAATATTTATTTCTTTATTGTTTTCTCTTTTTTTGTAAAGAAGTATGTGCATGATTATATAACTACAACTATGTTACAATATATGGAAAGAACTAATATCTTCCTATTTTACAAAGATTACCATAATTGAGTTCCTATTTTAAAATATTATAAAATATCTCATTAAGTTCTAAAAATATATCTACACCATTGACACATTTGCGGTAAGCGAGCACAGGCAAGGAGCAAGCGAGGAGGTGAGGGCCTTAAATACCACTATAGCTGTGTTGGGGAAGGATGTGGATAACCTTGCAAATACTTTGATCCAGTCATTTTTTTTTCTTTTTACCACCTCATGGATGTACTTGAATGTGGCTTTTCTTATGGAAATTAGTGTCTCAATTTGATCAATACTGATGACTTGAATAATGGTTTAAATTGAATGAACATTAATCATAGACTACAGTGAGTCCAAGTGAAGTTATATATACAACATGTGAACTCTTTTCATCTTGTTGTGATTATCCATTAAACAAATTGTGTTTCTTGCAATAAACATTGCACACTTGATAAGGTGTGAAGTCTTTTTGACTTTAATATCAATGCCTTGAGCGATGAGCTTACCATGAACCATGCATGAAGACTACTAGAATTGGCCCCACTAGTCCGCTTGACTAAGTGATATGAACTCATGGTATTATCTTAGTTACCGTTGAAAGAGTGTGAACCAATTTGAATTAATACCTCTTTTATGTTTTACATTCTAAGTGTGTGAACCTCTTTTTAACATCCTGATGCTTATTGTGATCAACAACACTACTTTCAATTCAAGTGTCTACAATCCTTGATAATATAGTAACCCAATCGAGGGTTTGATCCATGTTTCAAAGGAGTGATTTTCGGGAATATGTAGCTAATTAGAATTTCTTTCTAATTAGTTTTAGCTAAAGAAATTAACGACTAAAAATATTATAAATTGAGGGGGTGACATAAAAGTGTCAAATATCAAAGGGGGGTTTGTCACAAGTAGTAAAAATAGCTAAAAATAAGAAATATGAATAATGAAAGGGGGAATTCTTGGTATCTGACCCCAATATGGATTAATCTAGATTATTGGGTTCATGCTTTCGATAAAAAATTTGTAGAAAAATAGTGAGTAGGCTATGTTTTATATGTAAATAAGTTCTCTCTCAAGCAACTTATCCCGTTTCAAATGGTTTCCGCTCGGACACCCATTTTCTTCATGAAGACCAGCCAACGCGTTACCATACTAACTCTCTCAACCTACGTGTTAGGATATGGGACTATTACTTACCATCTTGGGCTGAACCTCATGTCGACCCACTCCTTAGGCCATCAATATAGCGGTCTTGGTTTAGCGACTTCTCTCTCGAGCAAGTTAGCCGGAAACACATGGGTGAACTCGTATATGCAACTAAGAATCCATTAGATTAAACCATAACCACTAGAACAAATCGCCATTAAACTACATTTAATCTATCAACAAGTAAGACCCTATAATAATATTAACCCATATTTGCTAAATCACACCCGAATAATGGGGTTTTTTAGCCATACATAAAGAAATAGATACCTTCATTGATTTTCAAATCAAATTCTTACGAGAAATAAAGTATTGATTTGAGAAAAGAGAAAAGAATTAAAGAGACCCGCTTCCAAACTGAAATAGAAGAAACCCGTTCTTCTTCAATCTTCAAAAACCCTTACAATCTTGAGAGTAAAAATATGAAACGTACTAAACTTATATGATATTGTGCTTTTCTATTTCGGAATTCTTAAGAACTTATCAAACTCTCAAAAACTACAACTATACTAGTATTTATACCTTTCATAATTGTGCTGCAGTGGATCATTCGACAACTTTAGTACAATAACCGATTGACTCGACATTATCCCATTGGTTAAGTTCACTTCTTTTTGGTCCAGCCTTTCGCATCATCGTGCTTCGATTCATTCGGCTATGAGATACTATTTCGTGGAGCTACTCGGCGATGCAGTGACTCCTTTTCTCTTCCACTGATTTGACCTTTTCCTTCAGGGCTCAACACACTAGAACAAAAGGCGGAATCCATGCCTATCGGCAATTCGCAAGTGGACTCAACAAAGCTTAGGCTTTTATTTCTTCACTCTTCTCAGCCTTTTTTCTCATTTTGTCACATAGTGTTCATGCTTTCCTTAAATCTTCAAATACCTGAAATTAAGAGTTCTCATCATATATTGATATAAAATAATCGTTTGAGGACACTTTTTCTATTAAAATGTAGCACTAAATGAGTGCAATATGAGGACTCATCAACACCCCAACTTACACTTTTGATTGTAATCAAGTAAACCTAAAATTCAACAGTTCAAAAAGGATGTCTCAAATAGTGCTACACAAGACTCAGTCATGAATGCACACAAAAAGGTTTCAAATTACTTATGCAAGGATCAATTGTCTACTCAAAGATTGAAGTTGTGACACGCCATTATCAAATATTCTTGAGCTCATATGACTTGTTTCGAATGCAAGTTCAATCTCAAACATGAGCATCAAATTCCCTCACACAAATAACGATTCCATTTTCACATACAAGTGTATAATAAATTAAATGTTCAAGACTCAGACAACGCTCAAGCTCAAAAAGAGGAACATAATGCATTCTTTAACCCATAGGTTTGCCCTTATTTTCAAGTAAAAAAATGATTTCTGCTTTCTCAAGATCAAAAAGGTCTTTCTAAGTCTTGTAATCGGGCTGCTGTAAAAGTAAGGTCATTTAGGCTTAGTAACTAATGGTCCTCATGTGTTGTGGTGCTTATAGGACTTCTTTTTTCCTTCCTTCCTCATCTTTGTTAGTGCTCATAATTCATCCTATTATTCCCTTCCATGGGTAGCTTGGAAACCCTATTTCTTTTGCACTTTATTCCACAACCTTTCTTTTTTCATTTTTTTTCTCTTTTTTATATATATATGGAGGGTTTCCATATTTTCGCAACACCTTGGGTTAACAGAGACTTTCCTTGCACTTCTATGACTTTTCCTTTTCTTTTCACCACACCTCCAACTGTTATTTCAATCAAATTAATCATTCATGAGGACTATAGGTATGGATGAAGAAAGGTATAGTCTTCATACAGTGTCTTTCAAAGAAGGTTAAGGCGTAATGAGTGTTGAATAGAGGTTCATACACTTTTAAGGTAGGTCACAGAAGAGGTATATGTCAAATCGGCTCACACTCTACAAAATAGCCTAACATCATATCAAGAGAAAGAATTACTTAGTTGACTAGACAAATAGGGCAAATTCTAGTTGTTTTCATGCTTGGTTCAAGGTTAACTTATCACACAAGGCATTGATACTTAAGTAAAAATAGAGTTCACACTTTTGCTAATGTGCAACGGGCATCACAAGAGAATCAATTTGACAAATGGCTAGTCATAACGAGATGCAATGAGTTCACATATTATCTATGTAACTTCATTTGGTTACGTCGTAGCCGTATATTCATGTTTGTCAGATTTAGAGCACTAATCAAGTCACCGGTAATGATCAAAATTGATACTCGAATTTGCAAGAGAACAACCACTTTCAACACAAGAGGTGACAATTATTTTTGAAAAAATATGAAATCTTTTTGGAAGGGGTAAGTCAAAATCATTTTGCAATTAAAATCAACTAGAATCCATAAGATTAAAAAATTGCACAAGAAGTATAAAACAATTTTACAAATCAAACAACCCATACATAACATAAAAAATAAGTGAGAACATCACATAAAGCTGGGGCCTCACCCCACCACAAACAAAAAGACATTTGTCCCAGATAAATATCTTGAAGTGATAATAAAGAGAAACAAAGAGTGAGGTAAAGGCGGGATCATGTCTAAACTCTCACTCCATCTACCGGGGCATCAGTGCCTGGTGCATCAGCCTGAAATTTGACAATGGTCCCCATAGTATTATCATTGTGTTTCTCATTGTGTTCATTTGCCTTAGCCTTTACATCGATACAAATGCAATCATTCTATCAAAGTCATGGGCTGCCATAAAGGATTTTAGAGCCGTGTAGAATCCACGTTTCCACGAAGGGATGGTGGGGTCAATGGGAACATTTCTACTGGAACTTTTTTTTTCTCTTGTCTCATTTTTTTGGCTAGTTCTGCTGTCTTTTAGTCTCTTTTACATTCTCATGCTCTTATATGTCGGGGTGGCGTGTATCTCTATGCGACACTTGGTTTAGCCATTTCTGCAAAGACTTAAGAAAAAGTTAGAAAGTATTTAAACAGGAGAAGGGGGATGTAGAGTGTAGATACACTTTGACAAACCAGTTGATGAAGTGCTTTCCACTTAGGTGATTCTCCAAAAATAGTGCACAGATTGTATCAGGGTGCAAACAAAAAGGCGAACTAAGACATCTTTCGACGAATCAAGAAGTCATTCGGCGAATCTCCGAGAGTGTTAAGCGGCATCATTCTTCTCGCCAAATGTTAGAGCAATCAAAGTATCCAACATTAAATTAAAAGCGAAAGGGGATGTTAGGAGAACCACCAAGTTCAGGCTCGCCAAATGACTCAACATTCCTATGTTCAACCCGTCTTCTTAATTCAACCCTACAACCCATGATAATGCATTTTAAGCCCCTACAACACAAATTTAACGAATACCCAAAGCAATTGCATTTTCTTATAGACAAATAATTTTAACTTAAAGTAAACTCAACCAGGATTTTCGCAAGTAAGAAAGAGTGATCGTTAATGCACCCGATTGAATCAACTATCAGAAATCCAGTAAGGATTGAGGCGTTCGATGATATTAGTCTAGTTTACCTTATTACTCGAAGAAACACTGAATGTTTAGTTCTTTTGCCAAATTTTAAAGTATCTTTAGTTTATGCAGGAATCCCAACAATGATATTTATTGAGATCACCGACAATGTTGGCGATGCGCCAATAATTTCTCCAACTATTGAATGTTAACGGATTCAATCTAAAGATATCTTGAGACTAACAGTGGAAGAAATCAGGTTCGCCAAACTTGTCGGTAGCATGCCAACTGGACTATTTGTTTGCCTTCACACGCTTACTCAAGAATTTCCCTAATTTTAACCCGTACAATAAATACATCATTATCTTATTCAAAACATAAAATGTAATTAAAGGGTTTTGGGTTGCATTACAAACTTTGCCTTAGTTAACGTTGTGGCCCGACAAAAGTTCACTTTCAAGCTTCACTGTTGGGGATACCATAGTATCACTAGGAAAACCACCTTAATGTCTCAAATTTAGGTCAGACAATATATGACCCATTTTGATTTCCAATTGCTTGATCGAAACTGAATAGGATGTGACAGTCTGACTAAGGGTGGACACATCTTTTTTCATGCCCTTCAACATCCTATTCGACCCTTCAAATTTGTTGAGGATAAGCGAGAGCATATCCTCAGACCTTCCACTTTCCGAAACATTAGGCTTCTAGCGCTCATGGGGATACACATATCTATCCTTCTCCCCATATTTCAAATTGGGATTACGGTCCCTCCATTCACGATCTCTATCTTTCCAACCTTTATTTCTACACCAACATTGACTCCACCCTTTCTTGTGTAGTTTGAATGATATCCACCACCTTGTTTAGCAAGAAAGTTCACCTCGTTTTACTAGGCATCAAAGTTCAGATCCTCAAGATTTGCAAACCCAACCCCCATAACATTGACACTTCGGGCACATTATCAGGCAGACCATGGGTTGGGCATTCTAGAACCATATTTTTGAAGCTTATACAAGTTTCATGTTGAGGCTGCCCGTTCAAACGCATAAAGCTCTTAATGTTATCTTGGAGTGACATCATCTTCAAAGGAAAGAAAATCGTACTTGAAATGTGGTTACCAATTCTTCCCAAGAAGTGATGAATTCTCGTGGAAGCTCTGCTAGCCATTTGCATACCTCTCCCATTAATGAGAAAGGAATACACACCTGACAGACTCCTCTGAGATATTTTTGAAAGAGAAGGATTTGCTTACATCTACAAAGTTTCTAAGATGCTCGCGAGGATATTTGCGAGCCAATCCATTGAAGAGGCCTTTAGCGGTAGGAGTTTCATTATGGTGCTTGTTATGTGGAAGACTTAATTTCCCTTAGCTAGGGTAGATGGATGGATCAAACACCTTCCATAAAATGATATTCATTGATGTTAGGCTCTTGGACATTGTTGTGGTTTTAGATGTTATATTGGTGGCCCACATGGCTACCATTTCTACCATTTACACCCGTGCTTCCTGAAATGGTTATTTAAACAAATAAAAAATCTAAGAGCTAAGGAAGTAAAGTTAAAACTAAGAAAAATAAAAACTTTACTCAACTACATTTTCACAAATAACACCACTCCCCAACATAGGTGCCATTTTGACACTTATCGTGATCAATGGCACTACTTTCGATTCAAGTGTCTACGATCGTCGATAATATAGTAACCCGACCAAGGTTCTGGGTCGTGTTCAAAGGGAGTGGTGTTTGAGAGTATGTAGTTAATTGGAACTTCCTTCTAATTAGTCGTAGGTAAAAAGAGGAACTAGGTTCCAAACAAACAAGAACTAGTCATAGGACCTAAAAGTATACTTAGAATGCTTATTATTATGGGATGCTATGAGTGCATTGCACAATTTTTGACTTAGGCTCA
This sequence comes from Solanum lycopersicum, assembly GCF_036512215.1. Taxonomy (NCBI): domain Eukaryota; kingdom Viridiplantae; phylum Streptophyta; class Magnoliopsida; order Solanales; family Solanaceae; genus Solanum; species Solanum lycopersicum. The sequence goes on from NC_090806.1 coordinate 24,689,950, forward strand.
TTATGCTGAAGCCTTGAGATAGGATTGGACTAGATTTGCCTTTCCTAGTTATAGTTGACTAAAGTTGAGCGATTCTCTTAGTGTGAAAGTTAAGATAATAAAGAGTCCAAAGTAGGGTGAATATGACTAGGATGACTTCAAGACTATTGTCAGTGTGAAACGTAGTATGGGATGTCCTTGACTCATTGCACAAGTATGCCTTGGGTTTACTTAGAAATATGGTGCCCTTACGACATAGAGAAGCTTTAGAGTTGGCCATGTACATAGACTATGTTAAGATGACATGAAAACCTAGGTCTTTAATTTAAAGGTGGACTATTCCTAAGACTGACCAAAGAGGGGTACTTAGCTTGGATGGAACAATATACGTGGAGGTGTCTTGTGAAGTAGTCCTCCTGTAATATGAAAGAATTAGGGTTAAGATGGGTAACCTTGTAGATCTAAGTAGAGACCTTTTCATGAATGTGATGTTTACCATATGCTCATTTACTATGTCTGAGGTTGACTTCTATTATATGATGCTTATGTTAGAGATTTATTCTTATGTTTATATTATTGTCTAGAAATATGGTGACCTTACGACATAGAGAAGATTTAGAGTTCGCCATGTACATAGACTATGTTAAGATGAAATGAAAACCTAGGTCTTGAATGTGAAGGTTGACTATTTCTACGACTGACCAAAGAGAGATACTTAGCTTGGATGGCACAAGTATACGTGGAGTTGGCTTGTGAAGTAGTTCTCATGTCATATGAAATAATTAGGGTTAAGGTGGGCAACCTTGTAGGTCTAAGTAGAGACCTTTTCATGAAAGTGATGTTCACCATATGCTCATTTACTATGTTTCAGGTTAACTTGTATTATATGATGCATATGTTGGAGATTTATGATTATGTTTATATTATTGTGTCTTATTCTTATCTTATGTTTGACTAACCATTTGATATGCTCTTATGATGTTGTGCTAGATTTCATACTTAGTACCTTTTATACTTACACATATTGCCTACATTCTAACCAACTGTAGGGTTGGAGCTTTGAGTTGCTATTGGAGGTTAGAGTTTTAAGGACTTAGAAGAGTTCAAGATCTTGGTGAGTCCTCAAAGCTTTCAGGACAGCATCCACTTTACCTTTTCATCATTTACCTTTATATTTAATACTTTGTGCCAAATACTATTATTCTTGAGTTTTATATAGATGGTTTGAGGCAGAGGTTTTAGTAAAGTCTTCCTCTTGTTGTTTTTATAGAAAATGACTTCGATTGTAAAAGTTTTAAATTCTTCAATTTTTTTGATGTCTTATGTTATGATTATACTAAGGTCTTGTATGAGACCCTTTCGGGGTCAAGAACGCCATATCACATCTCGAGGTTGCTCTTGGGCATGACATTAAAGTGTGTTTGAAACGTTATAAATCAACAAGCGTAATAAAGCTTGATCATATCCTCCATTCGGGATAGAAAAATGCTAGGGCATGGTTGTTTAGATTATTTGGCTTATATGTGGGATGTTAAGGATGATTCTCCATCTATTTAGTCTACTCAGTGGTGTTAGAATCTAAAGAAGTGTTTCATACCGATTAGCCTGGTATACCTCTGGATAGAGATATAGAGTTTTGTATCAATTTAGAGCATTGTAATAGTCCCATTTCCATCCCTCCATATTGCATGTACCTTACATAATTAAGATAGATTAAGTCTCAAATCCAAGAGATTCTTGATAAATTTATTCTACCTAGTGTTTCCCGTTGGGGTGCAACAATTTTGTTTTATATTAAAAAGGATGGTGGTATGATGATGTGTATAAATTACCGGCAATTGAATAGGGTCACCATTCAAAACAACTATCCATTTCTGCGAATAGATGATCTTCTTGACCAATTGCAAGTTGAATTAATCTTTTCTTAAATTGATCCAAGGTATGGTTATGATCAAGTAAAAATTAGGCCTGAGAATGTTCCTTATATGGCATTTAGAACCCGCTACGGGCACAACATGTTTCTAGTTATGTTGTTTGGTTATACTAACACACCAAAAACCTTTATGAGTTTGATGAATGGGGTTTTCAAGACATTTCTTGATTCGTTTGTCATAGTTTTAATTGATGATATTTTGATTATTTACTCAAAAAGTGAGGAAGAGCATGCCAACCATCTTCGTATTTTTATGGGTGTTCTTAGAACCGAAGGTTTTATGCAAATTTTTCTAAGTGTGAATACTGGTTGACTTCATTAGCATTTTTGGGACATGCGGTTTTGAAAGAAGGGGTAATGGTAGATTCTCGAAAGATTGAGGCAGTTAAGAATTGGGTTCTGCCTAGCTCGGTGATGGAAGTTAGAAGTTTTGTGGGGCTCGTTAGTTGTTATCGTTGATTTGTGAATAACTTTGCTTTCATTGACACTCACTTGAAAAATTTGACCAAAAGGAGATACTATTTCAATGGACTAAAAAATGTGATGAGAGCTTTCAAAAGCTTAAGACTCTTTTGACCACATCACCTATTCTAGCATTATCGATTGAAGGTAAGGATTTTACAGTTTATTGTAATGCTTCACATTTTAGTTTGAGTTCTATGTTTATAGAGGATAAGAGTTTTAGAGCTTATGCATCGTGTTAATTGAAGGTGCACAAGAGAATTACCCCACACATGATTTGGATTTGGTAGCGGTATTATTTGCTCTAAAGATCTGGTGACATTACATCTATGGTGTTAAGTGTGAAGTTTTTACAGATCATCACAGTTCGAAACATGTGTTCACTCAAAATGATCTTAATTTGAGACAACAAAGGTGGATGGAGCAACTCAAGGACTATGATGTGACCATTCAATACCATTCGGGTAATGCTAATGTTGTTGCAAATGCTTTGAGTCAAAAAAATGTGAGTATGGGTAGTCTAGCTTGCTTGAGTGTAACCAAGTAACCATTGTCTAAGGAAATTCAAAATTTGGAATCAATGTTCATGCAATTGGGCATATAAAAAAAAATGCGGGGTGTTAGCTAGCATTGAATGTAGGGACACGTTCATTAAGTAGATCAAGTCCAAACAATTTGAGGATGAAAACTTGAGTGAACTTAACAAAAATACTACGATAAGTAAGTCACATGAGACCACTATTGATGTAGAAGGTGCGCTCAACTTTAAAGGAAGGATTTTTGTTCCTCAAGTTGATAACTTGATTAAAAGCTGTTGAAAAAATCTCATGGTTCGCGATATACCATCCATCTGGGTGCGACAAAGATGTATCTAGATTTGTAGCGAATTTATTCATGGGCGGGCATGAAGAAGGACATAGCGGAGTTTGTGGCCAAGTGTCAAACTTCCAACAAGTAAAGTTTGAGTATCAAAGGCGTGTAGGTTTACTTCAAAGAATACCGATTGCCAAATGGAAGTGGGAGATGATAACCATGGATTTAGTGGTTGGTCTTCCCATGACTTTTGATACGCTCAAATTGCAATTACCTAAAGAAGTATAAGCGGCCGTATTAAGTAAAGAACCCAACTATTAGGTTATGTTTGATCCCACGAGGAAAAATGGTTTAGACGTAACTTCAATGTATGATTACTTCTATTTAGTAAAAAACTTTCCGACAAGTAGTAATTAAAGAGGGGGGGGGTTGTGAAACAAAAGCCTTTTAATATTGCTCAATTTAAACAGGTAACAGGAGTAGATATTTATTGTTTATCAAGTGGTGAGAGAAACTAGGGTTTAAGTGTTCCCCATAGGTTCATAACGTCATATTCCTAGCTATAACAATTCTTCCCTAGTATTTTGACTAAAAAGTGATAAGTTATGTATCTCTAAATTTTTGGTCCGGCATCTAGAGAATTTCACCCCATACCTTGGTCCGGCTACTTATTTCTAAGTTACTAACCCTTACCTTTACTTCATTTTAAGCATCATATTCGATTTATGACTTAGATATTACATCGCACCAATCAAGACTAGCCTATTAGATAGTATCCTACTAAATCTATGTTGATAATTCTTTTCGTATTAACTACCTCATTCGTTTGGCAACTAGAAATATGGCGAGTTCTAACGCGTGCACTCGTTAAAAAATTTCTAAGCAAAAAAATTATCAATGGATGCAATAACCTATTCGAGAATTGTTATTAAGCTAGGTTTACATTGTTAATCACCCATGGTTCCCACAACCCTACTTGTGGATTTAGTTACCCATGTATAGAAGAACATAATTCATGGTTCATAAACAATAAATCATGAACTTACTTTGAAAAATTAGAAGAAAGTCCAAAATTTCAACTTGAAACGATAAAAATCACTTGGAAACCAAATCTAGAAATTTGAATTAATGCTTAAGATGCAAAAACAAATCTCCAAGAACAAAACTAAGAAGTTAGTAATAGAATCCAACCCCAAAAATGAGGTTTTACACCCTATTGAAAAATAGTATCCTAAATCAAAAGGAATTCAAATAAGGAAATTTGTCCAAAAATTGCGGCTTGATTCGATGACCCCCATAGACAGTCTGTCGATCATACGACAGACCGTGGACTACCTTCGTAAGTCAAGACTAAGCATCATTTTTTTTATCCTTAAACTTTTATCTTCTCTAATCTAATCGATGGGCCAACAACATGGTTCATACTCTATGTTGATGCCTTCCATGGTTCCATACTTAGATTTTTCCACTCCGGGTACTGGAACATTCTCTGATCAGATCGACGATTTACCAGGATGGTCCATCGATCAATTAACGGACCGCCGATCCTTCCGTAGTCCCACACTTGGTATGATTTCCCCGGGTTTCTCCAAAGGCCTGAACTTCCAATCAATTGTCACCATCTACGGTCCATCGATGAGACAACAGACCGTCGATGAGACAACAGACCGTCGATGGTCTTCGTGGGTCACCTTTACACTAAATATCCATAGCCTTCTGCATATTATTTTTTGATACCTTTCTTGAAAAAAAAGATAAAAACATATTAAAACTCTTACAAAAAGGCTTTAGATAAAACTACGGTACATCAACATCTTCAACTTAAAATTTGTTGTTTGTCCTCATGTGACACACTATGACTCAACACAACACTTCGTACAAAGGTATCCTCTTTTGATCTTTAGCGATCATATGACTATCAATCCTAACAAGTTCGTCGCTTTAGTGCATGCTTTTACTCTTAGGATTGATAAGCTCACTCATGTGGATCAGACCATGACAGAAACTCACCATGAACCAACACTTGTACTCTTTTGCCTCTCCCAAGGTACCAACTGGTGTCCTCACTCAGATTTAATATCCTCCTTTTTCTCACAGTGATTTGAACTTTGAGTATAAGGATCATTATTCAACACTCACACTCAAAACAACTTCACACCTAGTTAGTACTTGTCGCTATAGGCTTGCCCTTATTTTCACTGCTTAAATTCACTATAACTCTTAGGATAAGGATAGGACTTTCTTGGCTTTAATATAAGCTCAAGCTTACATATAGTACATATGGGTACATTTTAGTAACATTCGCCCTCCTTGACATTGCAGCTAAGTGTCCTACCACTTTCATTATCTCTAACGCCCTACTTTTTTTTTTTTCATTTTTACCTTGCTTTACCTTTTGTTCTTTCTGGCAGTGACTCTTACTTCTTTTTGACTCTTTTTCTTTCTTTTCTCTTTTCATTCGATTGATAATTTTGACAAAGTCACCTCTCTTGATCACTTTTTTTTTCTTTTCCACATTACTCTTTTCATAACCAATTTTTGGGTCCTCACTCATAATAGCCATCCTCAACTTATGGCTTTGCCATGAGTCGAGGTACACATTACACAATGTTGGGTCAGAGCCAAGATGAGTTTAGTTTTATATTATCCACCCTCAACTTAGGATTTTGACCTAAGTCGAGGTGCACATGTCAAATGAGGGACCAGGGCCAACACATTATACACAAGGAAGGTGAGTTGGTGAAGAAAATAAACGTCAATTATAGGCTCAACTTATTTGGCTAAAAAATGATACAATTTCATTTGGTTAGCTTTACTTAAGTCTAGATTTTTGCTAATTTGAACAAGGTAATATGATTCTTTCCTAAATGCCTAACACTGATTCCTTTTGCAAGACCAACCAAGCAAGTTCTAGCTAGGTACCAAAAGTGGAATAATCAATTTTCTCACACTCTCTTGACACCTTGTTACCCTATCAAATTATTGGACACCTAGTTTGAGTGTTAGATTGAGGGTATGAAGTGGGTGCATCTCTATGTCATGATTAGAGCCAAACATTCAAATTCTTTATACCTATTCATGCAAGCATTTTCTTAGAACAAGATACAATTCATGTTTAGCCTTCATGCTTCATATTTACCTTTCCTACTTTGTTTAAGTTACGACACATGCCACTTCAAAAATAAAATAATCAGTCTTTTAGGGCAAAAGAACAATATCAAGAAAACCCCTAAGAGAGGATCATGAGTTGGGATTCTTGATAATGCGAACGGGTAAGTGGTAGAGGTTTTAAAAGCCCTCTAATGTATCACAGAGATCAACAACCTTGTGATGTCGATTTCCAACCCGGCTACCAGTGTTGCTACCATGACCGTTGTATCCCAAGTAAGTATATTATCTACTGCCGTTGGGGATAGGCGGTGGCGGACTAACAACTAGAAGAACTTGGCTGCAAATGTGAGGTTGTCCTTCTTGATAAGGCCTGTTTGGTCCAACACCCAGTCTGCTCCCTCACCATCAATGGAGAGCTGTTGTGCAATCCACCTCATGGTGGACTCTCTCTAATATATACTTCTCTGAAATTGGCCACTCTTGACCAAACTCTCTCTAATCTCGACTTCTCTGAAATTGGCCACTCTTGACCAACTCCCACTTGTAATTGAACTCTGGAGTAAGGCGAACCCTCATGACATTAGTGGACTCACCGTAGCAGATGGAGGTAGAAGAAATGTCCACTCGGAAGCCTCAAACTAGCACCTATGTGAGTGGGTCCTTTTCGACAGGTTTTTCTCGCCTGTCTAAAACTTCTCTTAGAGTCGCCACGTGTGATGTGTGAAACTCTCGCACAATCTTTTCACTATACGAACCTAGACTCCTAGCATTCCACTCAAGCCTGTGGGGGTAAAGAGGATATGAACATCATAGACTGTGCGAAGACTCGCTGTAAGAACTCTCCACTCGACAGTCACCAACCAAGTCATCACCATCTTGTCGTTCAGCATTTTGGCGTCCCTGTAGATCTGATGCTAACCATCGACGAGCTCATCAGGAACCGGTACAGGGACATATCCTTGGGTGCCAGAGTAGACTCCAAACTATGGGCCTCATCAGAACCGGAAGCGGTGGAAACATTCAACCCCACAGAGTAAGATGACTCTCAACTTAAAGCATCTTCGGAGCCAGACACTCCATCAGAACCCCAGGAAGACCCAGACGGTGTGTCAGTCAGTGTGCGCTCCTTATCAGACTGAAAGGTGGTAACTGTGCCAGATGCCACCTTCTGTGGGTGCCATCGATGGACACTTGGAAAAAATTTTGAAGTCTTAATTCAACAGACCTTTCAATTGGAAATGACGGACAAGCAGAATGGCCTGTCGTTCAATCAACGAACCGTAGTCCACTTCTATCGTCTGACACTTACAATAATTCTTAATTTCTTACAAATTAGGGTTTTAGTTTGAAACGATGGACGTGCAGAACAGTGTGTCAATCAATCGACGGATCGTAGTCCAGTTCCATCGTCTGACACTTGAAATTATTCTTAATTTCTCACAAATCAGGGTTTAAGTTGGAAATCACGGACGTGCAGAACGGCCCGTCGATCAATCAACGAACCGTTGTCCTCTTCCATGATTTCAAAAATCAATATTTATAAGGTGTAGCCATCAATGGACCCCATTGATGGTCCGTCGATCAATTGACATTTCGTAAACTAGGTCTCGTGGTGTGGGTGAGAGACAGGTTTCAGGACTTGTTTTGTTTAATAACACATAGTGACAACTTTAAGCACATCATAGGTTCACCCAACACTTAGCAACTCGTACAAGACCTATTATTCATCCTCAAAGTTTGGATTTCACTAGTTTTGATGTAGGATTCCACGATGCTTTTAAACCCTATGTAGGAATGTCAACAATAAGTTTATTTTTACGCATATGACACCCCCAACCCATTCTCTTTCCATCATTCCAAAGGACATAGTACCCATATTTAACCAGTTAACATGCACTTTCTATCCCTAAGTCAAGAACCACATACAAATATGGCATTTCCAAAAGCAAATGAACGAGAATTCATTGAGCCAAGGGAATTGAAATAGCTGAAATCAGTAGTTGAGTGATTGAGTGGGTGATATTCTCAATAACTAACTAACAGTCCTGCATTCGAACACCGATCGGAGAAAATAAGGGAAACGAAGTAGAATTTAGGGAGGGTAGGGTTTTGGGATTTGGTGGTAGCTTGGGATTTTGAAGAAAATAGAAGGGAGAGGTATAGGGAGATAATGGAAATGTAAGGGAATAAGGTGAGGGAAACAATTGGGGGGGGGAATTTGAAAAGATCTTTCGAGGTTAACTGAAAGGTTTCTTTTTAATACAACCATTTGGGTTGGGTCGGGTCAATGGTTCTTTCAACTAACAATACCCCATCAACGGTCCCTAAGCCATTCTACGTATGATCGACTAGACCGTCGATTTCATACAGTGTTGGAAAAAATTTAAAGATATACTTGGGATCTACAGACACAATCAACGGTGCGTCGATTGAACGATGGCGCGTCGGTTGGTCTGTAGATGTATGCACCAGACCAATTTCAGCAGAATTCTTGGGTTTGGTTGTTGCACATTGAACACCTATTAAGCTATTCTTTTTGTGTTTTAATGGATACTTTTTATACATAGACTCTAAACTTCTCTCTAACCAACAAAAAAAATATCACGCAGGAATATGAGTAAACCAAAAACAAAACACAGGACTACAACTATTCCTATAATGAAAATAAAAACCTATTATTGGCTAGAGTATACACCTTGGGTTGCTTCCCAAGAAGCTCTTGATTTAACATCGCGGCACGACGCATGATGCTTGATTTCTCATATTTCATCAAGGAGATTCGCTTCAATCAATTCATGGACACTCTCCGCACGCCCTAGGTAGATCTTGATTCTTTGCCTATTGACCGTGAACTTTGCACCATCCTTGTTCTCCAATTAAACTGTTCCATGAGGAAACACTTTAGTGATAAGGAATGACCTAGTCCACTTGGACTTGAGTTTGCTCGGAAACAAGCGTAGCCTAGAGTTGAATAGAAGCACCAAGTCCCCAACTGCAAATTTTTGCTATTCAATCTTTTGGTCATGGTAATTATTCATTCTCGATTTGTAGATTGATGAACTTTCATATGCTATTAGGCTAAACTCATAAATCTCATTCAACCCCTAAAGTCTCTGCTCTAATCCTTCATTCCTATTCATCTCCCACATGACCTTGTGCTCTAACTCTTCTGGTAATTGACACACCTTCCCATATATAAGTTGGTATGGAGACATATCTATAGGGGTCTTGTATGCAGTTTGTAGGCCCATAGAGCATTATTAAACCTCCTTTACCAATCTGTTCTATTAGCATTACCGTATTCGACAAGATTTGTTTGATCTCTCGATGGACACCTCAACTTTTGCACTAGTCTGCGGATGCTATGAAGTGGTCACATTGTGGCGAACTCCATATTTCTTTAATAGCCCTTTGAAAAAATTATTGCAAAAGTGATATCCCCCATCACTAATAATAGCTTTAGGTGTGCCAAATCTGGAGAAGATATTGTTTTTAAAGAACACGGTGACACTCTTCCCTTCATTGTTTGAAAGAGCTATGGCTTCCACCCATTTTGACATGTAGTCCACTGCCATCAATATATATTTTATCCCATGTGAACTCACAAATGGACCCAAAAAATCAATGCCTCATACATCAAACAACTCAATCACTAGGATGGGATTTAAGGAGAGATTTTTCCTCTTCGACATTTCTCTATCTCTTTGGCACCTACCACATGATTTGGGAAACTCATGAGCATCTTGGTGAATAGTAAGACAATAGTACCCACACTTCCAAATTTTGTGGGCAGTCCGAATACCACTATGATGACCTCCCACAGGTGAGGAGTGGCATGCCTCCAAAACACATAACATCTCCACTTCCAGAATTCAAGGACGAATAAGACTATCAGCACAACACCGGTATAAGTAAGGGTCATCCCAAAAGAACTTTTTAACACCATGCATTAACTTCTTCCTTTTATGGAATGACAAGTCCAATAGGACTATATTACTTGCAAGATAATTTGCAAAATTTGCAAACCATGGAATCAAATCATTAAAAGCGGCCAATAAATGCTCATCAAGGAAGGTATCGTCAATTTATGCCTTTTCACACAAATCTTGTATAGTTCATCCTCTAATCTGGACAAGTGATCGACAACTTGATTTTCAGTCCCTATTATATATTTAACCTCAAAATCAAACTCTTTCAATAGTATCACCCATAAATTGAACCTTGGTTTCACATCCTTATTTTCCGTGAAATACCTCAAAGCAAAGTGGTCAGTATGCACTATGACTCTTGTACCAAGCAAATAGGAGCGTAATTTTTCAAAAGCAAATACCACCACAAAGAGATATTGTTCAGTCACCGTGTAATTCTTTTGTGCTTCATTTAGGGCCTTAATTTCATAACAGATGGGGTAGACACCAACTTCTCCTTTAACTCTCCAAATGCCTTCACACAAGATTCATCAAAATTAAATTTACATTCCTTCTCAAGTAAATTGCATAGAGGATGTGCAATTTTTGAGAAATCTTTAATAAACCTTCGGTAGAAACTTGCATGTCCCAGAAAACTCCTCACACCTTTAATAGAGATGGGTGGAGTAAGTCTCTATATGACTTTAAGTTATGCTCGATCAACCTCTATCCCCTTTTTTGAGATATGATGTCCCAATACTATACCTTCTTTCACCATAAAGTGACATTTTTTCCAATTTATCACAACATTATAATATTCACATCTTCAGAGAACCTTGACCAAGTGACTCAAACACCAATCAAAGGAGTCACTAACCACTGAAAAGTCATCCATAAAAACCTCAATAGTGTCCTATACCATATAAGAGAATATAAACATCATACATATGTAGATATGGCCTATGCATTAGACAACCCAAAAGTCATCCTCTTGAATGCGAACGTACTATATGGACAACTAAAAGTGGTCTTATCTTGATCCTTCAAGACAATTGATATTTGATTGTAACCCGAGTAACCATAAAAAAAACAATACCATCCTTTTCTTGCGAGTCAATCGAACATCTTATCCATGAAGTGCATCAGGAAATGGTCCTTCTAGGTCCATGCATTCTATTTCCGATAATCCATACGAACTCTCCATCCAATTGTCACGACCCAACCCGATAGGCCGTGATTAGTGCCCGTTTTGGACACCCACATACAAACCTGCTAAGTATGACCAACTGAAACTAAGACAATATGGAATTTAATCAAATCAAGCCAACCCCAACATCATATATATATATAAGAGGACCTGTCTCATAAGGAGTCATAACCATTCATAAGGAGTCATAACCAAAAAGCTGCGTACCTCAGTAGGTGTTGTAGGTCTGGGCCAAGTCTTTACTGCCTCAATCTTCTGCGTATCTACCCGAATACCATCAGCTCCAATAATATGCCCCAAGAATGCCACTGAAGTCAACCAGAACTCGCACTTAGAAAATTTAGCATACAACTTCTGGTGCTGAAGCACCCTAAGTACCGTCCTTAAATAATCTGCATGCTCCTCTTCTGAACGTGAATAGACCAGAATATCGTCTATAAATACAATAACAAACATATCAAGGAATGGTTTAAATACTCGATTCATTAAATCCATGAACACCGCTGGAGCATTAGTCAGCCCAAAAGACAACACTCTAAACTCATAATGCCCATATCGGGTCCGGAATGCTGTCTTTGGAATATCTGCCTCCCTTACCCGCACCTGATGATAACCTGACCGCAAGTCTATCTTTGAAAAACACTTTGCACCCTGCAACTGGTCAAATAGATCGTCAATCCTTGGGAGGGGATACCTGTTCTTTATTGTTACTTTGTTCAACTGCCTATAATCAATGCACATCCGCAGCGACCCATCCTTCTTCCTCACAAACAGTACTGGTGCTCCCCAAGGTGACGTACTAGGCCTGATGAAGCCCTTTTCTAGCAAATCCCTCAATTGCTCTTTCAATTCTTTCAACTCAGCAGGTACCATTCTATAAGGAGGTATAGATATAGGCTGGGTATCTGGCAGTACATCTATAGTAAACTCTATCTCCCGTTTTGGAGGAAGGCCTGGAAGTTCCTCGGGGAATACATCAGGAAATTCATTAACTACCGGGACTGATTGAAGAGTCGGTGCCTCTGCCTTTATGTCATACACCCGAATCAGATGGTAAATATAGCCTTTTCTAACCATCTTCCCGGCCTTGAGGTATGAAATGAACTTACCTTTCGGCGATACTGTACTTCCCTTCCACTCTATAATCGGTTCCCCTGGAAATTGAAATCGAACTATCTTTTCTCTGCAATCAACATTAGCATAACAAACAGCCAACCAATCCATGCCCATGATAATATCAAACTCAATCATATTTAACTCTATTAGATCTGCTACGGTATGACGATTATATATAGCTACTGAACAATTCCTATATACTCGCGTAGCTATGACAAAATCTCCTACAGGTGTAGCTACCTCAAATGGTTCTATCAACTCAGACTCTATTCCGATCCTACTAGCAACAAAGGGAGATATATATGATAAGGTGGAACCTGGGTCTATCAATGCATACACACTTCGGGAGAATAGTGATAATATACCTGTGATCACATTAGGTGACGCCTCTTGATCTTGCCTATTAGTCAAAGCATATATACGGTTTGAGGGACCGCTAGAACTAGAAGCTCCACCAAGTCCTCTACCACGGCCTGCTGGTGCCTGAATACCCTGCCCCGTAGGGCGCATAGCCACAGAAGAAGATGAACCAGCAACGGACCCTGTAGGCTGTGCCATACCACCTGCACTACCTCTAAGAAGACACTCCCTCATAGTATGGCCCTGACGGCCGCAAGAAAAACACGCACCTGTAGCCCAACGACATTCCCCAGGATGGGACTTACCACAACGAGAACACCGAGGCAAAGGTGGCCTCAACTGGCTCAAACCCCTGCCCATCTGTGACCCTGACGCCCTAGAGCTCTGACCAGGTTCCGAATATCCCATACGATCGAACCCCCTACCCATGAAACGTGGGGGTGCACTCTGTGCTGGCTGGGAAGAAAATCTAACATGCTGCTGAGACTGCCCGCTTTGAAACTCGTCAGGATAACCTGCTGATCTAGCCCTCTTATGCTGGCCTCTATTATAATCTCTATCTGGCTGACGTCCCCGGTGACGATCCTCTACCCCCTGTGCATATGCCTGCACCCGAGCAATGTCCATACCTGGCTGAAGAGTCACTGCCATACAACCGTCAATCAGATAACGATCCAATCCCATCACATAACGATGTACCCTGTCTGCCATATCAGCCACAATAGTAGGCGCATGCCTAGCCAATGAATCAAACTCGAGGCTATACTCTCGAACGCTCCTGCCATTTTGCTTCAAACGCAAGAATTTATCGACTCTAGCTCGCTTCATCTCTGGAGGCAGGAAGTGGCCCTGGAAAGCCTCCACAAATTCATCCCATACCGCTGGAGGGGCACCCTCACCCCTAGATAACTCCCAAGACTCATACCAATTAATAGCTACATCCCGCAAATGATACGTAGCCAACTCAACAGACTCGGTCTCCGAAGCCTTGATTATCCTCAATGTACACTGCATTTGACGAATAAACTCTTGCGGATCATCCTGTGGCCTTGACCCAAAGAACTCTGGAGGATTACAACTTAAGAAGTCACGAGCCCTTAAGCTATCAGATCTGTCCGCATGATCAACTCCTAGTCCATGCCTGCGAGCCTGATCTGCCACTAATCTAGTCAGCAATTGAACCGCATCTCTCATGGCCCTATCCTCCGCCCCTGACTGAGGAGTTGGAGGTTCAGATGTTGTGGCCTCGGGGGCTGGTGGTGTCCCCCGAACTGGAGCTGCTGCTGCTCTAAGCTCTTCTGGCGGTGGGGGTGTAGCAGAGCTCTCCGACTGGAGCATAATACCAGGCATAGACTGGGCACGGGCCCTAGTAACTCTCCGGGTCTGACTAGTACCTTCTGCTACCGATTTTCCCTTCTGGGCGGCTGTCGCTTTCTTTGGAGGCATAGCTGAAAACACACGGATTCGTTAGAGAGGGATTATCCTGTTAATATAGCTCTATCGCACGATCTAGAATAAGAAGAAAGAATGACATCCTAAATGTCCTGTAGCTTCCTGTTTATAGATGTGGTGCACAACACACCGATAAACAAGACTCTACTAGACACGGTCTGTAGACACTTCCGAGGGAGAACCGCTCTGATACCACTCTTTGTCACGACCCAACCCGATAGGCCGTGATTAGTGCCCGTTTTGGACACCCACATACAAACCTGCTAAGTATGACCAACTGAAACTAAGACAATATGGAATTTAATCAAATCAAGCCAACCCCAACGTCATATATATATATATATATATAAGAGGACCTGCCTCATAAGGAGTCATAACCATTCAACCATAACAGCATACGCGAGCCGACAAGGCCGCCACTATTCAAAGCATAATGATGTACGCAGCCGACAAGGCTGCCCCTGTACAAGCGGACATCCCAAACAAACCATGTCCAGACCATTATCCAAAACATATATATACAACCCACATAATGTCCACAGACCTCTAAGAGTACATTAGTGAAACTCGACGGGACAGGGCCCCGCCATACCCATAGGCGAGCAAAAGACTACACAAAAGTTATGTACCAAAACGACTAGGCTCCGGAACAGTGGAGCTCTCCAAATCAGCAGAGTAGATATCCTAGGCGGGAGGATCACCGAACTGCACGTCTACACCTGCGGGCATGAAACGCAGCCCCCCGAGGAAAGGGGGGTCAGTACGGACAATGTACTGAGTATGTAAAGCATAAGGTAAAGATGATAGGATACCAATGTGGCAAGTCGAAACAAAATATCGCTACACATATACTTTTTAAGTGAAAATCATGCATATATTTAACATTTAAGGTGCCCAGCTTCCCTAGTAAGGGGCTCGGCAAAATAATCATCACGTCATCTCCGTCATCATCATCATCATAACCATCCTCATCACCAATCATATATATAATATACATACCCGGCCCTCTAGTGAGGAACTCAGTGACATATGCAAGAAACTCCGCACAAACATTACCCGGCCCGGGACTCGGTGAAATGATAAATGACTCTATGCACGAGCAGAATATTATGAGCAACCATATGCAATTAAAATCATTTCTTATAACTCAATAGAACAATCAACGTGAACCAGCAAGGAGTATTACCAAAGATTAATGTTTTATCAAGATTATGAACCTTTAATACGATATGGAAACGTAAAATTCCAATGACTCTAAGAAGCATTACCATAGATATTAGAGATCATCATAGCCTTAGACATAACCGATATATAGAGGAATAATTGTGGAAGCAAGAATATACATCACCTAGACGCTTTAGAGGTAAGTATCAAATCTGTCCGTTATTCGCTTATTTTTAGAAGTCATGCCAAGCAAAGAAAGAAGGGACAGCGTTACATACCGTATAATTGAGCCGCACGTCCAATATTTACTGCTCAAGCTATTAATCTATAACAAGCAACAGTCGTGCCGCAATTAGATAAACATCGTGCTTTACTTTCTTGTAAGCTAGCTAATAATCTAACGAAAATTCGGCAGCACCTCCCCTATTTTCCTTACTTCGTCCCAATCCGACAACAATCCAAATTATCCACAGCAATACCAATAACACATATAACCCAAAGAATCATATAAACAGCCCAAGCACCAACATGACACCACTAATAATCCGATTATGGTTTCCATTCATACTTAGCACATTCAATAACTAAAACAAACTTCCTAAGCTACTGGTCACGCCCCCTTCTTAAAATTAATGGATAATTAACAAGGGTATTCTAAAGAATTAACACACCAAACAAGGAGATTACTAACCAAATTATTTGCAGCTTCTGGCCAAGAGTTGCAGGGTTGGTTTCTCCATTTCCATGGCTGCCTAAGACAAGTGGTGAAGAAGAAGATGATATGCAGCAATGCATTTCACCACTTTATATAGCATGGAGTGGATTTCTCCACCTCATTTAATAGTATGAAGTGGAGGCAGCCCCCCTCTACACCTGTCCACTAAGGTCAGCCCACAATCTGATCCCTTTTTAATTTTTGCCTTGAGTGGTGGGGCCCATTGGATTAAATCAATCCAAATTAGCCACTAATTAATCCCTCACTTAAAGTTAATGGCACTTACATTAACCAACTCATACTTAATATCACATTTGGAAATAACATCCTTGCCTAATATTTCTTTACGTCTTCTAGATCACGATGCGCACTACATATAAAAAAAAAATACGAGGCATAACACCAATCACTGGCCTCATTATAAAAATCTCATTCCTCTCATTGGGCACTACTGTTATTCCCCCCTTTTTGGGCACACATTGAACAGGGCATATCAAACTACTATTCGAGATAGGATATGTGACTCCGACATCTAACAAGTTAATGATCTCCTTCTTCACAACCTCTTGCATAGGTGGATTCAAACGTCTCTAGTGATCAATACTTGGCTTGTGATCGGGCACGAGTTTGATTTTGTGTGAGAAAACACCGGGTAAGATCCCAATAATATGCGCATTAGTACAACCAATGGATAGTTTAAACCTATTTAATACTTCTACCAGACAATCAACTTATTGAACATTCGACTATGATGGACTGATTACTGGCAAAGTGTTATCTCTTCCCAAGAATACATACCTTAGATGAGGTGGTTGAGCCTTAAGATCTAGTTTTGGAGCCTCCTCAGTAGATGGTCTCGCGGGTGGAGACTCGCGATGCTTCATATCTAACTCCAATTTCTTTAGTTTTGACCGAAATTCACCTCGATCAAGTGCCGCAACCAAATACCCATACTCTTCAATACCATTATTCTCAAAATTCATGAATATTGCCGCTAGTTCCTCAACACCAAGGCTCTCTTCAATTTGTACCTCAGACGTACTTTAAACCCTTTAGGATATATCATATATTGTTTGGATCTTACCACTGTGCTTCATGGACCTACAAATGCTTAAAGTTGCTTCTACATTTTTCAACCTAAACATTGTCTACCCTTTTTCCATATCAACCAAGGCGCGACCAGTAGCAAGGAACAACCTCCCAAGAATAATAGGCACCTCCAAATCCACCTCATAGTCAACAATCACAAAATCAGTTGGAAATATAAACAACTCTACCTTCACGAGCACATCATGGAGTATCCCAATAGACCTCTTCACTGTTCGATAGACCATCAGTAACCGCATTGCAGTGGGTTTTGGGTCACCCAAACCCAATTTCTTATAAATAGAGAGAGGCATGGCATTTATGCTTGCATCGAGAACACATAGTGCTTTAGCAAAGTTTAACAAACCAATGGTACATGGAATAGTGAAAGCACCGAATCTTCTTTCTTCTGAACAAGAGACCTTGTAGCAATAACATTACAATGCTGCATTCGCTCATCATCCTCTAAACTTACCCATATCTTCTTTGTAACCATATCCTTTATGAACTTAACATATTCAGGCATTTGCTCTAAGGCTTTTATGAAAGAGACATTGATGGAAATCTATTTTAACATAGTGATAAAATGCTAGTATTTACCATTCTCAACCTTCTTCACCAATCTCTGAAGGAATGGTTGTGGTGGACTAGGAATGAGGATCACTTTTTGGGGTTCCTCTGCATCTTTCACCGCTTTGTCCACCAATTCACCAGTAGTTTCCACTACCTCTTTATCTTTTCTCATCTCATCTTCTACAGATGTCTTAGGTAGATCAATGGTTTGCTTACCTCTCGACTAGTGTCTACCATTCAATGTCCATCATTTTTAGGATTTTGAATGGTATTGCTAGGAAGAGTTACCGATTGATGTGGGTTCACAGTAGTAGACAATTGGGCCATTTGTAACTCAAGATGCTTGATCGAGACCGCATGCGCATCAACCTTTTACCCGATATTAGCCAAATCACCTCCAATTTCTTGGCGTGCTCATCACTAGCATCAAAACTCCTCATCATCTTCTACAACATATATTCAACTTGCTCCATACTACCTCCACCAACCCTTGGAGAAACTTTGCGATATTTAGGCAGATTATAAGGGCCACTTCAATCATTTATAGTACTATAGTTAACCTAGTTGAAGTTGTTGTCGCGGTTGTAATTTTCATCTCAAACATAATAAACCTCTCTATTTTAATTCCCGTAGTACCGACCTTGATTTCCTTTATCGTGACACCAATTCTCTTGATTGGAGCATTGGACGTTAGGTCTGAAACCCCCCGTCTGATCATTCAGTACATAAGTATCCTCTTCATAATAGTATTCATCCGCTGGCAGTGGTGGTTTAGGCAAGTAATTTACCACATTTACTTTCTCTTCACCTCCACTGACATGTTTGAATACTAACCCAAGCTCAATTTTCATTTGATGCATCTTTTCACGAATCTCATTTGTGGCCATATTATGTGTAGCTTGCATTGCAAAGGTGTTTATCCTAGTGTCTGACTTCCTATTACTCTAAGCCTTATTGTTGAGAGAGATTTTCTCCAACTTCTCCGCGATCTCTGCATATGTACACTCACAATAAGAATCACCCACAATAGTATCAAGCACTACCTTATTATTATCATCTTGTCCCCAATAGATATACTCTTTCAACGATTCATCATCAATACGGTGATTTGGGACACCTCTCACGTAAGCAGTAAATTTGTCCCAAGAGCTACTCATCGACTCCCCAGGTAGTGACACAAAGTTGTTCACTCGATCATTGTGGTTGAGATTTTTGGAAATCGGGTAGTACTATTCTTGGAACATATCCCTCAACAAATCCCAAGTATAGATAGAATTATAGGGAAACTCACTAAACCATATTGCGACATCTCCCGTCAGTGAAAGAGGGAACACTCTCAACTCGATGACATTCATATCCAACCATATTGAGCATGTGGATCCTAAGAGTATAGCCCAAAAAACAAACTCCTTTTAGTGAGCGTTTGTATCAAGCGACTAGTTACCACGAATGTGTGACCTTGAAGTAGAAAAGGTAGGACAAGAGCCCCATCAAAATCAGTGAGTTAATGTTTCCTCTATAAAACTCTTGAGGCGAGGGATAGGAGGATGCATCTTCAGAGCATCCTCAACAAAATTTTCTGTAACCACTTGATTATGAGCATCAACCGATGGTGGGGACTAGCAATTGATCCCATCACCTAGATTAACTGGATTTTGTAGATTATTTATTCTTCGAAGTTTATGATTTAGTTTAGGATCGAATAGAAGTATTGGTTCTCCTCGGCTCCGTGTACTTGGCATACACTAGATCTAGACATGAAGAAACAAAAAAAAGATAAAAGTAAAATTAGGAATTATTGACTAAATTTCTATAATGTTGTTAAAGTTAATCTAAAAGTCATTATCCCCAGAAGCGGCTCCAAAATTTGATATGCTCAAATGACACTTCCCTAAAGAAGTATAAGAGATTGTATCAAGTAAAGAACCCAACTATTAGGTTGGAGTCGATCCGACGAGGAAAATGGCTAGACTTAAAAGGGGGGTTTGTGAAACTAAAGTATTTTAATATTGCTCAATTTAAACAAGTAACAAGAGTAGATCTTTAGTTTTTATCAAGTTGTGAGAGGAACAAGGGTGTAAATGTTCCCATCGGTTCATAACGCCTTATTCCTTGCTATAACAATTCTTCCCTAGTGTTTCCCATACAAATTGATAAGTTATATATCTCTAAATTCTTGGTCCAACATTTAGAGAATTTTACCTCGTACCTTGGTTCTGCTATGTTTGTCTAAGTTACTAACCCTTACTTTTACTTCATATTAAGCATCATATTTGATGTATGACATAGTTATGATTTCACACCAATCAAGACTATACTATTAGATAGCATCCTACTAAATCTATGTTGTTAATTCTTTTTGTATTAACTACCTTTTTCGTCGGACAAGTGAAAATAAGGTGTGTTCTAACGCGTGCACTCGTTAAAGGGACTTCTAAGTGAATGAATTATCAATGCATGCAATAACCTTTCGGGAATTGTTATTAAATAGGTTTACTTTGTTAATCACCCATGGTTCCCACAACCCTAGTCGTGGAATTAGTTACCCATGCATAGAAGAACATAATTCATGGTTGATAAACAATAAATCATGAACTTACATTGATAAATTAGAGGAAAGTCTAGAAATTTAATTTAAACCACAAAAATCACTTGAAAACCAATTCTGGAAATTTGAATTAATGCCCAAGTTGCAAAAACGAATCTCCAAGAACAAAACTATGAAGTTAGAAGTAGAATCCAACCCCAAAAATGAGATTTTACACTCTATTTATAAAAATAGTGTCCTTAATTAAAAGTAATTAAAATAAGGAAGTTCTCCAAAAAAACGCGGCTTTTATCGACGACCCCCACATATGGCCGACTACCTCTGTAAGTCCAGACTTAGCATTTCTTTTTGCCTTCAACTTGCATCTTCTCGGATTCAATCAACACACCAATAGCATGGTCCATTGAGGCCCATACGGTCCGCCGATGCCTTCCATCATTCCATACTTAGATTTTCTTCCACTTCAGGTACTAGACATTATCTGATCAAATCGAAGATTTACCAGGACGGTCTGTTGGTAAATCGACGGACTGTATATCTTTAAGTAGCCCCACTCTTGGTCAGATTTCTCTAAGTTTATCTAGATGCCTAAACTTCAAATCGACAGTCATCATCTATGGTCCTTCGATGGCCTTTGTAGGTCACCTCTGCACTTAATCTCCACAAACTTCTGTGTTTTAGTTTTGGACACCTTTCCTACAAAACAAATATAAAACACATTAAAACTCTTATAAAAAGACTTTATACACACACCAATCTTAAGTAAAAAGCATTGAAAGTACCGTAAAACCACATTGTATAAACTTTGGGGAATTTTGATTCTTTTTGGGTAGTGGTTGACAGACTGACTAAGTCAGCCATTTTATTCCGATGGGAATATATTATAATGCTGAAGGTTTATGTGAAAGAGATAGTAAAGTATTAGGAGGTGCCCCTTTCTATCATCTCAGAACGTGGTACCCAATTCACATACAAATTTTGGACGAAGTTACATGATGAATTGGGCACATAACTCAGTTTTAGTACAACCTTCCATCCACAGATGAATAGGAAGTCAAAAAGGACTATTCAGGTGTTAGAGGACATGTGTGATTGATTTTAGAGTGCATTGGAATAAATTCTTGCCTATGTGTGATTTTTCCAATAATAAAAGTTTTCACTCTAACATAAATATGGAACCATTTAATGCACTTTATGGGAGGGAATGTTGATAATCTATAGGATGATTTGAGCCTGGAAATGTGAAACCTTTGGGGGTTGATTTAGTGAAAGATGCTAAAGACAAGCTGAGAAGTATTTAAGATAAGCTTCTAGCAGCCTATTTTAGACAGAGGAAGTATGTAGACCATAAGGTAAGAGATATGTCATTTCAGACTGATGACAATGTTCTTCTTAAGGTATACTTATCAACGGAGTGATGAGATGTTGAAATAAAGGCAAGCTAAGTCTGCGATACATTGGTCCCTTTGAGGTTTTTAAATGTGTAAGATATGTGGCTGATAGATTGGTTTACCTCTTGATATATTAGGAGTTCACCCAGTATTTGATGTATCCAGGTTAAAGAGATATGATGGTGTCAAAGATTACATCATTACGTGGGACTCAATTATGTTAGAAAAAGACTAACCATATGAGGAGGAACATATTACAATTATTGATCGTGATGTACATAATTGAAGACCAAAGATGTTAAAATGCTAAAAGTTCAATAAAAGCATCGTCCATTTTAGGAAGCTACTTCGGAAACCGACAAGCACATGCGAGACAAGTATCCCCAATTATTAATCAATTCAGGTACTATATCATTCATTTCTTAGATTATTTTTAATAATTTTGTCACTCAGGAATGAGCTATGGGTAAATTGGTATTTATTGTGATGACTCATTTCTGTTGTTATTGAAAAGCCAATGAGAAAAAAAATTTGGGTCGGAATTTTTTTTAGTAACTCAGAATTTCCCAACCTAGTCCATATTTGGACGAAATCAAAGTCATTAAACTCTAGAGAAATGTAGTAACAATTGTGTGATATAATTTTAAATTTGATCACATGAGTATATAGCTAAGGCGTTAAGGAATTAGTACAAATTTACCGAATTGAATTGAGGTGAGTAGAACTCCTGAAACTAATCTTGGCATGAACGTATAGTTTTTGAGTGTCGTTGAAAAAGGTGTGTTGTGAAATGGGGGTCTTGGAATTATCAAAATAGCTCACTGTTCGTGCAAGCCTCTTTGGCGAGAATTTGTATGTTTGGGACAGGTGTGACTTAAAGTTGGTAATAAACCCTAAAAATGTTTTATTTTTCCATTTTTGAACTTGAGAGATAAGGAACGAACCTAGGGGTTTTCTTGACATTTCTGACCATTCTTGAGGATAAAAGCAAAGTTTTAACTCTCTTGATTCATTTTCTAATCCCGTAGAATGTAATCAATGGGTAATTATCGATGGGAGAGGTTTTCAATATGTAAATTATGGTGGAAACAACTCTAATTTGGATACTTAAATCAAGGTTTTGACCAAGGGTTGATAGGATTGTTAGTAATTTGGGTTATTATTTATTGTTTATTGATTCCCCTATTATGTTAATCGTTTCTACATCAGAACAAATCAGGAAAGGAAAGAATCAAGTTTCTTAGGGGATTCAAGCTTTGTTTGAGCTAGGTGATATATGCTCTATATCATGTTGTGTGATGCATGTATGTTATTTCTTCATGATAATATATGTATGATGCAAATATTGCATTACAAATCGTGAGAATCAAAGAACATAACAGTAACAACCCTAAAAATAAAACAGGATAAAGTAGAGCCTCACATGGGTTTTATGGGTTTATAAATTTTTAAAATAATATATCTTTTGAAGTCAATTTAAAGAGTTTTGAAGTCAAACGTCAAGGGTTGACCAAGACATTGAAAAACTAGTCTTTTATGCGTTGCTGTGTCTTAGCATGTTGTTCATATTTTTATGTGTTATTTGCAGTTGAAAATCAGAAGAAGTGAACCTAGTGTCTTAATAATCGTGTTTAGGGTAAAACTTCCAGGAACCACTCCCCAAGGACCAACCTAATGGTCCTTGAGGAGGACCCAAGCTTTGGCCAAGAGGATGCCAAGGCTGCCCCCTTTTTGGAGGTGCTTGCACGATGCACAGCTGCCACACAGATGCAAAAATTTTCCTGAGCGTAGCAGGCTTGTCACGCCCTTCTAGCCTCAAATTAATTTTAAGAATCAATATTAGAGAGTGTCTCCGCGACGCGCAGCCGTGTCCCAGATTTGATCGCGTCTATAAAAGTCAAGTTTTACATCTCTGAAAAGGTCCAACTATTGTAAAGGTTTTTGTGTACTTTGGGGTGTATTATATATATTTATTTTAGGTTTTTTTACACCTAGTTCCCAATCAAAAACCCCAACACTCTATTAGAAATCAAAATAATATAGAAGCTCTTTTTTTTTCTCTAAAAGTTTTTTTTACTCAAATCCCCCATTGAAGAACCTTCAAGTTCAAAAAAAGAATATCAATTCTCCAAGTTTTCGACCCAAATTTCATGGATATGTCTTCAATAAGGTATGGGTATTCTTTATATTTGATTCTTCTTTCAATAAAAGATCCATATCAAAGTATTTTCAAGTTCTTCAAAAACCCCAATTTCAACTCTTTGCATGCGTTCTTGCATTAAATGTTTTAATTTATTATTTCTGTTTATATTGTTGATTATCAATGCTTTTAAGAAAGGAAATTTCATGAATCCATGTCTTCTAAAATTTTCTAAATTTCACCGTAAAGTGGGTGTATTGATTATGAGTTAATGGTTATAAAATTGTGTTTGAATTGGTGTAGGATGTTCATATATTGTATATCTATGTCGAATTGTGAATAATTTATATTGAAACAACTGATATGATGTTTAAGCCTTGAATATAAAAATACTGATTTGGTCTTTATGTTGATTATTGGATCATTTTTAGCTTAGTTCCATAATTGAATTCTACTATTATATATGTTATTTTATTGAGAAATTAGGGAGATTGAAAGGATGGTGGTGGTGGCTTTTGTAAAGGTAAGTTGACCGAATTCCTGTACTAATGTTGATTTAATAATTGAATTACTCTTGTGTGGTATAGTCCACTTATGTTGGCGGTTCTTATTTTTTACATATGTTATGATCATGGCCTTGTCGGCATTATTAGGTGAATTATAGTAGTATCTTATTGTGATATATGTGAAGGTACAATGTGGAGTCTTTTATATGATGTAATGTGATTTTGTATAAGGTGGTATGACTTATATGAATGCATTAAGTGAAGGATGATGTCATTTATGTGTGTGATCTTTATAATGTGGTTATGATGTGATAATAAGTGTATTTCTCTAATGGTTACATGATGATGGAATATGAGGGTCCTTACATGTTGGTATGGTGTCTTGTTTAGGAGGACCTAGTTGCCCCTACTTGATACATTAATGTTTCTAGATTATGAAGTATTGGACTTGGTAGACTTAGGTGTCTTTTCCTTGATGTATGGAAGTTATTTGGATGTGATCTTTTGACTTGGTAGTCTTGTCATGTAAGTATGAATGAATGAAAGTTTAAGATCGGTAGACGTAAAGTAGGTACCCTCCTATGAATGACTAATGTGAAACCTTGAATATGAAAAGAAGGTCAATAAGAAAGCCTTTAAGTGGTAGACCGTAATGTTGCCACCTTTTTGAATGGAATGGTGGGATTAGAGGTAGGTTGGCTGGAATGACATGAAACCATCTGTAAGGAAGTCATAAGTGTTATCCTAAATGAACCTTTATAGGTAGATCACTTTGATACCCTTCTTGTAAAAAGGGTACTACGGGTCAGTACGCTTAAGTATGCCCCCCTCTGTAGTACATTTGAAAGAATGAAATGACTATGAGAACAAAGGAAAAGAACCGAGTGGATATGCTTGTGGTAGTATCTTTACTTGAGAATGAGACTAGAGTATAAAGAAGCCCTTGATATCTGTTGAATCATGTGCCTATTTGGTATGTGTCCTAGTTCTACCCTTGGTAAGTAAAACACGGTCTTATGACACCGGATTCCGTACCTAGCTATATAGTATGTGTCGGTTAATGCCTATTCTCATCATGTGGGATGTGCACTCTAGTAGTGTAACAACCTGAGGGCATACCCTTGAAGAACTGGTATCCTAAAATAGATATACGACGTACTCGGCGTCTCAGATGTCCTGTACAAGCCCTTGACATCATTTGTTGCATAATATATATGAAAAGTAGTGTGAAATTAAATTTTTTCACAACATCGTCACAAATCTCTTTTATAGAAAACAATATAAATTGCTAAGTTTCATAGTAGCCATTTAGACTCACGAATATGTTTTATCACAGCCCATACATCAACAGAATAAGAAATAACAAAGTCTAATAAGTTTTCTTTTGAAATGAAAATCTAAATAAAGCAGTGTATGCAATTAAATTGTGGACATACCACAACTTGCTTGAAAGATGCTAACATCCAAGCTTCAATTAAAAGGACTCCTCTCAAATGCCACCTCCATCTTTAGAGATAAAACACATAAATGGAATTAGTACATTATAATGTACTAAGTACGTGGCATGCAATAAAACCATGCTAAAAGGACATTTGTATAAAACATGCTCTTTTACGCTCTTTTGAAGAAAGCTTTACAACATATATAAGAACCATTTTTAACATAAACCTTATATGTAAGACATATCCCAAGTAACCCATATAATAGCATTATCAACACTTCAAACTATATAAGCATTTAAATCTCCTACGAATGGTTATCCTAACACAAATTTAAGTAATACAAGAAGAGACCGCCCATGCAACCTCTTCAAGCCAACCTAAAAAATCCTTAAGACTTCCTAAGGTAAAATTGTTCGATCTACATTTCAATAATTCACCACCTAACGTTACTCCAAGATTCACCTAAGTAAGACAAGAAAAGACCACTCATACACCATCTTCAAGCATACCTAGGCAACCCTTAAAGTTACAATAGATAGAGGCCATCCTATTCAACATAATTTAGCTAAATTCATAATCATTCATTAAGTCAACTAAGAGGCATTACATTCATTAAGGACTTGACATAATGGTCTTCGATAAGACTTGGGGAACCTATATTTTAGCATCTTCAAAGACTACTTGTGCCATGTCTAGAGAGCGTCCCATTCCACTACCTAAATGTCATGACCCAATCCGATAGGCCGTGATTAGTGCCCGTTTTGGACACCCACATACAAACCTGCTAAGTATGACAAACTAAAACTAAGACAATATGGAATTTAATCAAATCAAGCCAACCCCAACGTCATATATATATATAAAAGGACCTGTCTCATAAGGAGTCATAACCATTCAACCATAACAGCATACGCGAACCGACAAGGCTGCCACTATTCAAAGCATAATGATGTACGGAGCCGACATGGCTGCCCCTGTACAAGCGGACATCCCAAACAAACCATGTCCCGAACATTATCCAAAACATATATATACAACCCACATAATGTCCACAGACCTCTAAGAGTACATTAGTGAAACTCGACGGGACAGGGCCCCACCATACCCATAGACGAGCAAAAGACTACACAAAAGTTATGTACCAAAACGACTGGGCTCCGGAACAGTGGAGTTCTTCCAATCAGCAGAGTAGATATCCTAGGCGGGAGGATCACCGAACTGCGCGTCTACACCTGCGGGCATGAAACGCAGCCCCCCGAGGAAAGGGGGGTCAGTACGGACAATGTACTGAGTATGTAAAGCATAAGGTAAAGATGACAGGATACCAATGTGGCAAGTCGAAACAAAATATCGCTACACATATACTTTTTAAGTGAAAATCATGCATATATTTAACATTTAAGGTGCCCAGCTTCCCTAGTAAGGGGCTCGGCAAAATAATCATCACGTCATCTCCGTCATCATCATCATCATAACCATCCTCATCACCAATCATATATATAATTACATACCCGGCCCTCTAGTGAGGAACTCGGTGACATATGCAAGAAACTCCGCACGAACATTACCCGGCCCGGGACTCGGTGAAATGATAAATGACTCTATGCACGAGCAGAATATTATGAGCAACCATATGCAATTAAAATCATTTCTTATAACTCAATAGAACAATCAACGTGAACCAGCAAGGAGTATTACCAAAGATTAATGTTTTATCAAGATTATGAACCTTTAATACGATATGGAAACGTAAAATTTCAATGACTCTAAGAAGCATTACCATTGATATTAGAGATCATCATAGCCTTAGACATAACCGATATATAGAGGAATAATTGTGGAAGCAAGAATATACATCACCTAGACGCTTTAGAGGTAAGTATCAAATCTGTCCGTTATTCGCTTATTTTTAGAAGTCATGCCAAGCAAAGAAAGAAGGGACAACGTTACATACCATATAATTGAGCCGCACGTCCAATATTTACTGCTCAAGCTATTAATCTATAACAAGCAACAGTCGTGCCGCAATTAGATAAACATCGTGCTTTACTTTCTTGTAAGCTAGCTAATAATCTAACGAAAATTCGGCAGCACCTCCCTTATTTTCCTTACTTCGTCCCAATCCGACAACAATCCAAATTATCCACAGCAATACCAATAACACATATAACCCAAAGAATCATATAAACAGCCCAAGCACCAACATGACACCACTAATAATCCGATTATGGTTTCCATTCATACTTAGCACATTCAATAACTAAAAAAAACTTCCTAAGCTACTGGTCACGCCCCCTTCTTAAAATTAATGGATAATTAACAAGGGTATTCTAAAGAATTAACACACCAAACAAGGAGATTACTAACCAAATTATTTGTAGCTGCTGGCCAAGAGTTGCAGGGTTGGTTTCTCCATTTCCATGGCTGCCTAAGACAAGTGGTGAAGAAGAAGATGATATGCAGCAATGCATTTCACCACTTTATATAGCATGGAGTGGATTTCTCCACCTCATTTAATAGTATGAAGTGGAGGCAGCCCCCCTCTACACCTGTCCACTAAGGACAGCACACAATCTGATCCCTTTTTAATTTTTGCCTTGAGTGGTGGGGCCCATTGGATTAAATCAATCCAAATTAGCCACTAATTAATCCCTCACTTAAAGTTAATGGCACTTACATTAACCAACTCATACTTAATATCACATTTGGAAATAACATCCTTGCCTAATATTTCTTTACTTCTTCTAGATCACGATGCGCACTACGTATAAAAAAAATTACGAGGCATAACATCCTTCCCTCCTTAGGAACATTCGTCCTCGAATGTTAAGTTAGCGTCTTGCAAAAACAAATTCCAGCGAGGTCTCTCTAAAAGTTATACCTATCAACCTGCATTCCGTAACTTACAGATGCCTCACAGCTACATAATCTCATTATCTATCAATATAGTCAAGCTAGGAATTGAATTACCTGCAGGTACGGGGAACAAGTAAGGATACTTATTCTTCATTTCGTCTTCCGCTTCCCAAGTCATCTCCTCCCTATTGTTATTTTGCCACAACACTTTGACGGAAGCCACATCCTTAGTACGTAACCTTCTAACCTGACGATCAACTATAGCCACGGGTTTCTCCTCATATGACAACTTCTCTGTTACCTGAATATCATCTACAGGGAATACTCTAGAAGGATCACCAATACATTTACGTAGCATTGATACATGGAATACTGGATGTACCGTTTCCAAATCAGATGGTAGATCCAACTCATAGGCAACCTTGCCTATCCTACGAACAATCTGATAAGGCCCAATGTATCTCGGACTGAGCTTCCCCTTCCTGCCGAATCTCATCACACCCCTCATGGGTGATACCTTCAGGAATACCCAGTCACCAATCTGAAACTCCAAATCTCGACGCCGATTATCTGCATATGACTTCTGTCGACTCTGGGCTGCTAATAATCTTTCTTGAATAAGCTTCACCTTGTCAACAGCTTGCTGAATCACATCCGGGCCTATTAACTTAGTCTCGCCAACATCAAACCAACCAATAGGTGATCTGCACTTCCTCCCATATAAGGCCTCGTACGGTGCCATCTGGATACTAGAATGGTAGCTACTATTAATGGCAAACTCAATGAGCGGCAAGTGGTCATCCCAGCTGCCTTTGAAGTCAATAATACAGGCACGCAACATATCTTCTAGTGTCTTAATAGTACGCTCAGCCT
Organism: Solanum lycopersicum; assembly: GCF_036512215.1. NCBI lineage: Eukaryota > Viridiplantae > Streptophyta > Magnoliopsida > Solanales > Solanaceae > Solanum > Solanum lycopersicum. Next base: position 24,719,585 of record NC_090806.1, read on the forward strand.
GCCCATCAGTCTGAGGGTGAAATGCTGTGCTAAGGTTCACCTGTGTCCCCAATCCCTTCTGAAACGATCTCCAAAAGTTGGCTGTAAATTGAGCTCCTCTGTCTGATATAATGGACGTGGGAACCCCATGAAGTCTCACTATCTCCCTGACATATAACCTCGCATAATCTTCAGCCGAATAAGTAGTCCTGACTGGAAGAAAATGGGCCGATTTCGTCAGCCTATCTACAATAACCCATGTAGAGTCATACTTCCGTTGAGTGCGAGGTAAGCCTGTAATGAAGTCCATATTAATCATCTCCCATTTCCAAGTCGGGATCTCTATCTCCTGTAATAATCCACCAGGCTTTTGATGTTCGATCTTGACTTGTTGACAATTTGGGCACTGAGCAACAAACTCTGCTATGTCCTTTTTCATGCCATCCCACCAATATAAGCATCTGAGGTCATGATACATTTTTGTTGACCCTGGGTGAATAGAATAACGGGCAGAGTGTGCCTCTCCCATAACTTGCCGTCGTAGCCCCGTAGTATCGGGTACACACAATCTGCCTTCATATCGTAACACTCCATCAGGTGTAACCTTAAATGGGGTCTTTTCCTTTTGAAGAGCTGCATCTCTATACTGTGCCAGAATAGGGTCCTTATATTGGTGTCTCTTTACCTCATCTATGATTGAGGACTCAGCAACCTCTCGAATAGAAACTCCACTATCTTCTGAATTAGCCAGACGGACTCCAAGGCTGGATAGCCGCTGAATCTCCCGAACCATATCCCTCCCTTCTGGTTGTACATCTGTCAAGCTACCCATGGACTTACGGCTAAGAGCATCTGCTACAACATTCGCTTTCCCTGGATGATATAAAATATCAACATCATAATCCTTTAGCAACTCTAACCATCGCTTCTGTCGTAAGTTCAGCTCCTTCTGTTTAAAGATATATTGGAGACTCTTATGATCTGTATAGATGTCCACATGGACACCATATAAATAATGTCTCCATATCTTCAAGGCATGAACCATGACCGCTAACTCCAGATCGTGAGTAGGATAGTTCTTTTCATGCTTCCTAAGTTGTCGGGAGGCATAGGCTATAACTTTGCCATGCTGCATCAATACACATCCTAGCCCAACACCCGAAGCATCACAATAAATAACATAGCCGTCTGGTCCCTCTGGAAGAGTTAGGACTGGAGCTGTAGTCAATTTGTCTTTCAATAGCTGGAAGCTTCGCTCACAAGTATCTGTCCACTGGAACTTGGCTGCCTTTTGAGTTAGCCTTGTCAAAGGCACTGAAATTGAGGCAAACTTTTCTACGAATCTCCTGTAATATCCTGCTAACCCCAAAAAGCTGCGTACCTCAGTAGGTGTCGTAGGTCTGGGCCAAGTCTTTACTGCCTCAATCTTCTGCGTATCTACCCGAATACCATCAGCTCCAATAATATGCCCCAAGAATGCCACTGAAGTCAACCAGAACTCGCACTTAGAAAATTTAGCATACAACTTCTGGTGCTGAAGCACCCTAAGTACCGTCCTTAAATGATCTGCATGCTCCTCTTCTGAACGTGAATAGACCAGAATATCGTCTATAAATACAATAACAAACATATCAAGGAATGGTTTAAATACTCGATTCATTAAATCAATGAATACCGCTGAAGCATTAGTCAGCCCAAAAGACAGCACTCTAAACTCATAATGCCCATATCGGGTCCGGAATGCTGTCTTTGGAATATCTGCCTCCCTTACCCGCACCTGATGATAACCTGACCGCAAGTCTATCTTTGAAAAACACTTTGCACCCTGCAACTGGTCAAATAGATCGTCAATCCTTGGGAGGGGATACCTGTTCTTTATTGTTACTTTGTTCAACTGCCTATAATCAATGCACATCCACAGCGACCCATCCTTCTTCCTCACAAACAGTACTGGTGCTCCCCAAGGTGACGTACTAGGCCTGATGAAGCCCTTTTCTAGCAAATCCCTCAATTGCTCTTTCAATTCTTTCAACTCAGCAGGTGCCATTCTATAAGGAGGTATAGATATAGGCTGGGTATCTGGCAGTACATCTATAGTAAACTCTATCTCCCGTTCTGGAGGAAGGCCTGGAAGTTCCTCGGGGAATACATCAGGAAATTCATTAACTACCGGGACTGATTGAAGAGTCGGTGCCTCTTCCTTTATGTCATACACCCGAATCAGATGGTAAATATAGCCTTTTCTAACCATCTTCCCGGCCTTGAGGTATGAAATGAACTTACCTTTCGGCGATACTGTACTTCCCTTCCACTCTATAATCGGTTCCCCTGGAAATTGAAATCGAACTATCTTTTCTCTGCAATCAACATTAGCATAACAAGCAGCCAACCAATCCATGCCCATGATAATATCAAACTCAATCATATTTAACTCTATTAGATCTGCTACGGTATGACGACTATATATAGCTACTGAACAATTCCTATATACTCGCGTAGCTATGACAAAATCTCCTACAGGTGTAGCTACCTAAAATGGTTCTATCAACTCAGACTCTATTCCGATCCTACTAGCAACAAAGGGAGATATATATGATAAGGTGGAACCTGGGTCTATCAATGCATACACACTTCGGGAGAATAGTGATAATATACCTGTGATCACATTAGGTGACGCCTCTTGATCTTGCCTATTAGTCAAAGCATATATACGGTTTGAGGGACCGCTAGAACTAGAAGCTCCACCACGTCCTCTTCCACGGCCTGCTGGTGCCTGAATACCCTGCCCCGTAGGGCGCATAGCCACAGAAGAAGATGAACCAGCAACGGACCCTGTAGGCTGTGCCATACCACCTGCACTACCTCTAAGGTGACACTCCCTCATAGTATGGCCCTGACGGCCGCAAGAAAAACACGCACCTGTAGCCCAACGACATTCCCCAGGATGGGACTTACCACAACGAGAACACCGAGGCAAAGGTGGCCTCGACTGGCTCAAACCCCTGCCCATCTGTGACCCTGACGCCCTAGAGCTCTGACCAGGTTCCGAATATCCCATACGATCGAACCCCCTACCCATGAAACGTGGGGGTGCACTCTGTGCTGGCTGGGAAGAAAATCTAACATGCTGCTGAGACTGCCCACTTTGAAACTCGTCAGGATAACCTGCTGATCTAGCCCTCTTATGCTAGCCTCTATTATAATCTCTATCTGGCTGACGTCCCCGGTGCCGATCCTCTACCCCCTGTGCATATGCCTGCACCCGAGCAATGTCCATACCTGGCTGAAGAGTCACTGCCATACAACCGTCAATCAGATAACGATCCAATCCCATCACATAACGATGTACCCTGTCTGCCATATCAGCCACAATAGTAGGCTCATGCCTAGCCAATGAATCAAACTCGAGGCTATACTCTCGAACGCTCCTTCCATTTTGCTTCAAACGCAAGAATTTATCGACTCTAGCTCGCTTCATCTCTGGAGGCAGGAAGTGGCCCTGGAAAGCCTCCACAAATTCATCCCATACCGCTGGAGGGGCACCCTCACCCCTAGATAACTCCCAAGACTCATACCAATTAATAGCTACATCCCGCAAACGATACGTAGCCAACTTAACAGACTCGGTCTCCGAAGCCTTGATTATCCTCAATGTACGCTGCATCTGACGAATAAACTCTTGCGGATCATCCTGTGGCCTTGACCCAAAGAACTCTGGAGGATTACAACTTAAGAAGTCACGAGCCCTTAAGCTATCAGATCTGTCCGCATGATCAACTCCTAGTCCATGCCTGCGAGCCTGATCTGCCACTAATCTAGTCAGCAATTGAACCGCATCTCTCATGGCCCTATCCTCCGCCCCTGACTGAGGAGCTGGAGGTTCAGATGTTGGGGCCTCGGGGGCTGGTGGTGTCCCCCGAACTGGAGCTGCTGCTGCTCTAAGCTCTTCTGGCGGTGGGGGTGTAGCAGAGCTCTCCGACTGGAGAATAATACCAGGCATAGACTGGGCACGGGCCCTAGTAACTCTTCGGGTCTGACTAGTACCTTCTGCTACCGATTTTCCCTTCTGGGCGGCTGTCGCTTTCTTTGGAGGCATAGCTGAAAACACATGGATTCGTTAGAGAGGGATTATCCTGTTAATATAGCTCTATCGCACGATCTAGAATAAGAAGAAAGAATGACATCCTAAATGTCCTGTAGCTTCCTGTTTATAGACGTGGTGCACAACACACCGATAAACAAGACTCTACTAGACACGGTCTGTAGACACTTCCGAGGAAGAACCGCTCTGATACCACTCTTTGTCACGACCCAACCCGATAGCCCGTGATTAGTGCCCGTTTTGGACACCCACATACAAACCTGCTAAGTATGACCAACTAAAACTAAGACAATATGGAATTTAATCAAATCAAGCCAACCCCAACGTCATATATATATATAAGAGGACCTGTCTCATAAGGAGTCATAACCATTCAACCATAACAGCATATGCGAGCCGACAAGGCTGCCACTATTCAAAGCATAATGATGTACGCAGCCGACATGGCTGCCCCTGTACAAGCGGACATCCCAAACAAACCATGTCCAGACCATTATCCAAAACATATATATACAACCCACATAATGTCCACAGACCTCTAAGAGTACATTAGTGAAACTCGACGGGACAGGGCCCTGCCATACCCATAGACGAGCAAAAGACTACACAAAAGTTATGTACCAAAACGACTGGGCTCCGGAACAGTGGAGCTCTTCCAATCAGCAGAGTAGATATCCTAGGCGGGAGGATCACCGAACTGCGCGTCTACACCTGCGGGCATGAAACGCAGCCCCCCGAGGAAAGGGGGGTCAGTACGGACAATGTACTGAGTATGTAAAGCATAAGGTAAAGATGACAGGATACCAATGTGGCAAGTCGAAACAAAATATCGCTACACATATACTTTTTAAGTGAAAATCATGCATATATTTAACATTTAAGGTGCCCAGCTTCCCTAGTAAGGGGCTCGGCAAAATAATCATCACGTCATCTCCGTCATCATCATCATCATAACCATCCTCATCACCAATCATATATATAATATACATACCCGGCCCTCTAGTGAGGAACTCGGTGACATATGCAAGAAACTCTGCACGAACATTACCCGGCCCGGGACTCGGTGAAATGATAAATGACTCTATGCACGAGTAGAATATTATGAGCAACCATATGCAATTAAAATCATTTCTTATAACTCAATAGAACAATCAACGTAAACTAGCAAGGAGTATTACCAAAGATTAATGTTTTATCAAGATTATGAACCTTTAATACGATATGGAAACGTAAAATTCCAATGACTCTAAGAAGCATTACCATAGATATTAGAGATCATCATAGCCTTAGACATAACCGATATATAGAGGAATAATTGTGGAAGCAAGAATATACATCACCTAGACGCTTTAGAGGTAAGTATCAAATCTGTCCGTTATTCGCTTATTTTTAGAAGTCATGCCAAGCAAAGAAAGAAGGGACAGCGTTATATACCGTATAATTGAGCCGCACGTCCAATATTTACTGCTCAAGCTATTAATCTATAACAAGCAACAGTCGTGCCGCAATTAGATAAACATCGTGCTTTACTTTCTTGTAAGCTAGCTAATAATCTAACGAAAATTCGGCAGCACCTCCCCTATTTTCCTTACTTCGTCCCAATCCGACAACAATCCAAATTATCCACAGCAATACCAATAACACATATAACCCAAAGAATCATATAAACAGCCCAAGCACCAACAAGACACCACTAATAATCCGATTATGGTTTCCATTCATACTTAGCACATTCAATAACTAAAACAAACTTCCTAAGCTACTGGTCACGCCCCCTTCTTAAAATTAATGGATAATTAACAAGGGTATTCTAAAGAATTAACACACCAAAGAAGGAGATTACTAACCAAATTATTTGCAGCTGCTGGCCAAGAGTTGCAGGGTTGGTTTCTCCATTTCCATGGCTGCCTAAGACAAGTGGTGAAGAAGAAGATGATATGCAGCAATGCATTTCACCACTTTATATAGCATGGAGTGGATTTCTCCACCTCATTTAATAGTATGAAGTGGAGGCAGCCCCCCTCTACACCTGTCCACTAAGGACAGCACACAATCTGATCCCTTTTTAATTTTTGCCTTGAGTGGTGGGGCCCATTGGATTAAATCAATCCAAATTAGCCACTAATTAATCCCTCACTTAAAGTTAATGGCACTTACATTAACCAACTCATACTTAATATCACATTTGGAAATAACATCCTTGCCTAATATTTCTTTACGTCTTCTAGATCTCGATGCGCACTACGTATAAAAAAAATATGAGGCATAACACTAAACTTTGTAGAACTTCTCCAATACTAGAACATATCTAACGTGATGAGAATAGGCGTTAACCGACATAGACCATACTAGCTAGGCATGGAATCTGGAGTCTACCCTAATACGATGGAGGGTGTAATACTTGGCAAGGTAGAACTAGGACATATCCCACGTAGGCACATGGTTAAGGAATATCAAGGGTTTCTTTGCACTCTAGTATACTTCTCAAGTAGAGCCACTATCACAAGCATACTCACTATGTGTTTAGCCTTGTTTCTCATAGCGTAAGTTCAATCACATAAGGGCATATGAAAAGGTGCCATATCCTAGACATTACCTAACCATAATGAATCTACAAAAGATGTGTCCACTAGGGATGCAATGGTCATTACAGATAGCTCAACGACTTTATTAGCTAAGGATTCATGCCGTTCCGACCAACCTATCCCTAAGTAAACAATTCACACAAGAAGGATACCCTAACGACTTTCAAATTCAAAGATATCTTAACCTACTTTATATATAGAAGGTTTCACACATTAGTAATGATTAGAAGGGAACAAACTTAGGTCTACCGATCCTAGACTTCCATTAACCATTCATCCATACGCATACACAACAAAGGTGCATAAGCCTACGAAGTCAAGATGTTCATATTCATATACTTAGCATGCATCAAGTAGCGGAACATAGTCTACCTATCAAGAACACACATTATCTTTATATCACATCTACAATAGTGTTCAATTATCCCACAGGAATAACCAACTCAACCTATCAAGATATACTAGTAACACAACAAGACATATCACCCTAGTCTATCATGATCGCATATAGTCAATTAGGAGAGTTCATAATCGTATCTCACATATACACATATATCACATTGTCCTTCACATATATCACATTATCCTTCACATAATTCATATTCAAGTCATACCATAATAACATCACAATTCATAAAGTGATGCCAATAAGGCCATGTTCATCAAATTTTGTATAATAATGCCCGTAAGGCCATGTTCATCAAAATTATGAAACATTAGCACTGCCACAATAAGTGGATGATACCAATCATAACAATTCAATATCTATACTACACAATACATGGATATTAGGTCAACTTACCCCAATCCGTCACCAATACAAACAATCATTGCAACCAATTCAATTCACAAGGCTCTTACCAATAGCCATAAACATAAATTTAAACCAAAAATCAAACTATACAATTGATCTATGAAGATACTATATGAAAATCATCCAATTAATCCAGCCTATAAACAATTCTAACATAATCCATACTATATCAATACCCATTACAATCTACATAAGAATTCAATAATATAAAGTCATGATCTCAAATCACCCCTATTAGAGCCACAATAGGAAATCATGATTTCATGGTTTAATATATTTTAGCCTAAAAAAATTGTATTAAAATCAATTCAATCATAAAAAATTGATTCAAACCCTTTTATGCAAGAACTCATGGCTAGAATTTAAAGTAGAAGATTTCATGTTTTTGGTCATCTTTGAAAACCATTTGAAATTGGATCCTTGAAAGAAATAAGATTCAAGGATGAAATACCATACCTTTGTTGATAAAAATCCACAAAAATTATGAATATTTGATGGAGAAATAAATCTCCAATCTCCCTTGAAGCTTCAATGGAGTTCGAGAGGTTTATTCTTTGGGGTTTTAGGTTTTGATTTTCAAATGTGAAATCAACTATAGGTTCAAAACTTATTAAATCACTTCAAATACCAAAAAATACCCTAAATAACTTACCATTTTATTTTTATAAGGCTAGGTGAAGTACGTAAAGAGCCCTTGGCTTGGCTGACACCCTGCAAAACACTGTAGGTCATTAAACGATGAGCCCACCTACGCTCCGTCGTTTGAATGACGAGCCGTACTGGGTGGCGTCATTTTCATCAGAAGCAAACTCTTGGGGGATTAATATCCCACCACTAAGTATGGGTCTACAACCCAATCGACGGGTCGTCGATGGACCTACGGTCCATTGATTGGCTTCGTTGGTTGAGACTGTTTTGATAGTTTTGAATGAATAAGTTGGGTCCTCCTCAAGGACCCTTAGGTCGGTCCTTCGTGATTCTTGCCTAAAAATTTCAACATCAAACATGTTAATACATATTTTAAGGACCTCTCTCATTAATTCAAACCAAAACAAACACGTAAAACGTACAAAGGCATGCTAGAACACACAGATATGTCACAAGACTATCTTTCGAATGTCATGGACGTTCTTGGACGTTTGACCTACAAACTTTACACACTGCCTATATGCACCACAATTAACTATTTTAGAACTTAAAAACCTCATGACATACTTGTTAGACTATAGTTTCACCTAGTTCATTTTTAGGGGCGTTATAATTAGTTTGATAATAACTATGACGTATTGGTAGTACTATGGGATACTACCTACACATGGAGCGACTAAGCCTTGAAGATTCTAAAGTGATTTCGTTAGGTATTTCTGAGACCATTATGTCAAGTCACCTAATTGTTTGATTGACTTCTAAATGACTTAAGTAAAGAATGTTCACCTTAATGTTAGTATGTTCAAGTAGAAAGATACTTATCTAGTGTGGACTTGAGGAACACTCGGGTGTGCTTGAAATGGTTTTATGGGCGGCCTTTTTATGTCTTACTTATGTGAGTCTTAGAGTAATCTTATGTAGAAGGTCTAAATTATGGAATGCTTAATTGATCGACACAACTATGTCTTGTGTTATTTGTTGATGTTACTTGAAATGGCTTTATATGTGACTGTGGGATTGTGTTATGTCTCTTAAACTATTATTGTGAAGGATTTTTTTTAATAAAAATGTCATGTGATCATGTTTACATACCAAATATCCCTTTTAACATGATTTTTGCATGGTCTCCATACTTGGTGCTGAATTGTGCTAACCCCTTTCTTTCCTTTTTGACTAAAATGTAGGGATTGGATATGTGGTATGCTATAGAAGGTTGATTACGTTTCCAAGTTGTTGAATATGAAGATTGGTGAGTCCTCATATATTAGAGGACAAGACCCACAGATTCCTTTATGTCATTTTAGTATTTCTTTTAAGTTTTATATGGGATTAGTGCTAATGTTGTACTCCAAAGTATTAAATGGTTTATGTGACACACATGTTGTAAAGTTAGACGTTGTAACGACCCGAGGATATATGCTAGAAGAAATGGTACCTCAAGTCTTCATACAGCATACTCGACCTCTCGGAGGTCTTATACAAGGCATTAGACATCATTCAACGCATATATATATGAAAAGTAGTATGGAATTAAAATTTTTCATAACAAGTTCAAATCTCTTTTTATTGAAAACATAAGAAATGCTAAGTCTCCTTGCAGCCATCTTAGACATATGAATATCTTAGGTCACACACCATATATCAACAAAATAAAAATACAAAAGTCTATTACAATGTCTTTTGAAAAGAAAAGCTAAAACATGACTATGTCCTCAAATCATGCGAGGACATACCAAGACTTACTTGAAAGGATGCTATTTCCAAGATTTTGCTTTCAATGAGACTCCTCACTTGCCACCTATACCTTTTTACGTAAAACAACTTATGGAATTAGTACATTGAATGTAATAAGTAGGTGATATGCAATAAAATAATGCTAAAACGGATATTTTCTCATTCATTAAGTATAAGAACCAGTTTTACATCAATCTTGACATATAAGACACATTCAAAGTAAGATCCATAACATAGCATTAACATTACATATAAACCATATAAACATATATACCTCCCACCAACGGTTATCCTAAGACTTAATTAAGTAAGACAAGAAGAGACCGACCATACACCTTCTTCAAGCATACCTAAGTAATTCTTAAGACTACCTAAAGTAAGATTGTTACCTTTTCATCAAATTCACCAGCTAAGGTTACTCCAAGATTTATCTAAGTAAGATATGAAGAAACCACCCATACACCCTCTACAAGCCTACCTAAGCAACCCTCAAAGCTACCCTAGATAGGGATCCTTCTGTTCAACATGCATTAATTTAAGTCAACATTATTATCTAAGACACTTAAGAGACATTTCATAAATTATGTACTTCACATAATGATCTTGAATAAGACCTAGGGAACCTATATCCTAGAATTTTCAAAGTGTACTCGTTTCATGTCTAGATAGAGTCCCATTCCCCTACCTAAACGTTATAAAACTTCTTTAGCACTAGAATGTATCCCACATTATGAGAATAGGCATTTAGCGATATAGACCACACTATCTAGGCATGGAATCCAGAGTCTACCATACTCCGATGGTGGGTGTTCCACTTGCCAAAAGGTAGAACTAGGACACATCCCACATAGCCACATTGTTAAGTAAAATCAAGGGCTCCTTTGTACTGTAGTCTCATTCTCAATTATAGATAATACTACCACAAGCATATACACTGAGTGCTTAGCCTTAATTCTCATAGATTAAGTTCATTCACAGTACCAAAGACTGGTATTTAAGGGCTGACACTCAATAGTCTACAAGGCTAGATCAATGATTTTTTGAGAGATGGTTTCATGTCGTTCCACCTAACCTATCCCTAAGTCCAATGCGCACAAGAAGGATATCATTACAAATTTCAACTTCAAGAATTCTATAACCTCCTTTCTATATTGAAGGTTCCAAATAATTGACCTTCTTTACTTGATAAAGTTCATTTACTAGTCATGCTTGGAAGGGTACCATCTTAATTAAACCGATCCTAGACTTTCATTGAGCATTCATTCATACACATACAAGACAAAGGTGCTTAAGACTACTAAGTCAAGATGTTTATATTCACATACATAGCATGTATCAGGTAGAGGGACATAGGTCCACCATTCAAGACACACACATCTTCATACCACATATTCAATAGCATTCAAGTATCATGTAGGAACAACAACGTCAACCTAGAAAGATACATTAGCAACACAACTAAAAACATCACCCTAGTCTATCATGATCACATAGAACCAATTTAGAAAAAATAGTACTTCAATCTCACGCATGCACATATACACATAGTCATCCTTCACCTTGATCACCTATACAAGTTATAACATGATAACATCACAATTCACATAATAACGCCGACTAGGCCATGTTCATAACAATTATAACCCATACACACTACCACCATAAGTTGACCATAAAAATCAATACAATTCAATTCCTATACTACACAAAAAATGGATATTAGGTGATCTTACCACCATTCATCATCAACACCACCAATCCTTAACCTTCTCAACTAATTCAATTCACAAAGGCCATTACCAATAGCCATATACACCATTCTAGAGCAATAATCAAACCATAAAATGATCTAACAAAATACAATATGATATCATAAATTAATAAAGCCTATATACAATTATATCATGATCAATGCATATTTCAATAGCCAAATACAATCTACACAAGAATTCAATACGATTAATCCTTGATCAAATCTCCCATATTAAATCCAAAAATGGGAATCATGATTTTCATGGGTTCATTGAGATTTTTACCTAAAATAATTCAATTAACATTATTTCAATCATAAAACATTTATTGAAATCATTTTATGTTAGAACCCGTGCCTAGAAATCAAAATTGAAGATTTCATGTTTTGATCATATTTGAAAACCTTTGAAATTGGATCTCTTAATAGAAGAGGATTGAAGAATGAAATGAAATACCCTAATTGAAGATAACCCACGAAAATGATGAAGATTCAATTGAGAAATAAATCGCCTAGCTTCAACCTTTCTTCATGCTTCAATGGAGTTGTAGAGGGTTCCATTTGGGGTCTTGGGTTTAGATTTGTAATAGTGAACCCTAGACTTATAAAGTAACTTAAAATACCCAAAAGACTTTAATAACCGATCAAGAATTTATTAGAATGCTAAGTTAATTTCCCACATTGCCCTTTACTTGGTCGAGACACCTGAAGAAATTCCTTGTGTAAGACAACAGAAGGCATCGACTGGGCGTCAACAAGGCGACGAGCTGTACTGGCAAGTTTTCATTTTGGTCAGTGTACAATTCTTGGAAGGTTAAGCTCTCACACCTAACTGTGGAGCAATGGAACCCTTTGACGAGGCGTAGTCAAAACTACGGTCTGTTTATTAGGCAACGTGGTTTGAGATTGGTTTTGGCATTTTGTAGCCAAGGATGGGGTCCTGCTCAAGGACCCATAGGGTGGTCCTTGGGGAGTCTTGACCGGCTGTTTCAACCCTAAATATGTTATTATAGATGTTAAGAACCTCACCCATCAATTTGAACTCAAGACACGTAAAACATGCAAAGGCACACTAGAACACACAAGCATGTCTAGAGGCTAACTTTCGAACGTCATGGATGTTCTTGGATGTTTTACTTTTAAACTCAACATACTTCGTTCTAACACTATAATCAACAAATTTAAGACTTTATAACCTCATGACACATATGTTAGGCTCTAGTTTCACCTAGTTTGTTTTTTGGATCGTTACATTCTTCACACTACTAGGACAATATTCGTCCTCGAATCACACTTGCCACACTTCAAACATTTTCAAGAGGTAAAGACTCAATAGTAGAAACTGATAAGCATACTACACCATATAAAAACACATAGATGTGAGGAATATCAACTCTACATAAACAAGAGAACCAAAACACAATAAGAAGGTAGGAACTACATCGACAACTTATCATTCAATGAGACTCTACCTCTTCATATCCAATAAGTGTAACTTCCTTCTCCACATATTATCATATGATGATATGCATAATTATGCACCTTGCAACCATTTCTCTCAGGAAAGCACAATTTAGCAAATATTTAAAATGTCTTACAATTAAGCATGCTTACTAAATCACTAGTGCAACATTTAAGCAAGTCACGATAAAGGCATGAAAACATGAGAGACAAAATCATATAACCTAATTTTACCACATTAACATAACCTTATGAAGGATATGCACAATTCAAGGAGATCAATGAAATTCATTTTCAATTAGATTCCTAAGCAGATGTAACATGCTACTAGAACATTCTATCTCTCAAGCCTGAATAGAATATAGAACAAGAGACAAGAATCCACAACCCAAACACTCACCATACTCCCCTACTTACAAGAATCCCATAACAACTAAAGGGAGATAACTATAACTTACTGGCATCTTCACCCGTATTGGCCTTACCTTGTAGAACATAGAAGTGATTTCCCTTTGGTGCACAAACATCCGGGGCATTAGGAGGAGCTTGCTTGGCCTCTCTTCCCCTAGCCACAATAGTAAGACAATCTCTCACCTTTGATCATCCTTAACACAACTAAAACAACCACTGCTACCGGCTAGGCCCTTCCCAAAGTGCTTCTTCCCACATGTAGAATAAGTAGGCTTAACACCTTAAGAACCACCACCTCCTCATAGTTGGCCTTAAGAGCACTAGACCCATCTTCATTTGCATCTCTCTTGTTAAACTTTTGTTGAACTTGTTCATAGGTTCTTACCCTCTTAGCATCTTTATTTCTCACCCTAAGTTTAGACTCTTCAATAGACTGATCATACACCATAAGCCTAGATAGAGTCATGTCACCATGGAGCATAGTTGTATGGCACGCGTCCTTCACAATATCCGAAACACCGGTCAAGAACCTACTAATATCATCCCTAAGGTTAGGCACCAAGGATGGAACATACATAGAAAATAGGATAAACTTCAAGGAATACTTCTCAACACTCATGTTACCTTGCCTAAGGTTTATGAACTCCTCAACCTTAACCTCCCTCCTCTCACGGGGAAAGCATCTTTCTAAGAATGCTTCCTTAAACTCTTCCTATTCTATGTGAAACTCAACGAACCTATTTTCTTTCCATTGGGTGAATTACAAATGAGCAACATCCTTCAATTACTACCAAGCTAACTCCGCTAAGACAAGTCAACGGACCGGAATGAACCAGTACCGGACCGGAACCCGTTGACCGGTATGTTGACCGGTACCGGAATGAACGGGACCGGAATTACCGGGATGATTCATCAGTTCCGTCCCGTTCCACTATATACAAGGATGGAACCGGAATGAACCTGAACGGACCGGGATGGAACAGGACGGAATTCACGGGATGATATTTTTTGGAATTACGAAAATATAATTATTTTTTTATTTTTTAAATATAAACTAATAGTTTTTAAATTTATACTATCATTTTTACTTAAGTTTATTTTAAAGATATTTTATTAATTTTTTTGTTGTTGTTAAGTTTGCAAGTAAAGTCTAATAAAGTTTTCAAAATTTAAATCTTTTGAAATTTATACTTTATAAGTTATTACATATATTCATTAATATTTATTTTATAAGTTATATTTATAACTTGTATCTTGTAAATATTAAATAAATAAAATTTGTAATTTTAAAAAAATTAAATTAAATATAAATTATATAAAATATAAAAAAATTAATATATATTAAATAAACCAGACCGGAATAGGAATGAACCGTTGACCAGTATGGTTTTTAAGACAATGTAATTAGAGATGCTTCCAATTTCATGATATACCTTTTGGTTTATCACTAAAGAAAGTTTTTACATTCCTTCTATTTTTGCATGATATTATGTAATGAAGTCAAGAGGCTTGTACAAGATCTCGAAGAGGTCAAATACGTCGTGTTTCGATTCGAGAATGCCCTAAATTCTACGGGGAACTTGGGTTGTGACAGATATGCAACAATGACCTTAGAATACCATGTCAAATAAAAGAGAAAAGCTTTACATATTTTCGTAACTGTCTGAAAATGGCCGAATATTACATAAATGACCCCTTAAGGTCCGAAAGATCAACAAAACTCATAAATAATACAAAAAATGCCTCCTAGACTTTCAACTTGCACGAATGACCTTTAAAATATCAGGACGAACAAAAGAAACTAATTTTACATTTTTTTGTAACTATTCAAAATTGCCAAATATTACGTAATTGCACTTTCATAACAAAAAAAATCAAGATTATTATATAAACAATATAAAAAGCCTCATAAAATATAATGACTTGCATCAATGACCCAAGAATATCGTGATTAATAAATGAATAAAACATGAATACTCTTCATTACTTTCAAAAAATGGTCGAATATTATTTAAATTCTCCTAAATGACCGTAAGATTAAGAAAACTACATATACAATACGAAAAACGCCTTCACAAAATATCGACTTGCACCAATGACCTTAGAATGATGTGATGCATAAAAATATTTACTTCTTTTTGTAACTATGATAAAAATGGCTAAACATTATATAAATGCACCCAAAATTGCCTAAAAATCAAGAAAAGACATATACAACAAAAAAACGCCTCCAAAATTTTTTAACATGCACCAATGACTTAACAATATCGTGATGAATGAAAGAACAAAACTTGACTTCCTTTCGTAATTGTCTGAAAATGACCGAATATTACGTAAATGCAGCGAAATGGCAAAAAAATAACACCTAAAATATTTCAACTTACACCAATAACCTTATAATATCGTGAGGAACAAAAGAACAAAGCTTTATTTCTATTCATAATTGTCCGAACATGGATGAATATTATATAAATGCCCATAAATGATCGAAATATCAAGAAAACTACATAAACAATACCAAAAATGCCATAAAAATTTTGACTTGCAACATTGACCTTACAATATCTTGACGAATAAAAAAACAATATTTTGCTCCTTTTGTAATTAGTTGAGAATTGCTGAATATTACGTCAATACCCCAAAATGAACAAAAAATAAAAAAAGAATACAAAAAAATATGAATAGCGCTTCCAAATAATTTAACTTGCACCAAAGACCTTAGATTATTGTTATGGATAAAAGAACAAAATTTAACTTCTTTTCGTAACTGTTCAAACAGAATATTAAGAAATTGCCCTTAAATAGCCGAAAAATTTTGAAACTACAAAATCAATGCAAAAAGGCCTCAATGAAATTTAGAATTGCACCAATGACGTTGGAATATCTTTACAAATATAAGTACACAACATTATTTCTTTTCGTGACTGTCTGAAAATGGTCTAATATTATATAAATGCCGATATATTGTAGAAAAATCAAGAAATCTACAAAATAATAAAAAAAATGCCTCCAAAGAATTTCGACATAAATAAATGATTAGAATGTCCTTAAGAATAAAAGAGTAAAATTTAACTTCTTTTCCTAACTTTCTGAAAATGACATAATATTATGTAATTGCCCCAAAATACCTGAAAAATCAAGAAAACATACGTAAACAATTCAACAATTGCTTCAATTTTTTTTGAGTTGCACCAATGACCTTCAATTACCATGGAAAATTTTTTTTAAAAAAACTTCTTTTCCTAGTTGGTCGAAAATGGGAAAATATTATTAAAATGCTCCTAAATAATCGAAAAATCAAGGAAACAACATAAACAATACAAACAAGGCCTAAATTTTTTTAGAATTGCACCAATTACTTTAGAATATAGTGACAAATAAAAGAATAAAACATAATTTTTTTCGTGACTGTCTGACAATAGCCGAATATTACGTCAATGCCCCTATATGGTTGAAAAATCAAGAAGACTACCAAACAGTACAAAAATTTCTACATACACCAATGACCATAGAATATCTATCCTGTGAAATAAAATAGAAAAACTTTACTTCTTTTTGTAACTCTATAAATATGGCCGAATATTGCGTAAATTCTCCTAAATGTCAAAAAAACTAAGAAAAATACATTATTAATACAACAAACACCTCACGCAATTTCAACTTGCACCAACGACCTTTGATGAATAAAAGAACAAAACTTTACTTCTTTTTGTAGTTGCTTTAATATAGCAGAATATTACGTTAATTCCTCTAAATTAACAAAAAAATTAATAAAAATACATAAATAATACAACAAGTTCCTCATAATTTTCTGAAAATATCCGAATACAACCTTAATGCCGCTAAATGGCTAGAATCAAGAAAACTACAGAAACAATACATAAAATGCCTCTAGAAAATTTCAAATTGCACAAATGGACTTTGAATATCCTGAAAAATAAAACAACCAAACTTTACTTTTTTGTGTAACTGTTTGAAAATTATCGAATATTATGTAAATGTCCTTAGAAGGCTGAATAATAAAGAAAAGTACATAAAAACAAAAAAAACCTCAACAAATCTCAACTTGCACAAATAACCTTAGAGTATTCTCAAAAATAAAAGAACCAATCTTTACTTCTTTTGGTAACTGTCTTAAAATAGCCGAATATTACGTAAATAACCCTAAATAGGCCATAAATTCAAGAAAAATATATACACATAATAGAAGTATCTCAATATTTTTTGACTTGCACCAATAACCATAGAATATCGTGATAACTCAAGTAACAAAACATTACTTCTTTTTGTAACTTTTGAAAATTAGACAAATATTACACAAGTGCCCCTAAATGGCTGAAAAATTAGGAAAATTATATAAACAACATAAAAATGCCTTAAAATATTTTACTTGCACGAATGACTTTAGTATATCGTGACAACTAAAAGAACAAAATTTTTCTTCTTTTTGTGATTATCTGAAAATGGTCGAATGCTACCTAAATGCCCCCTAAACGGCCAAAAAATAAAGAAAAATACATGAATAAAACAAAAAAGTCCTTAAGAAATATGTACTTGCACCAATGTTCTTAGAATATAGTGACAAATAAGAAGAATAAAACTTTATTAATCTTTGTAACTATTTGAAAATCACGGAGTATTGCGTTTTGCCCCGAAATGACCGAAAATTAAGAAAACTACATAATTATACAAACAATACCACCAAAATAATTCTAGTTGCACCAATAAAGTTATAATGTAGTGACAAATAAAAGAAAAAGATTACCTCTTTTCGTAAATATATGAAGATAGCCAAATATTCCCTAAATCCCTCTAAATGGTAAAAAAAAAACAAGAAAACAACATAAACTATACAAAAAATGCCCCTACAAAATTTTGAGTTGGGGCAATTACCTTAAAATACCGTGATGAATAAAACAACAAAACTGTACTTCTTTTTGTAGTAGTACGAAAATGACTGAATATTATGTAAATGCCCCTAATTTAAGAAAAGACCGAATATTACATAAATGCCCCTAAATGGTCAAAAAAATAAAGAAAACTACACAAACATTACAAAATTTTTTGACTTGCACGAGTGACCTTAGAATATCATGGCAAATAAAAGAACAAAACTTTACCTATTTTCGTAACTGTCAAAAAATGGCCAAATATTACGTAAATGAACATATGTGGCTGAAAGATCAATACATAAACATTAAAAAAAGGCCTCGAAAAAAGTTTGAGTTGCACCAATGACTTAAGAATATCTTGATGAAGCTTTACTTCTTTACGTAATAGTTTGAACATGGCTAAATACTACGCATAATTTTCTAAATGGTTGAAAAATTAAGAAAATACATAAACAACACAAGAAATACCTCAAAAAATGACCTTAGAATATCATGACGAATAAAACAACAAAACTTACTACTTTTCGTAACTGTATGGAAATGGCAGAATATTGCATAAATGCCCTTAAACGGACGTAAAATTTAAGAAAACTACGTAAATAATACAAAAATGGCTAATTTTTTTTACTTGGACCAATTTACTTGAATATCATGGCCAATAAACTTTACTTATTTTTGTAAATATCCAAAAGTGGCCTTATATTACGTAAATCCCCCCTAAATAGCCAAAAAATCAAGAAATCTACATAAACAATATAAAAAACCGCCTCCAAAAATTTTTAACTTGCATCGATTACCATAGAATATCATCGAAAATTAACAGACAAAACTTAACTTCTTTTTGTAACTGACAAAAAATAGCAGAATATTATGTAAATGCCCCTATATGACTGAAAAATCAAGAAAGCTCCATAAACAATACAAAAACGCCTCTAAAAGAATTCAAGTTGCAGCAACGACCTTTGAATATCATGATGAATAAAAGAAAAAAACATTACTTCTTTTTCTACATATCATGATGAATAAAAGAAAAAAACTTTACTTATTTTTCTAGATATCTTAAAATGACCGAATATTATGTAAATGCCCCTAAATGGCCAAAAAATTGAGAATTGTCATACCTTGAGCCTACACCCTGGTTGGGAATGGCACTCGAGAACTATTGATGGCCCCAAGTAAACCCTTAGTATGATTTACTTACTTAGCAGAAGATTATATGCATATTTATAAAGATGAAAAACACTACACTTACTTGAATAATAAAATACTAAGAATTCTTAAATAGTAAAATATTAAACTTGGTATAATGGCAACTCAAGTATTAACATAGAAAATGATAATGAATAGACTAAAGAACTAACATTCAACTGTTTATCTATGAAGAATCTACACAAATAAGAGGGACGTGGGAATAAGACCCTCGATCATGTTAACAAATGAAATATTGGAAAGAATTGAAAGCAAGAAAAGGGATCCTTCGAAATGCAAAAAATGCTCACTAAAAAACTCTAGACTGCTCACTAGATCGGTGATGCGCTGCCTGCTGATTATAGTTACCTGTCTCAATGTCATGAAAAGATCTAGGACAACTCACATCATTACATTGAATGTATGAGTATGCGATTGGAATGCTAAACACAACATAGGACTGAAAGGAATCTGAAGAATTTACATGGCTCAATTGAACTGAACATGACTAAACTCATTTCGATATAAAGTATTTTAAAACAAGTGCAATATAAAGAACAATGGTTTAAATCATGATATCAACTCTGTATGTATGTAAATATTCAATACAACTCTCCAAGATGTATGTAAATATATAAATAAACTGTGTATATGAGATTGCAGTAACTTCTCTGGGAGTTTCTCAAACCGACAACCATCAATCATCACTTAATAGCTATAATGATGATACAACATTTTGTCTCATGTTTTCAATGTTGTCCTATACCTTTTCGGGGGTATATAACTTAAAATACTAAGTGGATCCACTAGCCCATGCTAGAAAGCAATAAAGGAAGTATCCAAAAAGTATGACCCTTTTCTGCCCATGACGACTACATTGTTTGTTACATCTTGGAAGTATAATGACCTAGAATAGAGCTTCACTCCATGAAAAATTCCTTAAAACAACTTTCTAAGCTTAAACATAGGTAATTAACTTGATTAGTAAGTGTAGAGTCAAAGCGTCAAGCTGACCATGACGTCTGGAGATTAGTGAAAGTGAACTAGTGTGTCTTTAGGTTTTTATGGGTTTTAAGAGTGGTAAAAAGATAAAACATTGTAAAAATGCATAGGTTACACTTAAGTGAATGTTTAAGGTCAAAACATCTAGGTACGACTATCCAAGGATCACCCAAATGGTCCTTAAGAAGGACCCAAAAGAAAGTGTCATCTATGAGAGGGACGATGAGCCATCGAATGAATGACGCTCCATTGTTTTTAGTAATTGGTAAAAACTTAGTCACATCTCCCTTAGACTTCAAAAACCAGTCTTTGCATCAAACCAAGCTTGACTAGTACGGTCCGTGGTTTGGCTGACGGGGCGTGGAAGGGGTCTCTATTATGATTCTAAAAAAGAACTAAGGTATCTTGAGCTTCATATGTGAGTTAAAGAGTCAATAAAATTGAACTTAAGTGTATAATATCTTATATTGATGATTCTAAGAGTTTTGGAAGTAAAACGTCCAAGAACGACCAATACATTCGAAAGTTGGTCTTTATGCGTGTTAATGTGTTCTAGTATACCTTTGTATGTTTTATGTGTTGTTTGGTGCCTACACTGATTTGTATATGGTAATATTTCGGGTTTAAACGTATGGGCGCGATTCCACAAAGGCCACCCAATGGGTCCTTGAGAAGGACCTAAAAGATTGAAAGACACTACCTTCGTAGTGTCAACCGACGCCCATGCAAACAACAATCCTTAGACTGATCGACGCCTCGTGGATTGCGGAAGTTGATCCACATATAGTAATGGAATTTCATCCCCCAAAACTAGTATCTCAGTCCAAAACAACGGAGTGCAGGCAGGACCTGACGTTCTATCGATGTCTATCGTCAAGCACGTCATTTGGAACATGCAATGTATTGTTTAGACGCTGCCAAGCTAGGGCTAGATTGGGAAATTCACACCATGTCCCAAATAAAGTATAGAAGGTTTTTTTAGTTTTATTAGGGTATTTTAATTCAGTTAGAAACATGAAAACCCAATTTACAATTTATTCTTCAAAACTAAATCTTCCCTCCCAAATATGAACTCTCCAAAATTCCCATTAGAGACGAAGCTCAAGAGTAAGCTATGAAGATGGAATTCAAGTGGTTTCTTCTCTAAATTTCATTGTTTCTCTTGTGTTAATGTTTGATAACCCTTGATACTTAGTTAATCTTTCATGTAAGGATTTCTTTCAAAGGCTTTCCCAACACGATTCTAAGGTCAAAATTCCTATGTTTTAATCTAGCCATGGGTTCATTGTCAAACGTTTTTCAAAGAGATTCTAATGATGGATATATGATTAACCATTGTTTTATGATGATTTTAAATCCAATTTCATGAAGAACCCATGATCCTTCTATTTTCTTAAATTGTTCTACAATGTAGGTCTTGTGATCTTGATTTCATGTCAATTTAATTGTGATTAGATTGCATTGAATTGCTTATTTCTAAACTAAGGTTAAGAAAGAATCTAATATACTTCATAAAGGGAATATTTGCATAGCACCGAGTTAACTAGATAATGATAGGGTTACCTTCCAGTAAGAAATGTAGGTTCACCTAAGGTCTCATGAGGTGGAAATTATTATGCAAATTAGCATGAAGAGAGTTTCTAGCAACAACCCCCTTGTTCCTTAACTGTATGCTCCATAGAAACCTAGCAAGTAGATCCACGTAGACGCTATTATGATGTTTGTGTCTTACCTTTGTCAAGTGAGATGCCCTCCTTTTGATGTGAGGTGGTTACGCCGGATTCCATGTTTATTCACATGTTCTATTGTCGGTTATAGCGAAGTTGCCCAAAAATAAAATGATAAATGAATGAAAGTAAAAAATGCATTTTAACAAGGATGAATTGATAGGTATTCTAATGTAGGTAAGGGTATGGGACTTTGCCTACACATTTCACATGTAGACCTTTAGGGAACTCTTAGAGTGATTTCATTATATTTATGTTATGAAGGAAATCCTCAATATGATTCTATATAATGTTGGTCTTTTATGATGTTTCCTACATTTGATATTAATGTTATTGGTCTAGATTGTCATGTATGAGATTAAATACACTTCTTTTGAAGTTATATGATGCTTATGGTATTTTTACTAGTTAACTAGTTCACATAAGCATTGCACTAGGTGGCATGAATTAGGATTGTGAGTAAGTTTGGTGATATGTTAATAAATGTATTCTAAGCATGAATTATTGACTATGGTTTCATTATGATGCATTATTGAACAGGAAGTTAAATATGTTTCATTATTATTGTATTGTGGAATTATATATGCTTGAGATTTGTATGAAGTCTTTTGAATTGACTTAGCATGCTTTTGAAAAACATTTCCTTGTTAGCATGTTTCTAAATGTTTTAATTTCATAAGTCTTCATACTTAGTACACGTGGTTTGTAATAACCCACATTATCTTCTATTTCAACAATAAAGTAGTTTCGGGCCACTATTGAAGTGTTTCAAGTCCAAATTTCAAGAAGCTCAGATAGATCCCCAAGTTGGTGAGTCCTCATATCCGAGGACGAAGCCCGTCATTTTAGTTCTTTCTATTTGACTATGTCTAAGACAATGTTATATTTCTTATATTTGAGACTTCGTTGTAAGTTCTATGTGAGACATATTGTAATAGTGAAGGGTTATTTCCCAAATCTTGTACTCGTATGATAGATGGTTATGTGCGAGACTATGTAGACTATATTTGGATAAATGAAAAGTCTATGTAAACTTCAATGTAAAGTGTTTAAATTTTTCCATATTTTTTATCTATGAAATGCAATGATATATTCTAATGGCTTTTTGAAAGACTCTAAGAGGACAAAGACGCCAGTTACGACTAAGGGGTGTTCTCCGATTGTGACAAACATTGTATGTAAGAATGAACTTGAATAAATTTAGGATTGGTGTCTAACTAAGCCGCGTCTACGTAGAGTCTTGCTTATAATTGTGAAGCGCGCCATAATTGTGAAGGAGATGCTATGTGATTCTTAGGCAACTCTCACATATTTTGGTGTACCTAGGTCGTACCTTAAGAGTCTTAACTCTATGCGTCCGTTTCATCTAATCCTTTTCATGTTGTTATAGGCTTTGACTACTAGAAGGGGAGATGCAATGAGAGTTGAAGAGGAGATTGCTAATGCGGTAGATCCTCCCCAAGACAATAAAGCTACTCTACAAGGAAATAAATCTCCTTCTCGAGAGCAAGTTCCTCTAGGTGACCAAGATCCGGTCAATCCTCTGGCTATGAAGGATGGAGAGATAAGGCAGTTTTTTCTAAACATAGGTCAAGCCTTGACTACTAAAGCTAAAGATTTAAGTACTCAAGATCAAGCTATGATGGCACAATCTATCTGGGAAGTTGCAACCAATGTGAATCAAAATGGTAGTACCATGGATTTTTGCTTGAGGGACTTCATAAAGATGAACCCTCCCATGTTCTTTGGGTCTAAGGTTGATGAAGACCCGCAAGACTTTCTTGATACGGTCTATAAGATATGTATGTCATGGAGGTGAGTTTAAATGAGAAGGACAATCTAGCCACTTACCAACTCAAGGATGTGGCTGAAACATGGTACACTCAATTGAAGTACAATAATGCTTTGAGAGCGGGTCCCGTGAGTTTGGAAATCTCTATGAAGGACTTTCTTGATAGGTTCTTCCCAAGGGAGAAAAGAGAGGCAAAAGTGGAACAGTTAATCAAACTTCATCAAGAAGGAACGAGTGTAAAGGAAAACGCTTTTAAATTCATCAAGTTGTCCAAGTATGCCTCTTCTATGGTATCTAATGCTAGAGACAAAAGGAGTCGTCAGTGACGGGTGTGTCCAAAGAACCTGTAACACTCTGAAAAGTCAAGACCTAATTTAGAGACTAACACAACTGTCTAGGTGTTTATATACTGTTCTAATACCTAAAATGATATTTAAAAGTCATCCGAGAAGTTTTAGAATCAAGACGTGAAGGAACTTCCACGATGTCCGGAAGCTAGCTTAAATTGAACTAGTTGACATCCCTAAGTTTGGTGAATGTTTTGGAGAGTCAAATGAAGACTAAAACTTATAAAAATACTTTAGATATATAGAGTGTAGTATATAGGGTCTAAATGTCCAATAAAAACGCCCCAAAGACCACCCCAAGGGTCCTTGACGAGGACCCCAATATGGGTGGGAAGGCTGCCAAAGCAGCCTGCGGGAGTCAAGAATAAGTGGGATGCTGCGCAATGCACATCCCACACGGAACCTATGCCTCAATTAATTTTTCAAAAATAAAATATATGTTAGCCTCGCGACGTGGAGCCACTTCCCAGATTCGGTAAAATCATATTTTTGACATCTTGACTTCACAAAAGACCAATTTAAGTGAGGGGTGTTTTGGGTGATTTAGGGGGTGATAATATATAACCTTAGGTTAGGTTTTAAGTTATTTTTCACTCACCTAAACCCAATTCCCAAAACAAACCCAAAAGCTCGCACCTCTTTCTGCTTTCTCTCTCCCCAGATCCTCCATTGAAGAAGGAAGAATGCTTGAAGAAGAAGGTCAATTTCTCTAGAATTTCCCTTCAATTTTGTGTATTTACCTTCATTAAGGTATATATTCTTCAATCTTTGTATTCCTTTCCGCAATAGGTCCTTTCAAAGTGGATTTCTAAGTTATCCAATTTTATGGGGTTTTCCAATTCTAATGGGTTTTCTTCAAAACTTCAATTTGATGATGAATTGTGATTTCATATGACTTATTTATTATTGATTGTAGATTAATATATGTTAATTAATGCAATTTCATGATTATCATGCTCCCTTTTAAAATTTCTACAAATATTGGATCGTGGTCATGTATTGCTGGGAATTGAAGAATGATTGGATTATTAGACCTGTTTTATCTATTCTAATCCATGTATGGATTGACTAGGGTAAGGTATTGTTGGGATTGGATAAAATTCTTGGTGAAACCATGGTGTACCCTGTTTATGTTAACTTAGGTTATGAATTATTTTCAATTGGATAGTAATGATACAATTGATCTAGTTCTTATGTTAATTACTATTGATTGATGTTGCTACACCTATTGTTGGATGTAATTGGTTTGTTGATGGGAATATCATGATGAAGTCAATTGAAGGAGATTGAATATGTCCTTATGTTACTTACTTGTGCTTCAATTATGATGGCTTGTATTGATTATGTAGTTTAATTGAAGCATGACTTATAATTAACCTCAGTAGGTGTTGGTATGATATTGAATTGAAATGTCTTGACTACCTGAATTTTAGATTATGTTTAAGATGAAATGATATAAGGTCGGTGATGAATTACCTATGTGCATTATCATGACATGATGATGATGTTATGCTAGTGTCACATATGAGGGTTTCCATGAAGGATATTCGCATGCAATTCCTAATGAGCTAATGACAATAAATATACAACGAATTAGAAACTATGTCCTAAACTAAGGTTATGATTAATAAATAAAGACATTTCAAAAAGAAACTCTACCGTAATGTATGGGTTCTTCACTCTTGGGATTCCTTTCCCCAATAGGTCTTTTTAAAATTGATTTCTAAGTTATCCAATTCCATGGGGTTTTCCAATTTTAATGGATTTTCTTCTAAACTTGAAATTGATGATAAATTGTGATTTCCTATGACTAATTGAGTATACATTGTTTATTAATTGATGTTAGTTGATGCAATTACTTGATGATCATGTTCCCTTCCCCAATTTCCCTAAATATTTGATTTTGGTCATGAATTGATGGGAATTAAAGAATGATTGGATTATTAGACTTGTATTATCTATTGTAATTGATTTATATATTGACTAGGGTAAGGTATTGTTGGTATTGGTTCAAATTCTTGATGAATTCATGATGAACCCCATTTCCCTTAACCTTGGGTTATAAATTGTTGTTTATTACATAGTGATGATGAAATTGATCTTGTTATTGTGTTAATTATTATTGGTTTATGTTACTACACCTATTGTTAGATGTAATTGGTTGATTGATGGTAAGATCATAATGATGGCCATTGAAGGAGATTGAGTAATTCCTTATGATCCTTATCTTTACTTCAATAATAATGGCTTGTGATTGATGATGTCGTTCAATTGAAGCATGACTTGTGATTAACCTAAGTAGGTGTTAGTATGATGTTGAATTGAAATTTCTTGACTATGTGATTGTGAGATTATGTTTATGAATAATTGATATAAGGTTGGTTATGAAGTACCTATGTTCCTTATTATGACATAATATCGATGTTATGCTAATCTCACAAATGAGGGTTTCCATGAAAGGATATTCTCGTGAAATTTGAAATGAGATAATGAGAATGACTATACAGACCATATTACCTAAACTAAGCTTATGATTAATAAGAAAGACATTTAAAAAAGTTACTTTAGCTTAGCACCGAGTAATCTTGTATGTTAGCGGTGAAACCTTCCCAAGGAGGAATAATAGTTTTCATTGTAGTCCTCATGCGGTGGATAGCGTCATAGCCCAAAAATGGCATAGAGGGATGTTTCCATGACAACCCCCAAGTTCCATAAACTATTTTCCCACAATAGGAATTACTAGCTAGTGGATCCACCTAGATTCTATGTTCATGTTTGGTACTACATTGGTCGGTAGACCACCTGTCATCGCTGTAAGGTTTTACAACGCCGTATTTCACATTTACCTCTTGGTGTCTATCTCTGTTAACAAAAGTGTTCCGAAAAGTAAAAGGAAGTAATGGAATATACACAAACTAGGGTGACTTGAGAGGTTTGACTTAGGCTAGGTAGGGGTATGAGACTCTACCTATGCCTTGCACTATTTTTCTTTGAAGAAATCCCTAGGGGTTGTTCTTCTGTTCTTATAATGTATATGCTATGAAAATGATAACTTTGCATTTTGATCCTAAAGGTTGTTAGTTTCATTTCTGAACATGAAATTGAATAATATTGCTAAATGTGATGATGACTTCCATTGATTCTATGTTATATTGAGTTAGACATTTCTTTTTATCCTTTGTTGGGTTGAGTTGATTGAGTAAGCTTATGGGGATTTACTTGGTCATTGTACTTGTAGGCTTAATGATGGGTTATGGGTATGGGTCTTGGTTATGTTATGATTTTATGAATTTTTGCTTGTTGTTGTTATGACTTGATGTTGGAGTTGTCTTCATTATGTTCTTAATTATATGGATATACATGTTGACTTGACTATACCTGTTAATGTTGATCTTGTGTTGTACATGGTTTGGACTTATGGATTATGTAAGTATTGGCTTATATAAGTTCTTGATTGTGCATAAAGCTTTTCAAAGTACTTAGGCATGAATTTGAACAAATGTCCTCTTTAGCATGATTTTACTTGTTATGTGCATATACTCATACTTAGTACAAGTGTGTACTAACCCCATGTTCATGTTTACTAAGAATTGTAAGATCCGTCCTTTGAGCTTAGTTGAAGGCCTTTGAAGACTACTTGGATATTTCGAAAGTATTTGGTATGTCCTCACCTTCCCAAGACGATGCCACAATCTTGCTATTTTATATTGTTTACTTTTAATGACAATTTAGTTCATTCTATTTCTTTGTTGACTTTGTATACTCCAATATAAGGCCTTTATTGTAATGAAGTATAGGTTGAACCCAAGATGTTGTATTCGACTTAGATGGTTTAATATGAGACACATTGTAGACTTCTTATGAATATATATTGTTATATTATGTATGTGCAATAAAAGTAGAAGACTATGTAATATTTCTCTACGAAGGGTATATATATACTTGATATGAATATATTATTTGTATGTACAGGTCTATGTAAATCTCAATATTGAAGTTAACAAAAAAAAATTAATTTTCAGCTAATTTAACTTATGAAATTTAATGACATTCTATGAATCTAGTCTTAGTCCTCTTGGAGGATAGCGACACCAGTTTTGTTTAGTGGGTGCTACGCGGATGTGACAAGCATGGTATGAGAGCATGAGGTTGAATATCTCTAGTCTTATGTCGCATTAAACCATGTCCATGTAGATTCTAATTCATAATTGTGAAGCACGCCACACTTATGAACAGAAAACTATATAATTCTTAGGAAATTCTCATTTTCTTGGGAATCCAATGTCGTGCCTCTAGAGCCTACTTTATGTCTGATTTCACCTAAACCTTGTATTGTGGTTATAGGTAGAATAATCGAATGAAATGCTGCACGGAGAATTGATGAAGAGATTGGTAATATGGGAGTTCCTGCCGTGGCTATCAAGTTCCTCCTCTTGAGGAAGTAGCTAATGATGATCAAGCTCCCTCCATCCTTTGGCCATGACAGATGGTGACATAAGGTTTCCTTTCTCCATATGACCCAAGCCAGTACTACTCAAGCACAAACTGTCACTACTCAAGCTCAAGCCGTGATGGACCAAGATAATCAAAGAAGTTGTACTAGTTCACCAAACAAGAAACCAACTCGTGGAAAGTGTGGCAAGGATAACTATGGTGATTGCCTTATTGGAACGGACAATTGTTATGGATTTGGTAAAAGCGGGCATATGATTTGAGATTTTCCAATCTTGAAGGGTCAAGAGAAAGGTAGTGGGCAAGCTCAAGCTAGTGTTTCAAATGTGTACGCACCAAGGAAGAATCACTTTTATGCATTTGTCTCTAAGGTTGAATAAGAGAGTTCTCCCGACGTGGTGACCCGTATGTTATATGTCTTTTCTTTTGATCTATATGCTTTACTTGATCTGGGTGCTACCCTATCATTTGTTAATCCTTTGGTACCTAGAAAGTTTTATATTTTTTCTGATATTTTGAATGAACTTTTTATGGTGACTACCCCGGTGGGTGAATCGATGGTTGCAAAGCGGGTATATAGAAATTGTCCAATAATGTTGCCCGATAGAATAACTTATGTTGAACTAGTTGAACTTGATATGGTCAATTTTGATGTTATATTGGGTATGAATTGTGAGCATGCTTGCTTTGTTACTATAGATTGTTGAACAAGGGTGGTGAAGTTTAACTTCCCAAATGAACCTGTGTTAGAGTAGAAGGGGGAAAATTCTATTCCTAGAGGTCAGATCATTTCTTGTTTGAAAGCTTGAAAAATGATCTCTAAAGGTTTTTTATACCATATTGTAAGATTCAAAGATTTTTACTCTGATACTCCTCCATTGAGTTTGCCCGATAGTGAGGGAATATTTTGAAGTCTTTCCAATGATATTCCCGTAATCCCTCTAGAATGAAAAATTTATTTTGGTGTTGAAATGCTAGCAGATAAAAATCCCTTTTCAATTCCTCCTTATCGGATGTCTCTAGTTTAATTGGAAGATTTAAAGACTTAACTCAAGGATTTACTAGACAAGGGTTTCATACAACCTAGTATTTTCCCATGGGGTTCTCCTGTTTCATTTGTAAAAAAAGAAGGATGGGTCCATTAGAATATGTATCTATTATCGGTAACTTAACAAGGTGACCATGAAGAATAATTATCCTCTCCCTCGGATTGACAATTTTTTTATCAACTCCAAGGGGCAGGATACTTTTCTAAGATCGATTTGAGTTCAAGACATCACCAACTTAGGGTGAGAAATGAGGATATTCCCAAGATGGCCTTTATAACAAGATATGGTCACTATGAGTGTAGGGTGATGTCATTTGGGTTGACTAATGCCCCGGTGGTATTTATGGACCTAATGAATAGGGTGTTTCAAAGTTACGTAGATTCCATTTTCATTGTTTTCATTGACGACATCTTGGTATATTCAAAGAACGAGGGTGAGCATGTGGACCACTTGAGAGTGGTTTTGCAAGTCCGTAAAGAAAATAAAATTTTTACCAAGAATAGCAATGTGAGTTTTTGTTGAGGTTGGTGGTTTTCTTTGTCATATCATCTCTAATGAAGGATTTGAGGTGGATCCAAGAAAGACAGAAGCGGTTAATAATTGGCCTAGACCATTGGCTCCAACCGACATTAGGAGTTTCTTGTGTCTCAAGGGTTATTATAGATGGTTTTTTGATGGGTTATCTTCAATTTCTTCTCCATTTACTAACTTGACCCAAAATAATGGGAAGTTTGAGTGGTTAGAAGCATGTAAAAGAAACTTCCAGTTATTGAGTGGTCAGAAGCATGTGAAAGAAACTTCCAATTATTGAAAGATAGGATTACCTCTGCTCTGGTGTTGACCTTATTGTAGGGTACTAAGGGCTTCATGGTATATTGTGATGCATCCAGAGTGGTTTTGGGGTGTGATGTTATGCAACATGGGGAAGTCATAGCCTATGCGTCTAGGCAACTTAAGATTCATGAAAAGAATTACCCGACTCATGATCTTGAGTTGGCGGCGGTTGTTTTTGCTTTCAAAATATTGAGGCATTGCTTGTATGGGGTTCATGTTGATGTGTATACCGACCATAAGAGTCTTGAATATGTGTTTACCCAAAAGGAGTTGAATCTCCGACAACGAAGGTGGTTAGAGTTATTGAAAGATTATGACATGAGTGTGCTCTATCACCCCGACAAAGATAATATTGTTGCGGATGCACTAGATCGTATGACTATAGGTAGTGTACCTCATGGATGAAGCCAAAAAAGACCCAATGAAGGATGTTATAGGTTGGGTTGTTTGGGTGTTTTATTGGAAGTCTCTCCAAATGGTGGTATTGTGGTTCATCACAACTCCGAATCATCTTTGGTGGTTGAGGTGAAGTCTAAGCAGCACATTGATCCATTATTGATGGAGTTGAAGGAATCGATAACCAATGTTCTTATCAATTTTTTGAAATCAATTTGAAGGAAACTTTTAGGAAAAGGAGTCCCAAGAGTGAAAAGCTTCCATACCTTGTTAATACTTGAAGATTTATGGAGAAAAAGTTTGATTATTGAAGGCCTAATGACCTCAAAGCTTGGTCTTCTGTCTTCTTTCGGGAAAGAGAAAGTAGAGACATGGAAGAGGATTTGAGTTTTGGAATTGAAGTGAGTTGGGTTAGTATAATGAGAGTTATTTCTTCATGTAGTCCCTTAATACGGAGGCATTGAGGGAAGATAAAACACTGGAGAAATATTTTGATTGACTTTGATTCTTTAGTGGAGGTAGGTTATGGTTTATTATATTTAATAGATAGACTCTTAACAATGATTGATATGTGTTGAGTGACATTGTGAAATTCTATATGTACTTGATTTTATGGTTGAGTAGCTTGATTGTGTAGTTAATGATTGGTTTGGAATCATGAGACTGCGTAATTTATAATTTTGAACCCTCTTTGTCAAAGTAATGCCTTTAATAAAGAAGGCTTGATGAAATATTGTGAATGAAGTTAAAAATGGTAATAATAAACAATAAATTAACGATATGTTGGATCAGATTCCACGAGCCTGCAGGGTAATATTTGATTGAGGAGTCACGTTTCGACATAATATTATTGAATTAGAGTGTCACGTTCCGACACGGTATTATTAGATTGGGGTGTCACGTTTCGACACGGTATTATTAGATTGGGGTGTCACGTTCCAACATGCTTAATTAAAGAGAAAAACATATTGAATTAACAGAATATACTCAATCTCAAAGATCTCAATCCCCAAAAGAGTTTGGTTTGGATAGATGAGTCCTCGTGTGTGATCTTGATATTGTTGACTGATAACATACTTACTTTAGTATTGTTGACACTGGGTAATGTTGCTTATTGCTCGTCGCCTGCTAAGTGTCATAGTTGATTTTATCTACTATTCATTATATATTAGTTCTTATTTTGAGTTTGTCGATTATATCAACTTAGTTAATGTGGCATTCCCTGTACTGAGCCCTACTTGTGTGTTTTTTATTGAGTGCACTTAGTGTAGCAGTGACTTTGACTCGCCCTCGACTCTAGCTAGTCTTAAGCACATCCGGTCTAGGGTGGGCTATTCTTTCTAGATTGTGTTGGATTCTCTTTTTCATGGCATCATGTCCTATGTTTTTGGACATAATCTATTTTATTAATTTATTTTGGTGTCTTTAATACTCTTAGACATAGTATTTTAAGATAATATATCCTTGATGTGATGACTTTCAGGTTTTGGGGATTAAATGTAGTAGACTTTAGAGGTTGATTTGATTGGTCACTTTAATAAGTTTTGAGCTTCCGCATTATGGTTTGTATTTCGTAAATTTAACAAGAAATATATGTTAGGGTTTGGATTCATTGGTTCGTCCATCTAGGAGGTTAAGTGTGGCTGCAACTCATGACTCCTTTTGGGTTGTTACAAACTTGATATTAGAGTGTCAGGTTTGATGATCTCATCAAACACAAGGAAAAGTGTAGTTGTGTCTTGGGAACGGTATGAGTTCCCCTTTACTTTTCTGCAAGAGGCTATAGGTCTTTAGGAAAACTTCATCTCTTCTTACTTCCGTGCTACTACTAGAATCAAATCGATATCTAGATGATAATAATTTGTTTTTGAACTTCTGCACTCTATTCGACATATGGTTAGTATTAGAATATTATAAGTTGAAATAGCAACACTAAACAAAGAAAAAATTAGTCCTTGGAAATAGGTATATTTTCTTGATTAGTTACAGGACATGTATGACTAGTGGTCAACATGATTATTTTTAGTTCATAAAGTTGAAACCCTCATTCTTTATGGGTATTGATTATGAAGATGCTTATGCATTCGTTGTTGATTGTTTTAGATTTTCCATAAAATGAGTATAGTGGAGATCCTTAGTATTAAGTTTATGACATATTCGTTTTGAGGAGACGCAAAATATACTGATAGTGGCATGTTCAGTGCCGATTAGTTAATGCACTACCGATGACTTAAGGCAACATTTTCTAGCTTCTTAATCCAATTATATACCCAAAATTTCAACGTAGGATGAGAAATGGTATCTGAAATATAGAGAAATAAAAGATATGTGTGGCGGCCTATGAGGTCAAAATTTGTATTTTATCTAGATACTTGACATTCAAAAAGTTTCATACGGGACAACTAGAATTGAAAATCATTACTTTATAAAATATAGTTAGTAGAGTTTTCATAACATGCATGGGTTTTTAGCGAATGATGAAACTAGGTTGCACCAATTGAGGTTAGAATATTTACTACGATTGATCACATGGATTTATTGTAGTTTAAAGAGGGTTATGATGCAACTACTACAATAATAACAATGCTTACTTGGTTAGATTTATAAAGTGAGTTACTTTTGTTATCGATCTGATCTAGCTAGGAAAGAATGTAAATTGCTTTGTCTAAAGACAGAATAAATTTGATAATTTTTTGCAGCTATTCAAGGGGTAAAAATGTGAGGGCTATTTGGGTACGATCTTATCGATAGGTATGATGTGTTCTAGTGAGGTATCTAATGGACTTTGACAATGTGCTAGTACTAAGGTTTGGTGGAAACAAATACGTCGATTGTCAAATGATAATACTAACTAGTTAAGGAGTTACCATTTGTATAATATGGTCATTAATAAGATTGAGTGTTGGATTCACAATTGAAAAACCAACTAGTTTGTTACTACGGACGCCTGAGTAAAGCATTATTTTTATGGAAGATTTTAGTGGTGGATATTTGGTAGGATCTTAATGCATTTACGTTGTGAAATGTATCTTGAGGATTCTAAATGAAAGTTGGTGATTTTATTTTAATCTTCACAGGAGTGGATTGATACTGGAATGACAAGCTTATGGATTAAAAAAGTCCCATTGTGTATACTTTGGTGAAGGAAATTGAAGATTTTAGTAAGAAAGTTCAACTATAATTGGGTTAGTCCCTTGAATTTAATTGGTATACCTGAGTTAAGGTGTCATGTCACGATCGCGTAATACCCCCTATACGTAACCGACGTCGTTGTCCTCGAGAGTACTCAGATTAGCCCTTAGCATTCATTATGGAATATAATTGGTAGAATAAATGTGAAAAATTTAAAACTTTTACACATTGAAGTATGTTTAGACTTCTCGCTTACCATATATGGAGTTTACATCGACTACTCGCTTATGAATCTTACATAGACTTCTCAATTATGCAATATAGCCAATTCATTAAGTAATATAATACTTCTTCTCATATATGACCATCTAAAGAGAATTACAAAGTTTGGTTATATCCCTTACACTAGTAGAATATCACACATATAGGCTTACAACAATACTCTTCATGAATAAGGAAAGTAAAAATATCTTTAGACATAACAATCCTACTAAGCTAGATAAGTGGCACAATCCTCGAACATTGAGGACTCACAAACAACTTGGTATAGATGTTAAGGTCTTCTTACAAATGGTCTTTAAAGCACTTTATTGGCCGGAACCTACGTATTTGAGAAACATAAGGAATATGGGTTAGTACATCTACTTGTACTAATTATGGAAACAATGCACATCAAAAATTTGAATACATGCATAGAAGGGACAATTTCATTAGAAACATTCTAAGTCATTTTGAAAGCCTTTATGCACATACAAAAGAGAATATACAAATAAAGGAATTACAACAACATAAGACATGTTCATAAACAAGGATAACATCATCATAAATTCATATGAACATTCCATGTTCAATAGTTCATATCATCAAACCATACAAGACCCTTACCAACAATCCTATCCCAAGACTACAAGTGCAATTATCATGTAAAAGCTTATAACCCCACGCAATCAAGTAAACAATAAAAGATATCATAAGTAATGCCATGCTTCATAAATATATCATCATGTGTAGTCATCACCACAGATAGAAATTTAGACCAATATCATGTTCATCAATGTGACTAACATTATATAAGTGTAACATCATATAGTATCCACTAGAGAAACATCTTCAACCTTGCATCATCATAACTTTACCACGATTTTACAGTCAACATATTCATAAGATTTCATCTTGAACGTCATATCATCATCTTATTATACCATTCAAAATATCACACTTGAATTGAATATCATCATAAAGAATAAACCATCATTATTGAAGTAGAAAACTCATAATCATAAAGGTATTACCACACATCTTCCAGAGCCTCTTTCAAAATCTTACCCTTAATTCACAATAATTATCCAATATATGAGTCACCATCATCAAAATGTAGTGAATCAAAAAATAACATAATCAATTCCAACAACCCTAATCATCTCTAATTCATAGCTACGTTTAGCGAAAATGGCCCAATCATGGATTTTTCATGGAGACTAGGTCAAAGAATAAGAAATACACGGTAAACATTAATCAATCATAATGTATAAATATAAACCAAAGTAATACAAGATTGAATAAATTTGAAAGACAATTTACGAAATTAGATGAAACCCTATCTTGTAGACTTTTTTTTGAAACCAAATTTGAAGAGCCTCTTGAGATCCCAATAGTGAATATCTTTCATACCTTAAGATTTCTTGAAGATAGATGTAGAAAACTTGAGTATTGGAGGCCTATAGAATCTTGAACCTTGGTCTTCAATGGTGGTCTTTGAGAAAGAGAGAGAAAGTAGAGAGAAGTTTGAGAGAATTGGATTTGGGAATAATGGGGTGTTAAGTTAGTTTAATGAGCTGGAACCCTTTAATACTGTTTAACTAACTTAATTAACCACCCCTTAATACCTAATTAATTAATTAACAAATTATGTAATTCACCTAAGCTTGAACAGAACTTGGTAGGGAGCTGCCACTCAAATGATGAACCCCCGTCTTTGGGGCACTGACTAGAAGATGACGCCATACTGGCAGTCCCTCGATATGGATAGAGAGGGGTTTTGGAGACATTTTGAAAATAACTAAGTATGTACCTACGACCACCATCGACGGTCTGTTGAACCATCGACTACTAATCATTTGGTGTGTCGTTTATCCATTGTCCATTTGATAATTTTGGGTCAAATGTTAGGGTCCTCTCCAATGACCTTTAGGGTGGTCCTTGGGAAGTCTTACCCAAACATTTTGACCCTAAAGACCCACCTATACATATTTAACTCCTTTTTTTTACCAAATTTGATTAAATTCCAACTCTTAAAAACCCTTGAAACATGTCAAGGCACAGTAACTAAATTTCACTAGCCTCAAGATGTCATAGCGGTTTCTTGACATGTTTGTTTTAACACTTCTTAATAAGATTCAATTCATTATTTTAGTCTTAGAAACAATGTGATAAGTCTTAGTTTATCAATGAGGCTCTAGACTAAATCATGATTTTTGATAGTGTTACATGTCAGGTCGAGGAAAAGGCTCACTTCGTGGTGATGGAAAGGGCTTTCTGAGCATGATGGTTATAGGAGTTAGTGATTGATTATGATTTAGATGCAATTATAGAATACATATTGTTGGTTAAACAAATTTAGTATGATATTAATAACTTATGAGTCTCTAAGATTGTGATTTATTAATATTTAGTGAATAACATTGTTGCATGAAAAGTTTTGAGAGAAGTTGGGGCACTACTCAAATAGAATTTAAAAGAGATAGATTCATAATGAATTAAAAAAAAAGTAATAATAATTAAAGGAATGTAGGGTAACCTTCACAATGATGAGAGAGCAAAAATAGTTTTATCTAATTTAAGGGGTAAGAGGAGTTGAGATATGATTTAGATACGTGATTTCATCTGTTTTGCTATGTGATAAGCTCAAACTTACATCTCAAATAAGAAGTAAAGTGGTCGTATCAAGTATAAAACCTAATTAATGAGGTTTGGGTCGATCCCACGAGGAAAATAGTTCATACATAACTTTATTATATTATTACTATTATTTAGTCAACTATTTCCTTAGAAAACAAATGATAGAAAAGGGGTATTTTTAACTCTAAACTAATGTAAATAATTAACTAAAATAAAGTAAGCAACTAACAGATTCAACTCTCGGAGTTTAATCAATTAATAAAAGTAACTCTCGGAGTTGTGTATCTCTAAATCCTTCGTCCGGCATCTAGAAAATTTCACTCCACACCTTGGTCCGACTACATGTGTGGCTATACAAACCCTTACCTTTACCTCATATTAAGCATTATATTCAATATTTGACTATGTTTTTACCTCGTACCAACCGACACTAGCCTATTAGATAGTGTACACTAAATCTATGTTGACAATTCTTTTCCTATTATCTACTTCCTTGGTCCGGCAAGTAGCATTAAAGCGAGTTCTAATGTTGGTCATCCCTTAAAGAGACTTCTAAACGAAAGAACTATCAATACATGCAAGACACTATTCTAGAATAGCTATTTTAGTAAGATTTTACCTCATTACTCACCCACGGTATCCACAACCCTAGTTAGGGAGTTTAGTTACCATGGTCATAATCACACTATTAATATATTTAATATAAGAATTCATGCACTTAGTTTAATGAGGAAAAATAAAATCCAGAAATTTACTTGATTAATCAACAAAAGCACCAAAAATCAATTCCAGAAAAAGTGTATCAATTGCTGAAATTAATCCTTCAATACTTGAACAAGAGACTTCTAAACAAAAGAACTATCAATACATGCAAGACACTATTCTAGAATTGCTATTTTAGTTAGATTTTACCTCATTATTCACCCACGGTTCCCACAACCCTAGTTAGGGAGTTTAGTTACCATGGTCATAATCACACTATTAATATATTTAATATAAGAATTCAAGCACTTACTTTAATGAGGAAAAATAAAATCCAGAAATTTACTTGATTAATCAACAAAAGCACCAAAAATTAATTCCAGAAAAAGTGTATCAATTGTTGAAATTAATCCTTCAATACTTGAAGAAGAGAACTAAAGATTATCCAACAGTCTAACCGTCTAACCAAAAGTCCAACCAAAAGTCTAACCCCAATAACAAGGTTTTTCGAATTATTTATAATAAAAACAAAAACCTAATAAAGGAAGGATTATAATTACTTAAAATATGTCAAAACGCGTCTGGGTCGATGGACTGTCATCGTCACGACGGGCCGTCATGACCTCCGTCATCCCATACTTCACAAAATCTTCTGCAGCTTTCTTCATTACCCTCAACGAAAAGGTATTATAGACCGTTCCAAGTACGATGGTCCGTCAAAGGTCTTTTCCATAATACTTTAACTTCTTGGAATTTGGGCACTGGACTACTCTCTAATTATTACGATGAACCAGCAGGATGGATCATCGTGGCTATGACGGTCCGTCATGGACTTCCGTAATCCCACACTAGGTCAAACTTCCCCATCTTCCTTTAGAAGATTCTCTCCTTACTACGATTCCACCTACGGACCGTCACAGACTCAACAGACTGTCATAAGCTCCGTAGGTTGTCTCTTCTATATTTCTCGCTCAAAAATTTATGCGTTTATCTTTGGACAGATTTGCTGCAAATAAGGAGAAACTTACATAAAAATCAATACAAAAAGGCTTTTGGACACACACCAAACTTAAGGAAAAAGCATTAAAAATACCGTGAAACCACGGTACACCAACACCCTCAACTTAAATTTGTTGTTTGTCCTCAAGCGATGCACTATGACTCACTACAAAATCTTTGTACAAAAGTATCTATATTATAGCTTTCGCAATCATAAGGCTATCAGTCCCAATCACTCGCATCATGTTTATGCATGTTATCACTATTAGGATTGATTTATGTGGAACCAGGCTATGACACAGACTTACCACGCACTGACACTTATCCTCTTCAATTTCTCACCGAGGTGCTAATATTTACGGTATTGCGACTAATTTCCTCACTTCAAAACAACATCCTCATTATTCACACAATGATTTCAGTTTGAGTATAAGGATTTTCAACACTCACTCTCAGAACAAATTCACAACTCATTCATACATATTGCCATAAACTTGCCCTTATTTTCACTGCTTTAAGTTTGTGATACAACTCTTAGGATCACGATAGGACTTTCTTAGCTTATAACATAGGCTCCGGGTCAGGTAGGGTATACTTAGGTATACTTTAGTGACTTGTTGCCTTCCTTGACATATCGGCTAAACATACCACCTTTTTATCGTCTTCTTTCTCCCAATTTCTCAATTTTCATTTTATCTTGTTGTTTTCCCTTTCTTATCCTTCTATGTAAGTTAATTTTCTTTTTTTTATTTTTTTAGTCACTTCTGTTTTGTTCTTTATTTCTCTTCATTCGTTCATCCCCACTTTCCCGAGTATTCCTTATAACAACCACCCTCATTTCATGACTTTGCCGTGAGTCAAGGTTCACAATACCCACGGTTGGGTCAGGGCCACGACAAGGTTGTTTTATGCATTAGCCACCCTTAACTTATGCATTTGGCATAAATGAGGTGCACATGTCCAAGGAGGGACCAAGTCCAACACATTGGTCCCAAAAAAGATCAGTTGGGATGAAAAATTAAGATCTATTTTTAGGCTCAAATCATTTGGATCAATACAGGATTAACTACATTTTTTTTATTTGGGCTCAAAATTGACTATTTCTAACAAAGGCCTATGATCCTTTCCTAATTGTTCATTTTGGCTTACTTTTAGCAAGACTAACAAGGAAAGTTCTAGCTCAGTCTCAATGGTGAATTCCTCGCATTTTCCTTACACTCACTTGACATTCATTACATTCCCAGATTATTAGGCACCAAGTTCGAGTCTTAGATTCAATGTCATGTAGCAGTGTATCTCTATGTCTTGTTTAGAGCCACACAATTATCCATTACTATGCCTAGTCATGCATCATTTTCATATCGGGATATCTTATTTGTTTTAGCCATCATACTTCAGATTTATTCTATGTACACAAGATATAAAATTTCGGTTCAACAAGAAAAGTAATCATTCTTTTGATGGAAAAGAACACAGGCAAGAAAACCCCAAAAGAGAATAGTGAATTTGGCTACTCAGACTTCAACTTAGCACTAACTTTTCATTTACTCCACCCCCAACAAAAAGATATGAAATTGTCCCCAATTCATAAAAAAAATTGAAATATGAGAGTGGTAGGTGAGCAAACCCGAGGCGCAAAGCGCCGGAGATCAGCAATCTGGTGGGTACAATTCCTCCAAACCCACTACCTATGTAGTCTGGACAGCCTCAGTAGTGTCGTCATCAGCAACAGCACTATCAGTAGTGCCTCCCACTGTCTCCACATTTCTGGAGCTAGATGCCTCGGCAGCTGAATATATAGCCATTATCTTATGCGCTTCCTCATCAGCAATTGAGTCTCTCCTCGCAGCCTCCATCTCATGGCGCTCCTTCTTCCTTGCCCTAGACATATCCTCCACTCGACCCCTGCGACTCTTGGCATGCTATCGAGAGGGAGGTGGTGGAGTCTCAGAAGTGGCGAATAAAGCAACAAACACTGTGTCCTCAGCAGGCTTTGCAGAAGGAGCCTCAGACTCAGGCACCCTAGCCCCTAAGATCATGTCAAGATCTGCTCATAAAATCTCAACTGAAGCCTTAAGGGTCAACATGTCCACCAGAGGGGCTGGCCGGGCTAGCACCCGCAACTCAAGAGTGTCTAAGCGCTAATTAACCTCAACAATCTTCCTATATGTGTGTTGTGCCATCCTACGCTCCAAGCTCTCCTCTGCCTCACCAATAGACCTCTACATCCAACGATGGATGTGATATAGAAGTGTGGCCTTCTAAGCCTCTAGTTTCTGGACCCTAGCTAGTGGGACCCGAGCAGCGGAAGGTGATGAACGATAGGAGCTTGGGATAGTACTACTACCCCGGATAGATTAGACCGAGGTAGTGTCAGTGGAAGCTGAAGTAGCCTGCGTAGCCGTTCGAGCATGCACTACAATATCAGCCATATTCTCACCAAGTGGAGGCACCTCTAGATGTGG
Source organism: Solanum lycopersicum (assembly GCF_036512215.1). Taxonomy (NCBI): domain Eukaryota; kingdom Viridiplantae; phylum Streptophyta; class Magnoliopsida; order Solanales; family Solanaceae; genus Solanum; species Solanum lycopersicum. The sequence goes on from NC_090806.1 coordinate 24,760,944, forward strand.
CCCTCTGCGTGGAGCCAACTCATTGTACTCATCACTGATGAGGCCGATATCAACATAGCCCTGTGGAGTCTTGAGCTAATCAATGTGCCAAATAGGCACACCTGCGGACCTGCATAATGAATATATCATCCAAGGAAAAGGGAAGGTAGTGGTGACCTTGAAAGCCCTCTCATGCATGACCGCCTTAATAAGCCAAGCGAAGTCCACCTCAATCCCGGCCATCATCGCTGCTATCTGAACTGTGCGATCCCATGTAATTATATTATTTGGAGTCGTGGGGAATAGGCAGTGGCGGACAATCAACCATAAAAACTTAGCCATGAAGGTCAAGTTAGCCTTCCTAATGACTCCCTTCGGCTCCATTACCTTGTCGGCAGCCTCTCCATCAATATATAAGTGCTAGGCAATTCACCTCTTAGTGGTCTCTCTCAGTGGTGGCTCACAAAAGAATCAGCCATCTTTAACAATTTGCCACCGGTAGTCGAACTCGAAGGTGAGAGGGGTCCTGGTGGTATCAACATCCTCATCGTACGGATATCGGCAGATAGCTTGCAGGGAGATGTAGACCTGTATGCCACGTACTATGACGTACTCAAGTGGGTCCTGTTTGGCGGGGCAGCCTGCCTATTGATCTATGATCGGAGAGTAGCCACATAAGAGGTGTAAAACTCTCAAACCAACTCCTCACTTTAGCGGCCCAAAGAACGAGTTGTCCACTTTAGCCGGTGTATGGTGAAGAGAGTGTGGATATCTGGCCTGGTGGGGAGACTTCTCGTAAGGACCCTCCTCTCCAGTGTAAGTTTCTGTGTCATAACGCATTTATCATTTAGAAACTTGGCGTCAAAATACACTTGGTATTGCCCGTCGACACACCACCGGTTGGGCTGGTCGGTAACCGGGGTGGTAACTTTAGTCGCTGAGCCTGGAGTGGAATCAGTACTGTCAGCCTCATCAAACGAGATAGACTTTGCATCCGTTGCGGGTGTAGAGAATTCTGCGGACCCGGAGGCTTCCTCCGACCACGAAACTCTTAAGGAACCAAACGCTCCTTCTTCTTGTGTAGCTGACCCAGAATGTATGCCTGTGAGTATGCAATCCTCATCAGAGTAAGAGGCAGTGACTACGCTGGAAGCCACCTTTTTAGGCGTATCTCTGGTTTCACGTGCAGCTCATGCTAGAGTGGCAGTTCCAAGGGGAACGTACTCGGTATCATGCTCATCATCAGAGCCTATAACAAGTCTGGCAGACGGGGCGACATACTTAGAACTTCCACATGTGTAAACTTGATCTTGTTCGGCACCATTAGAGATAGTACCTGCAATGAATCATTATTAGTACTATAAGGAGCAAACAAGAAGCAAAAATGAGACAAAATACACAAAAGAGCAAAGTCGTAATGACATCTCTGTAGTAGTAGAGAAACACGACGGACCAAGTGACGTCCCATTGTGATGATGACGGACCGTCGTGGGGTATGTGATGTCTTACTTCAACAATGTTTATTTGGAGACCCTCAGATGGAAAGTCTGACAGTTATGATGGATAAGAAGGAAAAACCGTCATTATAATGACAGTCTGTCGTTAATGTCCATCGTGCGGCACATAGAAAAAGTACGGAGACCATTAGGAGAGGGGTCTCTAACCGTCATGACGGTTGTGCAGGACGGATCATCGAGGGTATGACGGTTCATCGTAGATGTTTGTTGGTGGACACTAGGAAAAATAAATGGAGACCCTTAGGACAAGGGTCCCTGACAACAATGATGGTTGTGCAGGACGGGCCGTCGAGGGTAAGACGGTCCGTCGTTGATGTACGTTAGTGTACTCTTGGAAAAAAATGGAGACCCTTAGGACAACGTTCTCTAACAACCATGACGGTTGTGCAGGAAGGACCGTCATGGGTATGACGGTCCATCGTAGATGTCCATCAAAGGAAACTTAGAAAAAGTTGGAGATCCTTAGGAATAGGGTCTCTGACTGCCATAACGGTTGTGCCGGAAGGACCATCGTGGGAACAACGGTCCGTCGCATATGTAAGATGGTGGACATTTAGAGAAAACAAATAGTGGGGTGTTGGGACAGACCCTATGATGGTCCGTTGTGGGTGCGATGGTCCGTGTTCAGGGTCTTGTTCTGTCATTCAGTGAGTGAATTGAGGATGCCACAATCATCCCCAACGACTCAAACAAAATACTTGATATTAACCTACATGTTTCCAACCCAAATACCTAGCAAACTAGCAATGCTAAAAGACCAATTTCTCGATTTTAACAAGGAAATTTGAGGGACTCTCAACCTAGGTCAGACAAAATTGCATCAAAGGGCAAAGACCCACCAAAACTAGATAGGCCAATAGTAATTGAAAAACAAAAATGCAGTGTAAATGGGTAGAGATCAGAGACACATACCTGAGAAGAGGAGAAAAACAACCAAGTGAGGCACTCAACTATCAAGAGCAGAACCACAGCAGCAGACTGCGACAAGTAGAAAGAAGATTTTTGTATTTGGGGATTTGGGGAAGTGATGCGGATCAGTTGATAGAGAAGATGATGAGAAAGGTAGTAAGTTGTAAATGGAGGAAATGGGAGAAAGAGGTAAATAAACGGTTTAAATGAAGGACTGGGGGTTTAAAAGGTTGAAAGCTTTTAAAATTTTCCAACCGGGTCGGGTCAGGTTGCTGGTTTATGATGCAACAAGTCCCTGATGACAGTCCGTCGAAGATGTGACGGTCCATCATGGATTCTATCGTGGGTTCCCCAATTTACGAAAATAAATGAAAAATGTTCCTAGCATGACGAATTCATGCAAATGTCCGTCGCAAGCGCGACGGTCCATCGATGTATCCGTCAGTGAATGTTGTGGAGTGATTTTCTGCAGAATTTTCTGGAGATGTGCTACGTATTAGGTTGCCTCCAAACCAGCGCCTGATTTAACGTCGCGGCACGACTGAAGACACTTGATTACTCAGACTTCATCAAGATGGTATGCCTCAATCGCTTAATTCGCCGATTCAGCATGCCCGAAATAGATTTTTATTCCTTTTCCATTCAACTTAAACCGCACACCCTCCTTGGTGTCCAACTCAACTGCTCCATGAGGGAATAGTTGGGTAATCAAGTAAGGTCTAGTCCACTTGGACTTGAGCTTGCCCGGAAACAAGCGCCAACCTAGAATAGTATAAAAGCATCGAATCCCCAACCATAAACTCTCATTTTTCAATTTTTAGGTCATGGTACGTATTCATATTTTCTTTGTAGAGGTCTAAGCTTTCATAAGCTTTCAGGAAAAATTTATCAAGTTCATTTAACCCAATTAAGCGTTGTTCTGCAGCTTCTTTCAAATACACTTTCAACTTCTTCATAGACAAAATGGCTTTATGCTCTAATTCAACCGGAAGATGACAAGCTTTCCCATATACAAGTTTTTATACAGACTGTTGTCTGGTAGGCCCAAAGATCATCATCAAGCCTCCTAGACCATTCTGTTCTACTAACGTTCACTGTTTTTTACAATATTTGTTCGATCTACCTATTTGACTCTTCAACTTGCCCACTAGTTTGAGGATGGTAAGGAGTGGCCACATTCTGGCAAACCCCATATTTCTCCAATAATCCCTTGAACAATTTGTTGCAAAAGTGGTATCCCCCATCACTAATTATTGCCCTTGGGGTACCAAATCGAGAGAATATATTCTTTTTCAAGTACGCGGTAACACTCTTCCCTTCATTGTTTGTGAGGGCGATAGCTTCCACCCATTTAGATACATAATCAACCGCTACTAAAATAGATTTCATTCCATGAGAACTCAAAAAAGGAACCATAAAGTCAATACCCCAAACATCAAATAACTCAATCACAAGAATGGATTTTAGAGGGAGCTCTTGTTTTCTTGAAATGCCGCTATATTTTTGGCATCTATAACATCCTTTGGCAAACTCATGAGCATCTTTTCGAATAGTTGGCCAATAGTATCCATATTGTAATGTCTTATGAGCGGTTCGGATACCACTATGATGTCCTCCAATGGGTGAGGAATGGCATGCTAAAAAACTTATCATCGAAACTTCTAGCACACAATTCCTAATAAGCCCATCGCCACAGCTCCTAGCAAATAGGAGCAAAATTTTTCAAAAGCAAAGACTACTGCAAGGAGTTCTTGCTGAGTCACCGTATAGTTCTTATGGGCTTCATTTAGGGCTTTACTAGCATAGTAAATGGGGTAAAGGATTTTGTTTCTTATTTGTCTCAATACCACACAAAGATCAACCCCACAAGCATCACACATCACCTCAAATGGAATGTTCCAGTCCAGACAAAAAATGATAGGTGCAGACACCAATTTTTCTTTTACCTCGCCGAATGCTTTCAGACAGGATTCATCAAAATAATATTTACAATCTTTCTCCAGAAGTTTGCACAACGGATGTGCAATTTTTGAAAAATCTTTGATGAATCTCCGGTAAAAACATGCATGCCCAAGAAAGCTTTTCACAACTTTTATAGAGATAGGTGGGGGAAGTCTCTCTATTACCTCGATTTTAGCTCGATCAACCTCTATGCCCTTTTTTGAAATGTGATGACCCAAAACGATACCTTTTTTCACCTCTTGAATGATTCAGATAAATGGCTCAAACACCGCTTGAATGATTCACAAACCACAGAAAAATTATCCATAAAAACTTTAATAGTATCTTCCACCATGTCGGAAAATATCGACATCATACATCTCTGAAATGTGGTGAGTGCATTGCACAACCCAAACGGTATTCTCTTGAATGCAAAGGTCCCATATGGACAAGTAAAGGTGGATTTCTCTTGATCTTCTGGTGCAATAGAAATCTGATTATACCCAGAATATCCATCAAGAAAATAGTACCACCCTTTTCTAGCAAGTCTATCAAACATTGTATCCATATGGCATAGGAAAATAATCTTTTTTAGTACATGCATTTAATTTACGGTAATCCATACACACCCTCCATCCAATAACCGGTCTCATTGGAAAAAGTTCATATTTCTCATTTTGACAATAGTAATTCCCCCTTTCTTAGGTACACACTGAACAGGGCATCCAACAATTTAATGATTTCCTTCTTCACGACCTCTTGCATAGGTGGATTTAAGCGTCTCTGGTGCTCAATACTTGGCTTATTATCGGGCATGAGTTGGATTTAATGAAAACAAATGCCAGGAGGGATCCCAATAATGTTTGCAGTAGTCCACCCAATAGCTCGTTTGAACCGTTTTAGAACTTTCACCAAACTCTTAACTTGTTGTTCATTCAGGTCTGATGCAATGATTACCGGTAAAGTGTCACCATTTCCTAAGAATTCATACCTAAGATGATGTGGGAGAGCTTTTAGTTCTAACTTTCGACCCTCCTCTATAGATGGTTTTGCGGGTGGAGACTCGTGATTCTTCCTGTCTAACTCAGATTTCTTCGGTTTAAACCGAACATCACCATGATCAAGAGCCACGACTAATAACCCATACTCTTTAATGCAATCGTTATCAAAATTCATTATCACTACCACTAATGCTTCTAAACTTAGACGTTCTTCTATCTGTGTCTCGGATGACTTACCAACTTTGTAGGATATAGCAGATACCGACCGGAGCTCACCACTCTTCCTCATGAAACTACATATGTTGAACGTCACTTATTCATTGTTCAATCGAAATTTCATCTTCCCCTTTTCTATATTAACTAAGGCTCTACCCGTAGCAAAGAATGGCCTCCTAAGAATAATAGGTACTTGAAAATCGACTTCACAATCAAGAATAACAAAATCTATTATAAATATGAAGCACTCCACTTTTACTAGCACATCGTGGAGTATCCCTATAGGCCTTTTTACTATTCGATCGGTCATCAGTAGCCGCATCGCAGTGGGCTATGGATCACCCAAACCCAACTTCTTGTAAATCGAGAGGGGCATGTGATTTATGATTGCCCCCAGATCACGTAATGCTTTCGCAAAATGTAATAACCCAATTGTAAGGAATAGTGAACGCACCCGGATCTTCTTTCTTTTGTAATAGACATCTTGTAGCAATAGCACTACAATGTTGCATTCTATCATCATCCTCTAAAGTGACCGATCTTTTCTTTGTAACCAGATCTTTCATAAACTTGGCGTAACCGGGAATTTGTTCTAGAGATTCTACCAAAGGGACATTGATAGAAAGCTTCTTCAACATTGTTATAAAACGCCAATATTAACCATCCTAGGTCTTTTTCACTAATCTTTGACGAAAGGGGGGGTCGAGGCATGAGAGTTACCTTTTTAGGCACTTCAGCATCTTTTCCAGTGTTATCTTCTATTTCACCACTAAAATCTACCACTTTTTAATTATATTTAATCATTTTTTCCTCATTAGACGGCATAGGTGGGTCAATGGTTTGCTTACACCCCTACTTGTGATTTCCATACAGTGTCCATCATTTTTTAGATTTTGGACAGTGTTGCTAGGAAGAGTTCGCGGTTGCCGTGACTTCACAGTCGCAGATAATTGGGCCATTTGCAATTCAAGTTGCTTAATCGATACTGCATGTGTATCGACTTTCTGCCTTATACCCACTAAATCACTCCTTAATATTTAGTGTGCTCATCACTAGCATCGAACCTCCTCCTCATATTGTGCAACATATCTTCAACTCGCTCCATATTACCTCCACCATCCCTAGGATCAGCTTCACGATTTTGAGGAGGAACATAGGGCCCATTTCTATAATTTGTGTTACCATAGTTACCCTGTTAAAGTTGTTGTCGCGGTTGCAATTTCCATATCAGACATAATTACCCTCACAGTTATAGTTACCATAGTTTCGACCTTGGTTTCCTTAACCTTGGCGCCAATTCTCCTTATTTGATCCTTGGGCATTCGATCGAAAATCCCCCATCTTCTCATTTAATGCAAAAGAATCCTCCTCGTAATAATATTTAATAATATTTATCATTTGGTGGTGGTGGTTTTGACAAGTAGTTCACTACATTTATCTTTTTTGCACCCCCGGTGACATGTTTTAATACCAACCCAAGCTCAGTTCTCATCTGCGCCATCTCTTCAAGAATTTCATCCGTGGCTGGGTTGTGTGTGGATTGCACTACAAATGTATTTCTTCCAGTATCTGACTTCTTAGTACTCCAAGCTTTATTATTCCAGGAGATTTTCTCTAACTTTTTGGCAATCTTGGCATAAGGACACTCCCCATAAGAACCATCTTCTATATTATCTAATACCACTTTATTAATATCATCTCGTATTTGATTGAAGTATTCCTTCAGTGACTCATTATCTATGCGGTGATTGGGGAAACTTCACAAGAATGAAGTGAATCTATGCCAAGAACTGCTAACTTACTCTCCTGGTAGTGCCACAAAGTTATTCACTCTATATTTGTGATTTAGTTTCTTGGAGATCGGGTACTAACGTGTTAACAAAACGTCCCTTAGTTGGTTCCAAGTGAAAATTCGGTTATAAGAGAGCTCAGTGAACCAAATAGCAGCCTCTCCCATCAGTGAGAGAGGAAATACTCTTAGCCCTATTACATCCAAATTCAAATCAGGTCTCCCTACACATATTTTACACACTACACTTACCTTATCTATATAGGCATGTGTGTCCTCAAAAGGTAGCCTTAAAAACAAACCTCTAGCAGTGAGCATTTGCATCAGACTACTAGTTACCACAAAGGTGTGGCCCTGTGGTAGAGGGGACAAGAAAAGTGGCCCATCAGAGTCTGCGATATTGTCATAAAATCTGTAGTATTCTTGAGGACGTGGAGCGAGATTTTTCCTGATTGTTGATTTTCAACAGGATCATCGGGTAATAACTAACCATGAGTATCGACTGGAGCTGGGATGTTCTGGTTTGGATCACCATCGTGAATACCCATGTTTTGATTCATATTGCGTAGTGTACGCTCTAATTCGTGGTCATAGGGAAATAACGTTCTCTTCCTCTCCGTGTATTTGGCATACAAAGAACTTAATTCTGCAAGAATAAAAAACCATAGAAAAGTAAAATTAAGAAAATATTGACTAAACATTAGTAATAAGTTTAAGCTAATCTAAAAGCTACTTTCTCCGGCAGCAGCGCCAAAATATGATCAGCTCAAACTTACTTCTCAAATAAAAAATAAAGCGGTCGTATCAAGTAAAGAACCCAACTAATGAGGTTGGGGTCGATCCCACAAGGAAAATAGTTCATACTTAACTTTATTCTATTATAACTATTATTTAATCAACTATATCCTTAGAAAACAAAAGACAGAAAAGGGGGGTTTTATCTCTAACCAACTACCAGATTCAAATATCAGAGTTTAATCAATTCATATAAGTAACTAGGGCTTAAGTGTTCCCCACAGGTTCCTAACTTTATAATTCTAATTATAACAATTCCTTCATCGTATCTTGCATGTAAAGTGATAGGTTATGTATCTCTAAATCCTTGGTCGGGCATCTAGAAAATTTCACTCCGCAACTTGCTTCGACTACGTGTGTTGCTATACTAACCCTTACCTTTACTCATATTAAGCGTTGTATTCGATATTTGACTAAGTTATTACCTCGTACCAACCGACACTAGTCTATTAGATAGTGCACACAAAATATATGTTGATAATTCATTTCCTATTATGTATCTCCTTGGTCCAGCAAGTAGCATTAAGGCGAGTTCTAACATTGGCCATCCTTAAAAAGACTTCTAAATGAAAGAATTATCAATACATGCAAGACACTATTCTAGAATTGCTATTTTAGTTACATTTTACCTCATTATTCACCCATGGTTCCCACAACCCTAGCAATCACACTATTCATATATTTAATATAAGAATTCATATACTTACTTTAATGAGAAAGAATAAAATCTACAAATTTACTTGATTAATCCACAAAAGCACCAACAATCAATTCCAGAAAAAGTGTATCAATAACTGAAATTAATCCTCCAATACTTGAACAAGAGAAATAAAGATTATGCAAAAGTCTAATCGTCTATCAAAAAGTCTAACCAAAAGTCTAACCCCAAATGTGAGGTTTTTCGAACTATTTATAATAAAAAATAAAAACCAAATAAAAAAAGGATTCTAATTAGTGAAAATATGTCAAAACACGTCTGAGTCGATGGACCTCGTAATAGACCGTCATGGTCACGACGGGCTGCCATGGACTTTGTCATTCCATACTTCACAAATTCCTTTGCTGCTTTCTTCATTATACTCAAATAACAGGTATGACGGACCATTCCAAGCACAACGGTCCATCGAGGGTCTCCATTCCATACTACTTTAACTGCTTTGAATTTGGGTACTGGACTACTCTTTGATCATTAAGAAGAACCAGCAGGATGAACGGCCGTGGCTATGACGGTACGTCATGGACTTCTGTAATCCCACACTAGGTCAGACTTCCTCATTTTCATTCAGCAGCTTTTCTCGTCACTACGATGCCACCTACAGATGGTCACAGACTCGATGGATAGTCATAAACTCCGTAGGTGGACTATTCTGCATTTCTCGCTCAAAAACTTCTGCGTTCATCTTTGGACATATTTACTGCTAATAAGGATAAACATACATAAAAATCAATACAAAAGGCTTTTTGACACACACTAAACTTAAGGAAAAAACATTAAAAGTACTGTGAAACCATGGTACTCACTCTGGTTATGGCTATAGTGTCACATGTTTATATTATTGGTTAAAATATTAGAAAATACTTGAGAAAAAAGTGAACATACGTTTAAATCGAGTGTGATGATAAGTTCTTGTATGGCTTTTAGTTCAGTACAAAGTAGTACTGAATTTTTAGCGAAGGATATGATAAGATCTATGAAGAGTCTATCAATGATAAGCAAAGATACATGAATTCCCAAAACTCTTCAAGGTATGAGCTAATGTTGATAGATAAGAGGATTGAGTTACATAGTTGAATTTACAATTCAATTTTTTTATTATACGTCTAAATTTATGTTGATATATTTTGTCAACATGTGGATTGATAAGATAAGAAATGATAGATTGCAAAGGTATTAAGCATGTGAAAAAACCTATGCATGTTTTGGATGATAAAGTTTGTTACTTTCTATTGTTAAAAGATTTGAGAAAGGGTTTCCTGCAGAGTTTTTATTCAGAGTAAAGTAAAACATGATGGGTAGTTAGTAAAAGGATGAGATCGGTAAGCAAGCTAGAGAAACAAGAGTCTGATATACTTAAGGGTCGAGATATTTTGAACTTTGCACCATGGGAAAAAATTGAGAGAAGTGAAGGAATAAGACCTCTCGTATAAGCCCTTGGGGTTGTATTTATTTTTGCCTATGACATTATATATGACTATGATATGTGAGCTAGTTCGGTACAGATTTACTAGGATTTATCATCGACTTTTATAAATATTGAGTTTTGATTTGGGCAACACACGATGAGGTATGAAAAATCTATAGTTTTATGTGGGATTACATTGACTAAATTATGATAGATGACTTGAGAATAATGTACAAGGTGAGATATAATTCTACATGGTTATTAAGAATTTAAAGTTGGATTAATACTACTCTATTGATGGGACTACATAGAATGTCATGACGCATTACATTGATATTAAATAGTAAATAGAGGTTATGATCTTATTGCATCAAGGAAAATTTGAGTGACGAAGAACTTCCCTAAGTGTTGGTATGAGGTACGTGATGGTATAGAATCGTAGTTAAAGCATGGTATGTTGAAGTTGTGTGAAGTTGACTTTAGGTGTGATTAATAATTTTATCTTGATGGGAAGGTACTATCAAATTTGAAATTTGTGTTATTATCCTTGTTTGTGACTCGTATTTGTCATGAAATGCTTAAATAGAAATATATGTTGTCATTAATTGTATGAATTTGATAAGAATATTTTGTTAAGAATGATGGTTTGGGAGTAAGGTAGAGGATTGCCGTTATTTTGATGTTTTGTTAGTATTAAGAGTGTTGACTTCAGCGGATGTGGGGTTCGATAAACCAAGTATGTGTATAATTATAACAGGGACTAAATTGTTGATTGTGGGTAGCTAGAAAATCAAAGAGATAGAGTCAATTGAATGAAAATAATTGATATGGGAAATACAGTAGGAGTATCTAGAGTTATTATTCCTTGATTATGTACATTCTTATATGACCAACTACTTCATTCTGGCATATTTTAGAGTATGATTCACTTTCTACTTTTGTGTGTGTTTTAGCGTATGTGGGTGAGTCCTTATTAGTGTGTTAGGTGTACCGATTATATGATTGTCCTCCTGATAGGGTGGCATCCCTGGTTAAACTTTTTCATTCTTGTTATGGAAGATTTGGTGTTGTTTGGGATAGTTAAAGTATGCTAGTTGTTCAACACACACAACTTTGCTTATGAAAATTTATAGGAGAGCTACCATAAAGATTTTACAGTTGTTTGATAAACTTAATATTTATATCATCATCATGTTTTTGCTTTGTGTGATTGAATGTGAGGATCATTAGGTTTATTTTTGTCGTTATTATTGTTTTTCTATAATAGCTACTAATCTGGCATTCGAAAGTGTTATTAGAGGTTTTGTATGCATGAGTGTATAACTTGATGGTGGGCATTTAATCATTTTCATCTTTGAATTAGATGAGTTCGATTATCCTAGATGATCACTTCATGTCTAAAGATCATATTTCTGTAGTTTAAGCTCGAGGAAATATTATGTTGTGAGGATGTAATCTTGATAAGATCTATGATGGTTTATGCATTATGAGTGTGTGGTGGCTGATTCAGGTTCACTTCTCATTGTAGCTAATATTGATTATGGACTTTCTCATGGTTATGATACAAAAATTTTTCCTAATAACTGTGTCAAAATATTTGAGAACATTTTGCAGATGTGTGTTGTATTAACTTTAGTGGTTATTGGGAATAGTTTTGTTGTTAGCGGAGTTAACATACAACAATAGTCATCATTCAAGTATTGAAATGACCCCATTTGATGCACTGTGTGGGAGGAGGTATAGATCTCCAATTGGTTAATTTAAAACTTTTGAGACAAGAGCTTCGGTGCTAATATTTTGAGAAAAAGTTGAGACATATACTCTTTCTTACCCTTGCCGTTATTTTGATCATTCGAAGATGAACAATGGGTCAATTGGTATCTAATGTAATGACCAGTTTGTTTTACTTCATAATATACTTTTTAAAATTCTAGGTTAGTATTTTGGATTCGTCATTACAATTATTGAATTAATGGGTAATTTAAATAATTTATTTTGTTGGTGGTTAAAGAAAATAACATTAAAATTAATAGTGAGTCACTTTTACTACTTTTATAATTAGTTAGGTATACAATTAGGGTAATAAAAGTTAAATAAAATGAAAAGAAGGTTATTATTATTTCTATTCCAATACAACTGTGGAAACTATTGTACGAGAGAACTCAACTTGGACGCCGTAATTTGATAAATACTTCTTGAGGTAATGCATAATTATACTTTAATATTACTTTTCACATATTAATGGTTGGGGGATTATTATTATTTTAATATTATAGTGATAACTATAATTCTTATAATGTTATCTCTTAGAAAAAAATTAGGTGCATTGACATTCCTCTCTGCACCCACGTGATGGTTGACTAAAAATTGAGGCCCAACATTATGACCAGTAAGAGAGTAAGATGGGTGAATCAACTTTGATATTTATATGTTAATGTTAGGAATATTGGGTTCTAGGTGTTTTAATTGTGTTTTATTTGATTTTGCTTTTTCCGTGCTTAAGGTTACTGGTTCCTGAAAGTAGAACTAACTTTTAATTTTCAATTATTTCTATAATTCTCTTATTATAACTTAAGTTTGGATATATTGAGATGGGTACTTAAAGTTTAGGTCTATCAAATTATTTAAATTTCATTAAGGTTATGTTAAGTGGAGGAATTAAGACCTATCCTTTGGTTTAAACTTTAGAAAATTTATAACAGAATCAGTTGAATTCTTGGGTTAAGGCTAGTCATAATAATGAGTGTTTATAGACTCGTTAACTTATAAATTATGCACATATTCTTGATAGATTGGAAAGGTTCGGAGGCATTGAGAAAAGGAAAAGTGTGGAAGAAGTAGTTTGCTTGACTTCGGTTCTTTGGTGTAGGTAGGTTATTGTTTATTCTATTTGATATAGACTCTTAATAGTGATTGATATGCATTGAGTGATATTGTGAAGTTATATTTGTACTTAATTGTATGATTGTGTAGCTTATTTGTGTGGTTTGTGATTGGTCTGAAATTCTGAAATCATGGAATTTGTAATCTTGAAATGTTGAAATCCAAGTGATGTCTTGAATAAATAAGGCTTTATGAAATAATGTTAGTGAAATGAAAAGTGGTGATAATAAATGATAATGATATATATGATCGGTGCCACGACCCATCCTTGTATGATTGGATCGGGGTGTCACATTCCGACACGATATTATTGGATCAGAGTTTCACGTTCTGACACGCTAACATTAAGAAGGAAAACATATTGAATTAATTGAATGTACTCAATCTCAAACAACTCAATTCCCAAAATAGCTTGGTTTGGATGTATGAGTCCTCATGCGTGATCATGATATTGTTGATTGATTACGTACTTTCTTTAGTATTGTTGACATTGGATCATGTTAATTGTTGTTCTCCACCTGCTAAGTGTCATAGTTGATTGTAAACTATTATTCATTGCATATTAGTTTCTATATTAAGTTGATCGATGATATCTACTCAGTTTGTGTTGTCGTGCACTTAACCCTACTTGTGTATTTTTTTTTGTGTTCTTTTTGTGGAGTGTAGTGAGATTACCACTGACTTCAACTCACCCTCAACTCTACACAGTCATTAGCACATCAGGTTCAAGGTGAGCTATTCATTCTAGCTCGTGATGGATTCTCTTGGTCATGGAATGATATCCTTAGTTCTCAAACATAAACTATTTTATTCATTTATTTTAGTGTCTGTAATACTCTTAGACTTAGTTTTAAAGATTAGATGTTTGTGATGTGATGACTTGCAGGTTTTGTGGATAATGTGTAATAGACCTTATAGGTTTATTTAATTAATTACTTTAATAAGTTTTGAGCTTCCACATTATAGTTTGTATTTCATCAGTTTTACAACTAATATATGTTGAGGTTTTCATTCATTGGTTTGCCCTCCAAGGAAGTTAAGTGTGGGTATCATTCATGAATTTTTTAATATCGTGACAATGTAAAAGACCCTAAATATTTAAAAAGTCAAGAATAATGCATAAACAATACAAAAACACCTTAAAGAAACTTCAACTTGCACCAATGACCATAGAATATCGTCATTTTACTTCTTTTTGTAATTGTGTGTAAATGGCCAAATATTAAGTAGATTTCCCTAAATGGCATACAAATAAAAAATACATAAATAATACAATTGTCATCTCCAAAAGAATTTGACTTGCACCAATGACCTTAGAATATCGCGAAGAATAAAAGAACAAAAGAACAAAACTATCACTTCTTTTTTTTTGGGGGGGGGGGGGGGGTTAAAAGGATATTTTATGTATGATTAAGTAGTTACAACATCACAAGTACTAGTAATTTAAAGATAGATTGCCAAAAGGATATTTTATGTATGATTAAGTAGTTACAACATCATAAGTACTAGTAATTTAAAGATAGATTGCCAAAACAAGATAACTTATTACAAGCACAACTAGTAGTTAGCTTAGTAGTAGAGAATCCTTCTTGATCTGCTTATATTATAGCTATAACAGAGTCTGGAGGAGTTTATATTGGCATCAGGTATGGACGAGGTCAGCTTGGCACCCATCTTAGACAAAAAGTCTGCTACTTTATTGTCTTGTAAGAAATTATGGCGGATCAATGGATTCCCCAACTTCTTCATAAGAAACCTACAATCATTAACCATTGTAGCATAAATAGGATGAGCTTGCTGTAAAACTTGTAATATTTCAGTGGAATAGGTTTCTATCTCAATGGGATTTAAGTTGAGGTTAACAACTAAACGAAGACCCTCTAATAAGGCTTACATTTCTACTATAAAATGATTATTACCAAAGTATGCTTACTAAGACCTACTATTGATTGTCCATTATGATCACGAATCACCCCACCAATTCCTCCTCCTTAAGTGGCACTTAAAAACAAACGATCTGTATCTAATTTAAAAGTCCCTCTAGGAGGAAGAAACCATTTGATGTTGATGAGAGCAGAGGAGTTTACATTATATGCAAAGGGAAGTAAGTCAGTCCACCTGAAAAGGTTGTTGGTATAAGTAGTATCTAGGCCTCTTAGTGACTGGAGCCAATGAATCTCGTTTCCCAAGTCAAGATTCATTATATCTATACCATCTTCAAGCCAAAAATTTCTCACAACATGGCAATGAAGTATGATATTGTCAATAGTTTCAGTAGCTTGCTTGCATATTTAGAAAATAGGATCTTGGGCAATGCCAATGTTGTGAAGATAAACTCTAGTAGGCAGACGGTTATGGGAGCAAAGCCAGAAAAAAAAATATTTTATTTAGAGTATTAAGTTTCTAGATCGAAGATTGTTAATAATAGAAATTGGGTTTGGGTTCAATATTTGGAGAATTGACTTTGTAGAAAATATACCATTTGTTATGGAGGCCCAGTAAGGTTGATCGGGCAAGCCACTATGTAGCCGAATAGGAATTGACCTATCAATAACTTCTTAAGGTAGATTGAAGGAATGTTTTGTCCAATCCCAGTTTGTGTCACTCCAAAGATAAGATAGCTTGGCGTGTTCTTCGCTAAAAGTTAGAGGACCCTCGATATAGTGTCTAAGGGGAGGTGAATTAGGAATCCGTCTTTGATACCAAAGACTAATGTGATTGCCTATAATCGGAACCCAAGCCATGTTCAGAGTAAATCTTACTGCCTTTAAGGATGTTGTTCTAGATGAAGGTCTTCTTGAAGGAATTTTTACTATTATACTATTTGTTAATAAGGGCTTGAGCCCAAAGTTTTATATGATTCCTAAAACCCTCCAAGATAGGCTAGTAGGAGTATTTTATTTTTCATTTGGGTTGTTTGCCTCCATTCTCCTTGGGGGGACCTAATTTTTCCCAAGCGTTATAGGAAATTTTTTTCTTAAGGCTGGTGGTTCCCCAAAGAAAATTGCTTTGGATTTTATCTATCGATTTATAGGTTGTTGTAGGCATGTTGAAATATTGCATTGCATACGCTGGAATGGCATTAAGAGTGGATTTTGTAAAAGTTGGTCTTCCAGCAGGCGATAGGAATTTAGTCTTCCAAGAGAAGAGTTTCTTTTTAATGTTATCTAAGATGTATTGGAATCCGACGTTATTGGATTGTGGTACAATATCAGTAAGCCTAAGTATTTCCCAAAGAATGTAAAGGGATTGATGTTTAAAAATTTCTTAATCAACTCTCTAGCGTTATTACTATTTTTTTTTTGAAAAGATGGCCTTGGATTTTGATGAGTTAAATTTTTGTCCCGAGAACCAGCAAAAATGATTTAGGTAGTTAGGCATTGTGAAAATTGATCAGCATTTTCTCTGGCGATGAAAGTTAAATCATCCACGAATAAAAGATGCGAGAATCGGGATCCATTTTTGTGTAAAGTAATAGGATAATAAAGCATTACTTCTTTTCGTAAGTGTATGAAAATGACCAAATAGTAAATAAATGTCCCTATATGGCTGAAAATCAAGAAAAATACATAAAATATAAAAAAAAGGTCATAAAATTAATTCAAATCAATGACCGTAAAATATCGTGATGAATAAAAGAACAAAATTGTACATCTTTTCATAACTCCCCGAAAATGGCCGAAAATTACATAAATTTCCTTAAATGGCCAAAATCAAGAAAACTAAATAAACAATACAAAAAACACATCAAAAAAATTTCAGTTTACACCAATGACCATAGAATATTGTGACGACTAAAAGAAACAAACCTTACTTCTTTAAAAATGATTGAATATTTTGTAAATGCTCCTTAAATGGAAAAAAATAAAAAGTACAAAAACAATACAAAAAATGGCTCAAAAATAATACAAAAAATGTCTCTATTTTTTTTTACTTGCACAAATGACTAGGAATATCATGACGAAAAAAAGAATAAAACTTTACTTTATTTCGTAAGTGTCTGGATATGGATGAATATTACGTAAATACCCCTCAATGCCCATAAAATATAGAAAACTACATAAGCAATACAAAAACCGACTAAAACTAATTTCAACTTGCACCAAAGAGCTTAGAATATTGTGAAGAATAATAGAATAAAACTTTACTTCTTTTCGTAACTGTTCGAAAATGGTCGAATAGTACGTAAATACCCCTAAATGACCGAAAATCAAGAATATTACATAATCAATACCAAAAACACCTCAATTCACTTTGACTTACATCAATGACATTAGAATATCGTGATTAAAAAAAGAGCAAAACTTTACTTCTTTTCGTAACTATATGGAAATGGTAGAATGTTACGTTAATTCCCCTAAATGGTTTGAAAAAAAGTATATAAAAATACAAAGAAAGTCCTCAAAAAAGTTTCGTCTTGCCCAAATGACCTGAGAATATCGTGATGAACAAAAGAACAAAACATTACTTCTTTGGTAGATGTTCGAAAATGGTTGAATATTACATAAATAACCTTAAATGACCGATAAATAAAGAAAAATTCATAAATAACAAAAATCACTCCTCCAAAAAAATTCAAATTGCACAATGACCTTAGAATATCATGATCAATAAAAGAGAAAAATTTACTTCTTTTCGTAATTGTCCAAAAATGAAAGAAAATTACGTAAATTCTCCTAAATTGCTAAAAATTAAAAAGTACTTCAACAATACAAAAAAAAATTCAAAAACATTTGTACCTGAAAGATAACCCTTGAATATCATGACGAATAAAATACAAAAATTTTCTTCTTTTCATAATTGTTCGAAAATTGTCAAATATTATGTGAATGCCCTAAATGACCGAAAAATCACGAAAACTACATAAACAATACTAAAAACACTTCAAAAAATTCAACTTTCACCAATGACCTTAGAATATCGTGACGATTAAAGAATCAACTTGACTTCTTTTCGTAATTATTCGAAAATGACAGAATATTACGTAAGCTCCCCAAAATGGCCAAAAGCAAGAAAACAACATAAACAATAAAAAAATTTCCTCAAAAAATTTTCAATTTGCACGAAAGACCTAAGAATATCGTGACGTCTAAAAGAGCAAAACATTAATTATTTTGTAACTATCCAAAAAATTGGTTGAATATTAAGTAAATGCTTAAAAATGACCAAACACATAAAATGCAAAAAATGGCTCAAACACAGTACAAAAGATCCTCAAAAAAATTTTACTTGCACAATTGACAAACAAAATCATGACGAATAAAAGAAAAAAACTTTACTTTTTTTCGTAACTGTCCGGATATGGCCGAATATTACGTAAAGACCTCCTAATGCCGGAAAAATCAAGAAAACAACATAAGAAATACAACAAACACCTAGAACTAATTTTAACTTGCACCAATGACCTAAGAATATCATAACAAATAAAAGAAAAATAGCTTTACTTCATTTCGTAAATGTCCGAAAATGGTCAAATATTATGTAAATACGCTTGAATGACCAAAAATCAAGAATGCTACATAAACAATACAAAAAAAAATTAGAAATTTTTTGACTTGCACCAATGACCTTAATATCGCCGATGAATAAAAGAATAAAACTTTACTTTATTTCGTAATAATCTGAAAATGACCGAATATTACGTTAATTCCCCTAAATGGCCGAAAAATAAAAAAAATTACATAAACAATACAAAAAATGTAACATATCACAAATTTTAACTAACTAGGAATAAGTTAAGAAGCTAAAATTATTCATTTTGGAAAGAAAAAAAGAAATCAGGAAAATTTCCTAAGTGTAAGAAGTGAGTTTTGGTCATTTTCAAACCATCATAACTTCTAACTCATGATGAGTTATAGGTAGTTCTTGATATGGTTGGAAATTCCTTGGAGAGATCTTTTCGCACCGAGTTTGCATATTTTTGATATCATATGAGGGAGATATGCCTATCAGAAGTTGGGTTTTTGAATTGAGGAATGTCGCAATTCGGATTTAAGGAAGGGAAAACTAGTCTTTCATCTATTTATTTCCTATTCTGTTTTAGTAATTTATTTGGGGTAAAAACCAGTTTTAGTTTAAATTATAAAATTAACTTTATGCTTAGAACTTGGAAAAAGAGAGGAGAAGAAGGAAAAGGGAGAAAGACCAATATTTTGCCAATAACGCCAGGAATTTCTAGTGGAATTCGTCGGGGTGATCCTTATCAAGGTATGTGAGATCTTTCATGTTGGGTTAATTCATCCACACAACAAAACTTTTTTCAATTCAGTGTTTTTAGAATTTTTACATGATAAGAAGTGAATTTTTGATGAATTTTGTTGAATCCCTATTTGGTTGAGTTGATTGAATGCACATTGATGTTGATTCATTATTTCAAAGTTTTTTTCGAGTTAGATCTACTAGATATTGAAGGTATTGATGATCCTAAGGTATTGGGAATAGAACTATGTAGGTTTAAGTGATTTAGGATCTAGAAAACAATAGAAGAAAGATGTTCAAGCGCTTCTGGGTAGCACCTGGCACGCGCACCCCATCTGCACCAAAAGGTATAGTGTGATGCTCCCGCAGTGCGACAAAAAGGTACATCATACCAACTTGTGTGGTGCAGCGCGCCCCGAACAAGCCTGAATCGGTTTTTTTTGCCCAATTTTTGTAGTTTAGCCTTTTTATGTCCTTTTAAGGTACATTAACACATTTTAATGATTCTAATTATTTCAAATGTTTTCTTAACATCTAGAAATTACCATAGAACACAAATCGTAACCTTGAATCCATAATTCAATTCAAGGAGAGTTAAGATCATAGTCAAAGAAGTTAAGAGACAAGTCTAAAGCTAAGAAGTAAGTCAAAGCAAAGTTCTTAAAAGTTTTCAAGAGTCTTTATTGAATGTTTTAACTTTGTTATAAGGCTCAATTAAAGTTAAAGTGAAAGTAAAAAGTTGAAGTTTTTTTTTCAAGAAATATAAGGGGATTAAGTATTCCCAAGATAGGCCTCACCCCACCACAAATAAAGTCATTTGTCCTAAAATGCAAATGAAATAAGTATATAAAAAGTGAAAATAAAGTAGGATAGAAAGGGAGGTAAAGAAAGGATCATGTCTACTCAGTCGCTCTATATGTTCGGGCCTTAGTAGCTAGAGACATATCTGAAGAAACAGAAGAAGCACTAAGGGCAGCCAAAAGTGTATATGCTAAGGAAGCCTGCACAATAGCATCTATCATGGCTTCCTCTGTCTCATTGAGTGTCACGACCCAACCCGATAGGCCGTGATTAGTGCCCGTTTTGGACACCCACATACAAACCTGCTAAGTATGACAAACTGAAACTAAGACAATATGGAATTTAATCAAATCAAGCCAACCCCAACGTCATATATATATATATATAAGAGGACCTGTCTCATAAGGAGTCATAACCATTCAATCATAACAGCATACGCGAGCCGACAAGGCCGCCACTATTCAAAGCATAATGATGTACGCAGCCGACAAGGCTGCCCCTGTACAAGCGGACATTCCAAACAAACCATGTCCAGACCATTATTCAAAACATATATATACAACCCACATAATGTCCACAGACCTTAAGAGTACATTAGTGAAACTCGACGGGACAGGGCCCCGCCATACCCATAGACGAGCAAAAGACTACACAAAAGTTATGTACCAAAATGACTGGGCTCCGGAACAGTGGAGCTCTCCCAATCAGCAGAGTAGATATCCTAGGCGGGAGGATCACCGAACTGCGCATCTACACCTGCGGGCATGAAACGCAGCCCCCCCGAGGAAAGGGGGGTCAGTACGGACAATGTATTGAGTATGTAAAGCATAAGGTAAAGATGACAGGATACCAATGTGACAAGTCGAAACAAAATATCGCTACACATATACTTTTTAAGTGAAAATCATGCATATATTTAACATTTAAGGTGCCCAGCTTCCCTAGTAAGGGGCTCGGCAAAATAATCATCACGTCATCTCCGTCATCATCATCATCATAACCATCCTCATCACCAATCATATATATAATATACATACCCGGCCCTCTAGTGAGGAACTCGGTGACATATGCAAGAAACTCCGCACGAACATTACCCGGCCCGGGACTCGGTGAAATGATAAATGACTCTATGCACGAGGAGAATATTATGAGCAACCATATGCAATTAAAATCGTTTCTTATAACTCAATAGAACAATCAACGTGAACCAGCAAGGAGTATTACCAAAGATTAATGTTTTATCAAGATTATGAACCTTTAATACGATATGAAAACGTAAAATTTCAATGACTCTAAGAAGCATTACCATAGATATTAGAGATCATCATAGCCTTAGACATAACCGATATATAGAGGAATAATTGTGGAAGCAAGAATATACATCACCTAGACGCTTTAGAGGTAAGTATCAAATCTGTCCGTTATTCGCTTATTTTTAAAAGTCATGCCAAGCAAAGAAAGAAGGGACAGCGTTACATACCGTATAATTGAGCCGCACGTCCAATATTTACTGCTCAAGCTATTAATCTATAACAAGCAACAATCGTGCCGCAATTAGATAAACATCGTGCTTTACTTTCTTGTAAGCTAGCTAATAATCTAACGAAAATTCGGCAGCACGTCCCCTATTTTCCTTACTTCGTCCCAATCCGACAACAATCCAAATTATCCACAGCAATACCAATAACACATATAACCCAAAGAATCATATAAACAGCCCAAGCACCAACATGACACCACTAATAATCCGATTACGGTTTCCATTCATACTTAGCACATTCAATAACTAAAACAAACTTCCTAAGCTACTGGTCACGCCCCCTTCTTAAAATTAATGGATAATTAACAAGGGTATTCTAAAGAATTAACACACCAAACAAGGAGATTACTAACCAAATTATTTGCAGCTGCTGGCCAAGAGTTGCAGGGTTGGTTTCTCCATTTCCATGGCTGCCTAAGACAAGTGGTGAAGAGTTGCAGGGTTGGTTTCTCCATTTCCATCTTCCCAGCCTTGAGGTATGAAATGAACTTACCTTTCGGCGATACTGTACTTCCCTTCCACTCTATAATCGGTTCCACTGGAAATTGAAATCGAACTATCTTTTCTCTGCAATCAACATTAGCATAACAAGCAGCCAACCAATCCATGCCCATGATAATATCAAACTCAATCATATTTAACTCTATTAGATCTGCTACGGTATGACGACTATATATAGCTACTGAACAATTCCTATATACTCGCGTAGCTATGACAAAATCTCCTACAGGTGTAGCTACCTAAAATGGTTCTATCAACTCAGACTCTATTCCGATCCTACTAGCAACAAAGGGAGATATATATGATAAGGTGGAACCTGGGTCTATCAATGCATACACACTTCGGGAGAATAGTGATAATATACCTGTGATCACATTAGGTGACGCCTCTTGATCTTGCCTATTAGTCAAAGCATATATACGGTTTGAGGGACCGCTAGAACTAGAAGCTCCACCACGTCCTCTTCCACGGCCTGCTGGTGCCTGCATACCCTGCCCCGTAGGGCGCATAGCCACAGAAGAAGATGAACCAGCAACGGACCCTGTAGGCTGTGCCATACCACCTGCACTACCTCTAAGGTGACACTCCCTCATAGTATGGCCCTGACGGCCACAAGAAAAACACGCACCTGTAGCCCAACGACATTCCCCAGGATGGGACTTACCACAACGAGAACACCGAGGCAAAGGTGGCCTCGACTGGCTCAAACCCCTGCCCATCTGTGACCCTGACGCCCTAGAGCTCTGACCAGGTTCCGAATATCCCATACGATCGAACCCCCTACCCATGAAACGTGGGGGTGCACTCTGTGCTGGCTGGGAAGAAAATCTAACATGCTGCTGAGATTGTCCGCTTTGAAACTCGTCAAGATAACCTGCTGATCTAGCCCTCTTATGCTGGCCTCTATTATAATCTCTATCTGGCTGACGTCCCCGGTGCCGATCCTCTACCCCCTGTGCATATGCCTGCACCCGAGCAATGTCCATACCTGGCTGAAGAGTCATTGCCATACAACCGTCAATCAGATAACGATCAAATCCCATCACATAACGATGTACCCTGTCTCCCATATCAGCCACAATAGTATGCGCCTAGCCAATGAATCAAACTCGAGGCTATACTCTCAAACGCTCCTGCCATTTTGCTTCAAACGCAAGAATTTATCGACTCTACCTCGCTTCATCTCTGGAGGCAGGAAGTGGCCCTGGAAAGCCTCCACAAATTCATCCCATACCGCTGGAGGGGCACCCTCACCCCTAGATAACTCCCAAGACTCATACCAATTAATAGCTACATCCCGCAAACGATACGTAGCCAACTCAACAGACTCGGTCTCCGAAGCCTTGATTATCCTCAATGTACGCTGCATCTGACGAATAAACTCTTGCGGATCATCCTGTGGCCTTGACCCAAAGAACTCTGGAGGATTACAACTTAAGAAGTCACGAGCCCTTAAGCTATCAGATCTGTCCGCATGATCAACTCCTAGTCCATGCCTGCGAGCCTGATCTGCCACTAATCTAGTCAGCAATTGAACCGCATCTCTCATGGCCCTATCCTCCGCCCCTGACTGAGGAGCTGGAGGTTCAGATGTTGGGGCCTCGGGGGCTGGTGGTGTCCCCCGAGCTGGAGCTGCTGCTGCTCTAAGCTCTTCTGGCGGTGGGGGTGTAGCAGAGCTCTCCGACTGGAGCATAATACCAGGCATAGACTGGGCACGGGCCCTAGTAACTCTTCGGGTCTGACTAGTACCTTCTACTACCGATTTTCCCTTCTGGGTGGCTGTCGCTTTCTTTGGAGGCATAGCTGAAAACACATGGATTCGTTAGAGAGGGATTATCCTGTTAATATAGCTCTATCGCACGATCTAGAATAAGAAGAAAGAATGACATCCTAAATGTCCTATAGCTTTCTGTTTATAGATGTGGTGCACAACACACCGATAAACAAGACTCTACTAGACACGGTCTGTAGGCACTTCCGAGGAAGAACCGCTCTGATACCACTCTTTGTCACGACCCAACCCGATAGGCCGTGATTAGTGCCCGTTTTGGACACCCACATACAAACCTGCTAAGTATGACCAACTGAAACTAAGACAATATGGAATTTAATCAAATCAAGCCAACCCCAACGTCATAGATATATATAAGAGGACCTGTTTCATAAGGAGTCATAACCATTCAACCATAACAGCATACGCGAGCCGACAAGGCCACCACTATTCAAAGCATAATGATGTACGCAGCCGACAAGGCTGCCCCTGTACAAGCGGACATCCCAAACAAACCATGTCCAGACCATTATCCAAAACATATATATACAACCCACATAATGTCCACAGACCTCTAAGAGTACATTAGTGAAACTCGACGGGACAGGGCCCCGCCATACCCATAGACGAGCAAAAGACTACACAAAAGTTATGTACCAAAACGACTGGGCTCCGGAACAGTGGAGCTCTCCCAATAAGCAGAGTAGATATCCTAGGCGGGAGGATCACCGAACTGTGCGTCTACACCTGCGGGCATGAAACGCAGCCCCCCCGAGGAAAGGGGGGTCAGTACGGACAATGTACTGAGTATGTAAAGCATAAGGTAAAGATGACAGGATACCAATGTGGCAAGTCGAAACAAAATATCGCTACACATATACTTTTTAAGTGAAAATCATGCATATATTTAACATTTAAGTTGCCCATCTTCCCTAGTAAGGGGCTCGGCAAAATAATCATCACGTCATCTCCGTCATCATCATCATCATAACCATCCTCATCACCAATCATATATATAATATACATACCCGACCCTTTAGTGAGGAACTCGGTGACATATGCAAGAAACTCCGCACGAACATTACTCGGCCCGGGACTCGGTGAAATGATAAATGACTCTATGCACGAGCAGAATATTATGAGCAACCATATGCAATTAAAATCATTTCTTATAACTCAATAGAACAATCAACGTGAACCAGCAAGGAGTATTACAAAAGATTAATGTTTTATCAAGATTATGAACCTTTAATACGATATGAAAACGTAAAATTTCAATGACTCTAAGAAGCATTACCATAGATATTAGAGATCATCATAGCCTTAGACATAACCGATATATAGAGGAATAATTGTGGAAGCAAGAATATACATCACCTAGACGCTTTAGAGGTAAGTATCAAATCTGTCCGTTATTCGCTTATTTTTAAAAGTCATGCCAAGCAAAGAAAGAAGGGACAGCGTTACATACCGTATAATTGAGCCGCACGTCCAATATTTACTGCTCAAGCTATTAATCTATAACAAGCAACAATCGTGCCGCAATTATATAAACATCGTGCTTTACTTTCTTGTAAGCTAGCTAATAATCTAACGAAAATTCGGCAGCACGTCCCCTATTTTCCTTACTTCGTCCCAATCCGACAACAATCCAAATTATCCACAGCAATACCAATAACACATATAACCCAAAGAATCATATAAACAGCCCAAGCACCAACATGACACCACTAATAATCCGATTATGGTTTCCATTCATACTTAGCACATTCAATAACTAAAACAAACTTCCTAAGCTACTGGTCACGCCCCCTTCTTAAAATTAATGGATAATTAACAAGGGTATTCTAAAGAATTAACACACCAAACAAGGAGATTACTAACCAAATTATTTGCAGCTGCTGGCCAAGAGTTGCAGGGTTGGTTTCTCCATTTCCATGGCTGCCTAAGACAAGTGGTGAAGAAGAAGATGATATGCAGCAATGCATTTCACCACTTTATATAGCATGGAGTGGATTTCTCCACCTCATTTAATAGTATGAAGTGGAGGCAGCCCCCCTCTACACCTGTCCACTAAGGCCAGCCCACAATCTGATCCCTTTTTAATTTTTGCCTTGAGTGGTGGGGCCCATTGGATTAAATCAATCCAAATTAGCCACTAATTATCCCTCACTTAAAGTTAATGGCACTTACATTAACCAACTCATACTTAATATCACATTTGGAAATAACATCCTTGCCTAATATTTCTTTACGTCTTCTAGATCACGATGCACACTACGTATAAAAAAAATACGAGGCATAACATTGTGGTCTTCATACGTCGATTCCTGAGAAACTCCCATCATCTCCTCATTGTCTCTACATCAGATTTGGGATCAATTATCTGCTCAACTCTAATTCCATATCCACTGGTAGCCAAAGACCATGGACATATCAGTGGACATCAGCTGATCCATATCGCTTTGAAACACAGCAATAGCAACCTTTAAAGTTGTCACCTCTTCGGTGACACTTTGGCCACGCTCGCAGACTGTTATTCTCAGTACAAGGGAATTAATGGCCTCGCTCAATGGGGTCACGACATTTTATAGGGCTATCTAAATCATTCCCGAAATGGAGGCCTCGATTATGGCAGCATCACGATCAATAGTATGGACAAGTTATCCCATTTGTAGTAATGAAGCCTGGGTAATGGAGTTCAGGAGACATCAACAGCTGTTCTAAGAGGTAGGGTAGTAAGAGAAGATCCTAGAATGTCTTAGGTACAACACAAGAGGTACATGAATTCCTAATGGCCAAAGTAGGCAGGAATGACTCTGCAGGTGTTGTCTCTGTATCTATGATCAGGGACGAGTCCCCCGAGGCCGCCTTCTTCTTCATCTTAGTATGGTCCTTCAGATACTCTGTCTTGATTCGTTGATCATCTCTAAAGAATTTGAGAATCACTTCCACATCCTCTTTAGCATCTTTTGTTACCCAAGCCTATCTTCATAGCTTAGTGATCAATATCGGGAAGGGAAGAGAAGTCTAATGCTACTTGGCCATCATGTCCATATCCCGTGTTATAATCATCCCCACATGCAGTCTCGTCGCATCAACTATGGAAAATATATAAGATTCCTTGGACAGGAGAAGAATAGACTCGTTTTGACGGGCATGATCATGTTGCTGCTGAAACCAAACAATCCTCACTGCTACATTTAAGTGCTTCTTTTCTATTAGAGCCCCTACCTCTAACCAATTTTGAATGCCATCAGACACCAAAGGGTCTAGTCACCTTTTATTGATTTCAAGCTTCTCTGTCCTGATCATATGCAGTCAGACATCTTCAAGTCCCGTAGTTCTCTCTAAGACAACATTAATGGCATAAACATCATAGTGCACCCTCCTTCCTTGGAAAACTAAATGGTCCACCGGTTTAAATATTGTTGTTTGTTTTTTCCTTTGTGGTATCAGGCACTATATGCATTGAAAAATTCCGTAACCCATCTTGGAATATATGGGCCGTGGGCATTGTGAAGATCTGGAACTTGTGAGATTTCACACAATCCATTATCTCTAGGTACCTGTCGATAACCCTATTTGTCGACAGATGTTTTTCCTCAATAATCATCCTCAACCCCTCTGTTTTTAATATATTCATTGATTTTAGAGGAGGACTAAGTACTGGTGGTGCAAGAACCACTCTTTGTTCTTGAGCTGGAACATGAGAAGTTGCAGCCTGAGGATTATTTATCCTAGATGGATCATTCATCCTTTTAGATCGTAGCTCTGACCTTTGTTCTGTGACAAGCGTATCATAATCAAAATCAGCAATCTGAGGCTTTTGATGCTCACCATCATTCTCAAAATTGTAAGGTATGTAAGCATAGATCCCGTCACTATTGAGATGTGCTCTAGTGGGTCAGGTTCTTCTCCTTGCATTTTTTTCCTTTCCCACCCGATATGGGAAGTTTGGTTATGTTAGCCATGGATGCATCTGCATACTTATTGATTGTAATCCCCTTATCTTTCCTTCGAGGTGGAATGTTTTTACCTGCGACCTTAGGTCTAGCTATGTCTTCAAGACATCGTTAAAAGAATTAGAAACAGCCCAATCAGGATTATAGGATAATAGTTGTACACATACTTGCCGGATCACTTTGGCAAGCTAGGTCGGGCAAGCCTAAAGTAATGACTCTAAATTAGAAGCAAATCGGAGATGGGAAGGCCTTTTAGAGAATATCCGACAACATTCGGCGAGCCAGGATTAGCCCGCCAAAAGATACAGTACAAAAACCAGGGTTGTGCAGACAAAGGGCAATAAAGAAGACGTTTAGTAAACTGTCGAGTGCCTTCGGTGACCTCAAGCTTCTCATCGAAAGTTACAGAAATAAAATTAAAGTAAAGCATGAAATTAAAAGCGAGATGAGGAACTTCGGAGAAACTAGATAAACCTAGCTCACCAAGCAACCCAACGGGCCTAAATCTACCCAACTTCATGAATTCAATGCTCCAACCCCCAAAAAAAGAATGAAAGAATGCACTAGTAAAAATACAACCAACCGCATAACACCCATTACCCCGACATACTAAGAATTCTCCCGGCTTTGCCAATTGGATGACTTTTTCCCTTAAGAATGGTGTCACCAATAATCAAGTAAATCATGTGATTGATTTTATGTTACCAGCCTCAAAAAACTAACACTATAAACATGCAAGCAAAACCCCACAACAATGTGATTTATTTTATGGAACAAATAACGGGAAGAAAATAATTAAGGCATGCAATTCAGAAAAATAGTTTAGATCAGATAAGCCCAACAAACATCACTAACATATTATCATTTACATAAGAATACAAAATGCGATTAAAAATAAATCTGTGGTTCAGAAAGCCTACCATTTATGCTGAACAATATAAAATTGAAATGGTAGGCGGAAAAGTATTCCAACTCCGAGCACAAGTCAACGACTAAACCTTTTAGAGATATAAAAATATAGAAAATACTAAATATGTGTGAGATTTGGAAGATGAAAAGCGAGGGAAGTGAAAGATTTTGAAGTTTAGACCTTTGGCCTTTTAAAAACTATCCATTTCTCGTGCATTCGCTGACATAAATCATTATCGTCGACCCACTTGGCAGCATGCCGACTAGACACTTTCCTCGAAAAGTTTTATAGAACCTTCCATTGATGTGGAGATCCAAACAGTGGACATGATCAAGATCGACAACACTATAGGCAATTCACTAATAATTTTTTTGGGATCACCGAGTTTTACATAATCCATTTTGAATTATTCTTCTGTCTGGCGATGGCATAGGTCGGGGTCGCCAATCTATTTGGTAATTCACCAACAGGACCTTTGGTTCACCAATCTGCATTTTTCCAATGCCTTGTACACTTCAACCTGCACAATCAACACACCATTTTTCTAAAACATAAATGAAGCAATAAAAAGGGTCTTGGGTTGCCTCCAAAAGTAGTGCCTTAATTAACATCGTGGCACGACATAAGTCCATGCTTAAGTTCCATTAGTGGGGTATGACTTGTTTTCATCAGGCAACCTCTATTTAAGATTTGGGTAGAGCTCATTTAACACTTGGTCCATTTGGTATCCTAGTAGCTGAATTATCATGGCATGGGAGGTGTCATCTAGTTACACGTTAATACATTATCCCTTAACTCCTCCAATACCCTATCCTGCGTCTTGAATTTTTGGAGAAAGAGTGTGAGAATCGCTTGAGCTTGTCCATCCTCCTTGTTCTTCGAATTTCTTTGCTCATGAGACGGGATATAGAGTTCCTACTTAATGCACTGGACAACAAGATCTCTAACCTTCTCGGTTAACTAATCCAGCTAAGTTAACAAGGGTGCTAAGCTGGTCCCATTCAACTTCTTAGTTGGACTCTGTCATGTGGTAAAACAATTGGGATTCTATCACATAAGGTTTTCGTACTAGACTACCAGGGATAAGTGGATCATCCAACAGTCTATTCACAGGACAAAGAATTGTGTAACAACATTCTAGAAGGACTACACCTGGAATTTCATGAGTTGGGCATTGAATCAGAATTACTTTAAACCTTGTCCAGGACTCATGAAGTTGGTCACCTTCCAATTGTTTGAGGGTTAGAATATTATCCTGAAACATCATCATTTCTGATGGACGAAAATCCATCTATTCACCATTTCTTAATTGAAACAACAACAATCAAAACAAACAAAAAAAGCTAAAAGTTAAGTAAGTAGCACTATAAATAACAAGAACAAAATTCAACTTAACCAAAATTCTAAAACAACACCACTCCCTGGAAGCAGCACCATTTTGACTTCACGTATCATGAAACTTCTTCCAGTCCAAGTGTCAACGATTGTGTGTAGTAATATAACCCAACCAGGTGTTAGGATTGTTCTCACATGGAGTGGTTTCGACAATTTGTAGCCACGTACAAATCAGTTTAAGTTACTCATAGCTACAAACATTTATGAATAAAAGCATATCAAATTATGAGTGACACAAGTGACAAATATCCAAGGGGGTTTACAGTTAATTATCAACTAAAGCAGTAAATACACAAGAATAGGAATATTTGTATGTAATAGGATTATGGGCTATGATAGATAATAAGATAAGTGTGATTAATAGTAAATAGTTGCATATTAGTGATTAGACTAGACTTATGTGGGGTAAACACTCTCTCAAGCAATTTACCCCAAATCAAAAAGGTTTTCTCCAACACCAATAAGCAGAAATTAAGCATAAATTATGTCACACCCGGATTTTGAATCTGAATGCAACCAGCGTCGTCAACCTCTCAAAGGTCGTTGAAAAGCCTCTCCTTAGCTTTCATCACAATCATATCGTTAAATTTGCGGAAAATTTAAAATTTTTAACACATAGTGAAGTATACATAGACTTCATATGATTACTATATAAAATAATATTCTTATGATCTCAAACTCAACAACCATCTATAATCGATTAAACAATGAAATGAAAGAATCAATATATCGTAATAGTTTGCAAAATCGCCTTAATACAAAATTTTGAATAAAACGTCTGAAATGAAATGCTAGAGACAACATCCACTACCTATGGCTAAAGTTCTAAGCTAGAATGATAAATGTAGCATCCTCAAACTCAAGAGAACGTACAAAAGTATGGAGATAGCTAATCCGAACCGCTTCAATGAGTCTTAAATTTTCTCTTTGACCTGCGCCTATAAAAATGGTAAAAGTATGGGGTTAGTACACACTTTTGCTAAGTATGGGTGTATGCACATAAACATGTAAGGACTATGCATGATCAAGGAAAGCTCTTCCTACAACAACATGTCATTTTTGGAAAGTGAAGTCACTAAACTTTCTTAATTCGTTATTTGTTAATTATTTTATGAATAAGACATATTTTAATGCATTCAAAGCACACAACTCATTTTATATATGTACATAATACCTTGGAATCGTGAAGGTAGTTTTAGAACCCCTCGAACGAAAAATTATAAATTTGCTATTCTCAAACCCGAGAGCTCTTCCCTCAGGACTTAGTTTATTTTTGAGTCTTTTTCTTCTTGTTGTTGTATAGTTTAATGATTACAAGTGCAATGATTCATTATAGTCCCATACCTACTGTGAATTGAGGAAGTAATCTAAAATAGTAGGGAAATGATTTGTCTACCCTTACTACAAGTTATTCTTTCCATTATTGTTAAATTGAGCATGAAATTTTTATGAGCCAATGTTTATTGGCTAGGCCACTTATTTCATCATTTCCATATTATGAAGATTGTGGGGCATTGATTAACAATTATGTTTTAATCCCTTTATTGGCATAATCTAAGAAGTCATTATAAGCCAATTTTTATTTGGCTATGCCCATTATTTGATCATTTGCATAATGTGAAGATATTGGAGCATATATCTTGATTTGGCAAAAGACAATAACTTGTTCAAACTTCATTCTTATTAACCACAGATGATTTGACATAATTAATCTCTTGATTTATTAGCTCACTTTGAACTTACATTACTTCTTCTTTCTTACTTACTTTGTTAAAGAAATCTTTAGAATTAAGATAATGCGAGCTAACATGAAATCTAGTGTCTGCCCCACAATGAAGAGGGGTGGTTCACCGATCAAAGTGAACCTAGATCATGTGAGCTAAACATGAAATCTAGTGTCTGCCCCACACCGAAAAGGGGTGGTTCATTGGCTTAAGTGAAACCAAGTCCAGTGTCTTCCCCACACCTAAAAGAGGTGGTTCACATCTAAAGTGAACCGTATACTTTCTTTAAGCGTTAACCAACATAAATCATGCGATCTAAACAAGAAAATTAGTGTCTGGCCCATGCCGAGAAGGGGTGGTTTCACCGGCCAAAGTGATACCGCATCATACCTAGAACTCTTAGGTGGAATCCACTGGTTAGTTTTTATGTTGGCAACATAGTTTGAAGACTAGGCGATTTTCCGAGAATCTTATCCACCTTGTTGGAGCCCATCTCATGAGGCTTACATGTACTGGCACAAGCTCAGTGCTAATCTATTGTTGCTTTGTTCAACTTATTTTTCTTTATAACTTTAAGAGTTGAATCAAACATTATGGATGCTTGCTTCTAGTTATGAGGTTTACTTAACTCTTTGGATAATCGTTCATCCCTTTCTTTACTTGATGAAATGTGAATTTAACCTTACATTATCATCTTGATGTTAATGAGACTTGTCTCATGATTAATAACACCCTCTTATGTGAATATCTTTAACATAATTTTCTAGGTGTGAGTGAGACTTGTCTCACTTCTTTTAACACCTCACTCTGGTCACTTTTCATAATTCTTTCTTTTAATTATTTCATTACTCACCTTATCTTGTTCAATGACATTTGGAATCTTTATACCACTCTTTATATAAGTTATAATTTTTGTCCAATGTATTTACTTATATTCATAGTTCACTTTGAAAGGGTATGTTGGGACTTGTCCAAATTATTGGCAATACCCTTGGTTATGAATTCAAAGTTACATTGGTCATCCTTAATTAGGTATAACAGTCATTAGCCAATTTTGTATCATATTTTGGAAATACATTGTAAGCCAAATTATTGGCATAAACTAAACTTTCACATATTATAGTAATTTAGAATATTGTTAGCCAATTTATTGGCAAAAAAATGAACTTTAACAAGACAATGGTCATTAGAATATCATTAGCCAATTCAATCAACTTCACAAATATACTATAGTGATTTCATCATTGTAAATAAGTCGACATTTAACAGTGAACTAAACTTCATAAATGACTCATAACAACTTCACCTTCTCAAACACAATTACGCATTACAACATTCTTTAACTCATGTAACTAATACCCTAATCATACGAATCAAATATGTAGTCCTCATTATACATTAACAGGTGAAGAACCTTACACAGAATTATCAATTAGCCCCACATACCAACAATATTTTCGAGATTACATCTGCATACTATTAGAAAAAAACAAGGATAACTAGGGAGGTGGACGTTAAACAAAGTCATTGGGAACAACCCTAGTTTTTATATTCTTGAATTCATAAGACGATTGAAAAACCTCTTGGAGAAAGGAATACAAGATATAAATCCCATACCTTATGTAGAATTGAATCTATGAAGATCACCTTGCATTTTTTCATGAAAACATTGAAGTTTTCTTGAAATCGCCTAAGGAGAACTTCTGTTTTTCTTGTGTTCCTCTACTGCTTTCAAGTCATGCCTTTCTTAGTGAATGATCGTGAGTGTAGGTATAGGAACCGAATATTTAGTAATTTAACTTATACTAATCAACTTAATTATTAAATCAATTAGCTAATTTACTAAAACGCCCCTCCTAAATTTACTAGAATTAGAAGAACACTTGACTTAACCAAAATCTGGAAATTGCCTAGTGGTTTCCCTTTTGACAAATTAAATTAATTAATTAAGCTGATAATTTAATTAATTAGATAACCAAGGGTAATTAATTAAGTACCCCTAAGTTGTTAGGACCATAACCAACCCTGTGGACAATCCTAGGTTAGGTATCAGGATGTTTCTTACTTAGTTACTTGTCTAGTGTAAAGATTTTAGTTTGACCATTTAAATTAATTAATTAAGTGACCTAGGGTAATTAATAAAGTACCCCTAAGTCACTAGGACCATAACCAATCCTTTTGGACCATCTTAGGTTAGGTACTAGGATGTTTCTTGAGTTACTTACTAGGTTAGTGTCACCCGGTTAGGTCTTAGGTTGTCGGGTTCACTAGTTAGTTTATTTCGGTTAGTCGTAGGTTAGTTATCTTATCTAGTTAGGTAAGTTAGTTAGAGCGCAGAGTTTTTTAGGAAGGTCAGCCCCACATGGATTTACCCCCACATGTGCCCCTGCCCCTAACCACCCTAACGAAATTCTTGCACATGGGTTGCACATATGTGGCTGCTCATTTCTTATTGCCCCAAGTATCATTACAATATCTTTGGGAGCTTATTACAATACATGAGAATTTTAAATGATCATATGCTACAGTACCTAGGCTTGACACTTGGATGCCTACTAGATAATTTGTTAAGTTGACAATCAATATTTTATCTTAGGGTCTTCATAGAAGGTACAATTCTTAAACAAGCTTGGATTATATTTTAAATACTTGTGTATACCTAGAAAATTGTCTAACACCCTTAAGACAATATTCCCTAATATGCCAAATATAACTCAATATTGGGCATTAGGATACCTATATACCTCCAATACCTATTCTTAAAACTTAATAGACTATTCACTAGACGAGTAAATTTTATGGAATGTTACATTATCCCCCCTCCCAGGAACTTTCCTCCCCAAATAACACTACGCATCATTTTGAAACAAGGACGGTATTTTCGAAAAACACATCAACATACTTGAAACTTTACTCTTTGTGAATATCTAATTCACCACTTACTCAAGATGATGCGCATCACTCAAAGCTTATCTGAAGCTTCATATCTGAGATTGCGGAACTTTCATGTCAATCTTACTTTAACTTAACGCACATCACACTCATGAAACACATAAATCACGGAAATATTATACAAAAACAGCAATATGAATGCAAGCATGAACTCATATTAACTCATATAGTGGAAGTATAAAACACACAGCTATGGACATAGAACACTAAATCTGCCTAATGCACTAAGATTTAGAGTCTCATAACTGAAATCGGACTGAGGAAGAGTATATCTACCCTCAAGGAGTTAATAAGTGAGGGTAACAGGATCTCATATCGGCCTCGGCCTCCCATATTTCCCCCTCATCAAGATGGTTCCTCCATAACACCTTCACGATGGGAACCTCCGTGTTCCTCAACTATTCACTTGGCAATCTAAAATTGCAACGGAGAACCTGTTCATAAGAACGATTCTCATCGACTCCTAACCCCTTAGATAACCTCTTGTTGGCTTTAAGATTGGAACTATTTGGATTTGTTGGATTTGAACCACGCCCTTCCTGTTTCAGCTTTAATTCATTTGGAAACTGAAACTTTTTCTACCTAGTTTCGACAGTCTATTGAAGCTTAGCATTCACGGAGAAAATCCATACCCAAAATTATATCAAAATCAAGCATGGTTAATTCTATTAGGTCCGCATAAGTAACTCTATCATGAACAGTTATTGAGCAATCTCTATATACCCTTTCGACCCTGATGTTGTCTCCTATAGGAGTACTAACTAGAATTGGCTCACGTAGGATCTCAAGAAGCAAGTCAAATTTACTAGCTACTAACAGAGTAATAAGATACAAGTTAGATCCCGGATCTAACATTGCATAAACAGGAAAATAAAAGACAAGCTAGTTACTAGTGACCACATCCGTGGACTTTTCTTTCTACTCTCTTACTTTCAATGCATAGAACTGGTTTCTCTTGGGAGGTTTAGCTCAAGCAGTGGGATAAGGCCGAGGCTGAGTATCAGCCTTGGCCTGATGATGCACGTGTGGGCACTTCCTAACCATATGCACACTCTTGTCGCACCCATAGCAGGCATTAGAACCTACCATGCACTCACCTCCATGCAAATAGCCACACTTACCATACGACATTCTGTCACGCTTGGCATTTATATCATTTCCCTCCTTGCGAAGACCAGATCTTGAGTCTGGCGCCTTAGACCACTCAGTCATCCTAATTCTTGTGTTCATCTTTTTCCACTTACACACAAGAAGGAAGTTAGATGATATAATGACACAAAATTTCAAATCTCTTGTCACCACGATAAAGAGTAAAATAAAGGAAGATTCGTAACATCACAAAGTCTCTAAGTCATAATTGTGATGCACTTCACAAACATAAGTTAAAAACTACACAATGTGGTTGTTTTGAGCTTTAGTTCCTAGGTAATTTAACCTCGTGCTCTAATACCAAGTTTTTCACACCCGGATTCTTGAATCCGAGCACAACTGGCATTGTTAACCTCTCAGAGGTCGCAAAAAAGACTCTCCTTAGATTTCATCACAATTATATTGTTAAATTTGCGGAAAATTTAAAACTTTTAAAAAATAGAGTGAACTATACATAGACTTTATATGATTACTTCATTGAATAATATTCTAATGAGATAAAACTAAACAACCATCTATAATCGATCAAACAATTCAAATAGAAGAATCAATATATCGTAATAGTTTGCCAAATGTCCTTAATACAAAGCTTTGAATAAACCGTTAGAAATGAAACGCTAGGGACAACATCCACTAGCTATGTCTAAACTGATAAGATAGAATGATATATGTAGCATCCAAGAACTCAAGAGGACCTACCAAAGTCTGGATATCACTAATCCAAAATCGCTTCAAGGAGTCTTCAATCTGCTCTCTGACCTGCGCCTATAAAAAAGTAATAGTATAAGGTTAATACACACTTGTATTAAGTATCGTTGTATGCACATATATACTTAAGCACTATGCATGATAAAGGAAAGATATTCCTTCAAAAATATGCCATTTCTGGAAAGTGAAGTCACTAAACTTTCTTAATTCGTTTTTTGTGAATTATGGTATGAATATGACATATTTTAATGCATTCAAAGCACACAAACTCATTTTATATATTTACATAAGACCTTTCAATTATGACCATAATTTTAGAACTCCTCGAACGAAAAATTATAAATTTGCTCCTCTCAAACCCGAGAGCTCATCCCCCAGGATTTAGTTTATTTCTCAGTCTTTTTCTTCTTCTTGTTGTGTAGTTAAATGATCTCCTTAATCCTATGTATTACTTACAAGTGAAATGATTCATTGTAGTCTCATACCTACAATAAATCGAGGAAATAATCTAAAAGACTAGGGAAATGATTTGGCTACCCTTACTACAAGTTATTCTTTCCATTATTATTAAATTGGGCTTGAAATCTTTATAAGCCAATATTTATGGGCTATGCCACTTATTTCATCATTTTCATATCATGAATATTATGGGTCATTGATTATTTATTATGCTCTACTCCCCTTTATTGGCATAATATAAGAAGTCATTATAAGCCAATTTTTATTTGGCTATGCCCATGATTTGATCATTTGCATAATGTGAAGATATTGGAGCATATATCATGATTTGGCACAAGCCAATAATTTGTTAAAACTTCATTCTTATCAACCACATATGATTTGACATAATTAAGCTCTTGCTTTATTAGCTCACTTTGCACTTACATTTCTTCTTCTTTCTTTCTTACTTTGTTAAAGAAATCTTTAGCATTAAGATCATGCGATCTAACATGAAATTTAGTGTCTGCCCCATCCTGAAGAGGGTTGGTTCATCGTTCATAGTGGACCTAGATCATTTGATCTAAACATGTAATCCAGTGTCTGTCCTACACCAAAAAGGGGTGGTTCACCGGCTAAAGTTAAACCAAGTCCAGTGTCTTC
This sequence comes from Solanum lycopersicum, assembly GCF_036512215.1. NCBI lineage: Eukaryota > Viridiplantae > Streptophyta > Magnoliopsida > Solanales > Solanaceae > Solanum > Solanum lycopersicum. Next base: position 24,798,812 of record NC_090806.1, read on the forward strand.
CCCACCGAAAAGAGATGGGTCATGACTAAAATGAACCGAATACTTTCTTTGAGCATTAACCGACATACATCATGTGAGCTAAACATGAAATCAGTTTCAGCCCCACACCGAAAAGGGGTGGTTTCACCAGCCAAAGTGAAACCGCATCATACCTTGATCTCTTGGGTGGTATCCAATAGCTAGTTCCTATGCTGGCAACATAGTTCGCAGACTAGTTTCAATGACTCTTATCCACTTTTTTGGAGACTCGTCTCATGAGGCTTACATGTGCTATCACAATCTCATTGCTAGTATATCGGTGCGTTGCTCAACTTCTTTTTCTTTATAATTTTTACATTTGACTCAAACATTATGGAAGCTTGCTTCTAGTTATGAGGTTTACTTAATTTTTTTGATAACCAGTCATACCTTTTTTTACTTGATGAAATTTGAATTTAACCTTACATTGTAATTTTGGTGTTAATGAGACTTGTCTCAGGATTATTAACACCCTCTTATGTGAATATCTTTAACATAATTGTCTAGGTGTGAGTAAGAATTGTCTCACGTCTTTTAACACCTCATTCTAATCACTTTTCATAATTATTTCATTACTCACCTTTCTTGTTCAATGACATTTGGAATCTGTAAACCACTCTTTCTGAACGTTATAAACTTTGTTCAATGTAAGTAATTATATTCATAGTTCATTTTGAAAGGATATGGTGGGACTTGTCCCAATGATTGACATACCCTTGGTTATAAATTCAAAGTTACATTGGTCATGCTTAATTTGGTATAACATAGTAATTATCCAATTTTGTATCATACTTTGGAATTACATTGTAAGCCAATTTATTGGAATAGACTAAACATTCACATATTATTGTAATCTAGAATATTGTTAGCCAACTTATTGGCAAAAGCCAAACTTTCACTAGGCAATGGTCATGAGAATATCATTAGCCAATTCAATCAACTTCACAAATATACTATAGTGATTTCATCATTCCTAATAAGTCGACATTTAACAGTGAAATAAACTTCATGAATGATTCATAACAACTTCACCTTCTCGAACACAATTAGGCATTACAACGTTCTTTAACTCAGGTAACTAATACCCTAATAACTTGAATCAACTCTATAGTCCTCATTAGACATTAACAGATGAAGAACCCTACACATAATAATCATTTAGCACCACATACAAACAACATGTTTGTTATACATCTACATACTATTAGAATAAAAAGCGAGGATAAATATTGAGGTGGACGTTCAACAATGTCATTGGAAACAACCCTAGTTTTGATATTCTTGAATTCATAAGACGTTTGGAAAATCTCTTGGATAAAGGAATCCAAGAGAGAATCACATACCTTATGTAAAATTGAATCTAAGAAGATCACCTTGCACTTTTTCACTAAAACGTTGAAGAACTTCTTGAAATCGCGTAAGGAGAACTTTAATTTTTCTTGTGTTTCTTTACTGCTTTCAAGTTATGCGTTTCTTAGTGAATGATCGTAAGTCTAGGTCTAGGAACTGAAAATTTCGTAATTTAACTTAGCTTAATTAATAAATCAATTAGATAATTTACTAAAATGCCCCTCCTAAATTGACAAGAATTAGTAGATTACTTGACTTAAACGAAATCTGGAAATTGCTTAGTGGTTTACATTTTGAAAAATTAAATTAATTAATTAAGTTTATAATTTAATTAATTAGGTAACCTAGGGTAATTACTAAAGTACCCCTAAATTGTTAGGACCATAACCAACCCTTTGGACAATCCTAGGTTAGGTACTAGGATGTTTCTTAGTTAGTTACTTGTCTAGTGTAAGGATTTTTATTTGACCATTTAAACTAATTAATTAAGTTGTTAATTTAATTAATTAAGTGACTTAAGGTAATAACTAAAGTACCCCTAAGTTACTAGGACCATAACCAACCCTTTTGGACCATCTTAGGTGATATACCGTGGTTTCACGGTATGTTTAATGTTTTTTCCTTAAGTTTAGTGTGTTTCCAAAAGCCTGTTTGTACTAATTCTTATGTAAGTTTCTCTTTATTTGCAGGAAATCTATCTAAAAGATGAATGCGGAGGTTTTGGAGCAAGAAATGAAGAAAAGTACCACCTACGGAGCTTGTGGCAGTCCGTTGTGCCCGTGACGGTTTGTAGGTGGCACCGTAGTGAAGCTGTTGAAGGAAGATGGGGAAGTCTGACCAAGTGTGGGTTTACGGAGTGCGTGACGGTCCGTCGTATCCATGACGGTCCGTCCTACTAGTTCGTCATGAAGATCAGAGAAGTAGTCCCAGTACCCAAATTCCAGGAGTTCAAATGTTTTGAAACGGAGACCCTCGACGGACTGTTGTGCCTGTGACGATCCGTCATACTTGCCATCAAGGATAATGAAGAGAGAAGCAGTAATTGATAAATCTATCGCTCTAGGCAAGACATAGAAGTACACAACTACATGACCATAAGTCTAAAATTTGAACTAGGTGTCTGATAATCTGGTAGAGTAATGAGATGTCAAGTGAGTGTGAGGAAGATTTGAATAGTCCACTATTTGTACTGAGCTAGAAATTGTATGGTTAGTCCTGCTAAAAGTAAGTTGTAATCGATAATTAGGAAAGGATCATAGGCCCTTGTTCAATATATCCCATTTTTAGCCTACACTAAAAAAATGAAATTAATCCTTCTTTGATCCAAATGATTTGAGCTTAAACTAGACCTTTCTTTTTCACCCCAACGCTCTGGAAAGTGGGGTTGAAAGAACAAAGAGAGAGAAAGAACAAAAGTAAAGTGACTCAACAATCAGTTGAAAGAAAAGTGATATAAAAAATAAAAAAAATACAAGAAATACAACCAAGGAAAAAAGAGAGTCACTTACACAAATGAAGAAAAAAGGGAAACTAGCAAGGTGAAAGAATATGAGAAACTGGGTGAAATAAAATGATAAAAAGTTGTATGTTTAGCCGATATGTCAATAATGGAAAAAAGGCACTAAAGTATACCTAAATATACCCTACCTGACCCAAAGCCTATGTTACTAGCTAAGAAAGTCCTATCGTGATCCTAAAAGTTGTATAGCGAACTTAAAGTAGTGAAAATAAGGTCAAGCTTATGGCAATATGTATGAATGAGTCGTGAATCTTTTCTGAGAGTGAGTGTTGAAAAGTAATCCTTATACTCAAACTAAAATCATTGTGTGAAAAATGAGGATATTGTTTTGAAGTGAGGACACTAGTTTCAATACAGGAAATATTAGCACCTCGGTGAGAAATTAAAGAGGATAGGTGTTAGTGTCTGGTATGTATGTGTCATGGTTTGATTCCACATAATTTAATCCTAATAGTGACAGCATGTATACATATGATGAGAGTGGTCGGGATTGATAGCCAAATGATTGCGAAAGATAAAACATGGATACTATTGTACAAAGATTTTGTAGTGAGTCATAGTGCGTCGCTTGAGGACAAACAACGAATTTCAGTTGAGGGTGTTGATATACCATGGTTTCACGGTATTTTTAATGCTTTTTCCTTAAATTTAGTGTGTGTCCAAGAGCCTTTTTGTATTAATTTTATGTAAGTTTCTCTTTATTTGCAGCAAATTTGTCTAAAAGATAAATGCGGAGGTTTTTGAGCAAGAAATGCAGAAAAGTACCACCTACGGAGCTTGTGACGGTCTGTCGTGCTCGTGACGGTCTGTAGGTGGCATCGTAGTGAAGCTGCTGAAGAAAGATGGGGAAGTCTGACCAAGTGTGGGTTTACGGAATACGTGATAGACCATCGTAGCCATAACGGTCCGTCCTGTTGGTTCGTCATGAAGATCAGAGATCCCAATATCCAAATTCCAAGAGTTCAACTGTTATGGAATGGAGACCCTCGACGGACCGTTATGACTGTGATGATCCATCATACCTGCCATCGAGGATACTGAAGAGAGCAGAAGAATTTGCAAAGTATGGGACGACGGAGTCCATGATGACCCGTCGCGAGGTCCGTCGACCCAGCCGCGTTTTGACAGATTTCCAGCAAATAGAGTCCTTCTTTAATTAGGTTTTTGTTTTTTATAAATAGTTCGAAAAACCTCCTTTTGGGGGCTAGACTTTTTGGTGATTAGACTCTCTTATAGTTAGATTCTTGGTTATTTTAGCTTCTTTTGTGGACTAGACTTGTGGATTATTATTACACTTTTGGAGAACCTTTAGTCTTCAATTAATTCCAGTAATTGATTATTGGTGATTTTGTTGATTAATCAAGTGAACTTCTGGATTTTATTCTTTCTCATTGAATTAAATGCATGAATTCTTATATTACATATTTGAATATTGTGAATATAACTATGGGTAACTAAACTCCATAACTAGGATTGTGGGAAGCATAGGCGAATAATGAGGTAAAATCTAACTAAAATAACAATTCTAGAATAGTGTCTTGCATGTATTGATAATTCTTTCGCTTAGAAGTCTTTTTAACGGATGGCCAATGTTAGAACTCGCCTTAATGCTACATGCCGGACCAAGGAGGTAGATAATAGTAAAATAATTATCAACATAGATTTAGTGTATACTAATGAATAGGCTATTATTGGTTGGTACGAGGTAATAACTTAGTCAAATATCGAATATGATGCTTAATATGAGGTAAAGGTAAGAATTAGTATAGCAACACACGTAGCCGGACCAAGGTACGGAGTGAAATTTTCTAGATGCTGGACCAAGGATTTAGAAAAACATAACTTATCACTTTACATGCAAGATACTAGGAAAGAATTGTTATAGTTAGAATTATCATGTTAGGAACCTGTGGGGTACACGTAAACCCTAGTTACTTTTATTAACTAATTCAACTCCAACATTTGAATCTGTAAGTGGTCTAATTTGATTTAGCTAATTATTTTCATTCATTTAGAAATAAAAATATCCCTTTTATTGTCTTTGCTTTCCAAGGAAATAATTGACTAAATAGTAGTAATAATAGATTGAAGTTAAGTCATAACTATTTTCCTCGTGGGAACGATCCCAACCTTATTAGTTGGGTTCTTTACTTGATACGACCGCTTTACTTCTTATTTGAGAAGTAAGTTTCAGCGTATCACTAGGTTAGGTATTAGGCTATTTCTTGAGTTAGTTACTAGTTTAGTGTCACCCGGTTAGGTCTTAGGTTGTCGGGTTCACTAGTTAGTTTGTTTCGGCTAGTCCTAGGTTAGTTAGAGCCTATAGTTTTTTAGGAATCTCAGCCCCACATGTCTTGATCCCCTCATGTGCGCCTTCCCCTAATCGCCCTTACTGAATTCTTGCAGAAGTGCTTGCATGTGGGCTGCACATGTGCTTGCACATAGGTTGCTGCACATTTATTGCTGTCCCAGGATCCTTACAATATCCTATGGAACTTCTTACTCTAGATGATCAATTTAATTGATCATGTTTTATGGTACCTAGGCTTGACACTTGGATGCCTAATACATAATGTGTTAAGTTGAGAATCAATATTTTAGCTTAGGGTTTTCTGCAGGTACAATTATTAAACAAGCTTGGGTTATATTTGAAATAAATGTGTATACCTAGAAAATTGGCTAACACCCTTGAATATATATTCACTAATATGCCCAATATTACTCAATATTGAGCATTGGGATGCCTATGTACCCCCAATACCTATTCTGAAAACTTAAGAGACTCTTCACTAAAGACTACATTTTCTGGAGTGTTACAACTTAACCTTAGTCTATTCACTCTCTCAAACTGAATGTGTGGAAGAGGGTTTAGGATTCAGTCTCTTGAGTTGAACCCATGAAAACAATCTACCCACAGACCATCGATTCAGTACTTTTGGTTTCAAGTCCTCTCTCTTGAGCATGCCGAAAACACTAAGCTAAGATTGCATTTTCAACTACAACCCATTAAATTCAACCAGAATCACTAAAGATATCACTTTCAAACAACAAATAAATGATCAATTCGCAATACTCATAATTTATATCAACCCATAATCACATAATCACATCCAAATAATTGAGATTTTAGCTAAACATAGTAAAAAGCAAGAAAGTAATACTAACTATTGTTTCCATCAACTGGGCATGATTAATATTGTCTTTACACAGGTTTACAATGAAGAATCTTCAACACCCACTTCTAATTTCTTTGAATTTGGAATCTTCTAAAGCTAAGGAAAAATGTCTCAAACTAAATACAAGGTTCAAAACTAGAATGGTAATTCCCTATCTAATTACTCAATGTCTAGATTGTAAACTAAAAATTTAAAAACGTATTTATACTTGGCAAAAAGTGTGTTGGGAAGGATAATTCAGCGCAATAAGTGGGATCGCTGATTCATTCAGCAATCCACCTTTTGTCATTTGTATCTCCATTTCGATTTTGCCTTTAGCATCCTTAACATTCTGTAAGTTTGGGCGATATAGCAATGCATCATAGAACCATTTGGTAACATGTCAATTCTCTATCTTCGACTTGATTTTCTCCTTCAGGGCTTAGCATGCTAGAACATAAGGCGATACCAATGCCATTCGGCGACACGCCTTATGGGTTACGCGATCGTCAGGCCTTCTTTTCTTCATTATTTGAGCTACCTTGTTCGTTGTTGCTTTTTAGCGTCCATGTTTTGTTCCTAATTTTAAATCAATGAAACTCAAGTATTTATATCAATTACAGGAATAAAATAAGTATTTAAGGATTCTAAATATACTAAAATAAAGTCCTAAATGAGTCCAAATCGTGGACTCATCAATGATCGTAGTATATCGTGACGAATAAAAGAAACAAAACTTAACCTCTTTTCCTAGGTACTTGAAAATGGACGAACATTATCGAAAGGTTTGGGTACAAGACCTCTATAAGGACTATGAAAAGGCCTTCCTCATAAAGACAAACTACACACTCTCGAATCCTTTGGAAAAGGTGGAAAGTGTGTATTTTTTCACGTAGGTGACATTAACAATATTTTGGGTAGCAAAAAAACTAGAGATGGTTACTACAGGCTCCGATTTAAATAAGGCCTAGTTGGACTCAAGAGGTAATTAGCACCGCTCATTCTTGATTTCTCCTCGCCACTTATGGTCAATCGAGCACAGATAGAAAATGAAGATATGAAAATCTCCTCCATATATTGGTTCGTCTTCATTAGCAGCGATGTCATGCCATCCTAGAATGAGCCATTCTCTAGCATCCGAAGGTTTTATTAGTTTATAGCATCAATGATCAGACCAAGATCCATGTTATTGAGGAGAAGCTGATGTGAGCTCGTAAGGAGAAAACTTTTCTTCATTTCCCAGTCTTGATCATACAACTATGTGAGTCTATGGGGTTGTTTTTTTGGGAGAGGACACATATCTAGATTAACTCCGCCTCATCCAATGATATTTGGAAGTAGAGGCATATTACTTTATGGATGATTTGGCTCGGAGGAAGAAACAACCAATAGACACTAACCATTTGGTTTATGCTACTACAACTGAGGATTGTGCCGCATATCCCACTCTTATTATTGAGCAATCAGGTAACTCTCAGCCTCATTCTACTCCTAATAGTTCCTTTAATCCTTCCACATCTTGTGGACCTACCCCCGTACCTCGACCTCCTTGACCCAAGCGTTGATTTATCAAATGGGAAACCTTTCTTGGTCTATTGATGCTAGAGCACCAAAGGTAGACATGGAGATGTCCATGTATGTTTGTTGAGAGGTCTATTGAGAATTTATTTCTCCTGGTTGGAGGTCAAATGCTGCAATATCATAACACTTTCGAATCATATGGTGAGAGCTTAGATGACCTCACCTCTACAATAGAGGATTTGGAGAAGAGCTAAGGTAGCTCAACTTAGTTGAGAGTGATCGGGGGTACATACTTTGAGGGCTACTGCCAACCAACTGAGGTCTACTAATATTTTGATACTTTGGAGTTATTTCCCCTTTCTTGATGTGCCTGAGATAGTCCCTCCTTCCAAATGAAGAATAGATACACCTAGTGGTGTAGGTGAGTAGCCTATTGAATATGACCCTGATGAGGATATTGGAGAAACGGATGACGATGAGCATTGAATTACTAAGACTTTGATGGAGCTATATGATATTAAGGTGACAGTGGTGTTGGCTATGATAGAGAGATCTTATGTGGAGACCTCCAAATTCGATAAAGGTTGGGTGTCTTAAAACCCTACTATTGCTCCTTCAAATTATACCACGCACTGATGCCAAGGTTGACGCTACCCTACCCACTATTTCTCCTACTTTATCGATCACTTATGCTCGAGTTGATGCCATCCCGTCTAATACTCTATATCCAAGCACTTCACAGTTTAGACTATTATGGGACCTTAATATAAGTCTTTGCCCATTCTATTAGTTTATACTGCATTCAGTACACAAATTTTTTTATTTTGGTGGGGTGAGAGAGTTCGTTCCTATATTCTCCTTTATATTTATATTTTTAGTTTTGGTTGTAATAGTTGTTGGTTTGATTCATTTAGCCTCTCTTTAATTTTTTTTTTACCATGAGTTTGATAGTGTTTAAATGATTGATCTTTCATTGTTGATATTTGAGGATCTATTAAATTTAATATTGATGTCTTAGTTAGTGATTTTGTTTAACTTTGCTAGAATAAATTGGTGTGGCTTTGCTTTTGAATGATCTTCTGATTCATATGCTTTCTAGTTGCAAATTAATGTGAGCCTTGCAACGAACATCACACCCAAGCTTTTGGATTGTGCAGAGATGTGTGAACGAATCGTGCTTAAAGTTCCATATGTGGTGAGGTCTTACTTGAAAACATGCTTGTTGAATCCTTAAATTTGCCATAATAGTCTAGCTTTGGCGAATGAAAGAAATGATCATGGGCACGAATTTTGAGTGGAAAGCTAAATGTTTATTCTTTTTGTGTCTACCTTGTAACGGTGTGCAACCACTTTTGCATCATTTGAGCATAAACCATTTTTTGCCAATCTTAATGAAACCTCTTGAACAAGATTGTTCCTAACATCTAAAATATAAATCCTTTTCTATGCATTTTTTGTATGAATAGCCAACTCATGACAAAAGTCTAAGTTGGGTGTGCGAAAAGGAAGAAGGAAAGAAAGTCAAGTGGAGGGAAAAAAAGAAAAAGTGAGACTAAAACTTTGCATTTGGTCACAAAAAGCAAGAACCCCGACTAGTCTTTTCTAGTTGTCTTCTAGAACTACATGACCTATATTACCTATATTCAAGCAAGAAGATGACATAGGTCAGAAGAATTTTGAGGAAGTGCACACCAAAATAATTTTTTTATTTTAGATAGGGATGGCAATGGGGTGGGGGGATGTAGGGTGGGGAAGGTTCGGTCAAATACGGTACAGGGCGGGTCTAAAATAAAATCTTTAATTTTGTGTGGGAGTGGGTGTGGGTGTGGGTTGGGGTATATCTTTTCAACTCCTATAGATAAATAGAAATTAGGGCTACATCGACCATTTTTATCTCTCTAAGTCGCTAATTGCCACAACATGAATGATTGGTGACAATGACAACTCCATAGTGGAAGCTAGATGGATGGGTCTATATTTTGTGCGAGAGTTTTTTTATCTCTCTATACTCTATAGATTAGAGCTCCTTCTTCATTTCTCGTGAGTCACTTGTTGCACGTCACGACAATACGATGTTAACTCCATAACCGAAGTTAAAAGGAGGGTCTCTCTCGCGCAAGAGTTTTCTTACGCTCTCAGATTCGGTAATACTCTTAACTTTGATCTGTGTAAATTTTTTTAATTTTATTTTACCTTCTTCTACAAAATCAATTTGCATATAATAGGGGTGTGCAATAGTGAAGTAAATATGGTGTTAGGGCTCCAATTTTGATTTGTTTGAACGTGATAGTGAATCTGAGTGTTGGTGCCAACATGGTTTTCTAAAGTGATTGAGTATTAATTATTTTTGACATATATTTGACGTATATTATGTGATTTTGATTTCCAACTATGATTTTGGTCGTGGATAATAATTGCGTTAATTAACTACAAAATTTAAGCTATAGACATTTGAAAATTCTTATTTTAAAAAAAATATTTCATTGTGACTAATCCATAGGATAAATAGTGACAATAATACAATCGTCACCAATTTGATTGAACTACTAGTGATAAAAATGATTTTCCTAACATACATAGAAAGAACACATACTTTTACATTACTTCACATATTGATAGATACGATCATATTTCACATAAGTCAACTACACAAATTATTATAACACTTCAAGTAGTGCCGACAAGGCCATGATCATCATATTACATAATGTAACTCCAACAAGGCCACATCATTTCACATAGAACCGCCACCATAAGTGAAAAACCAATCACATTGATGCCTAATTAACATAAAATAAAAGGAATTAGGGTAGCATACCCCACTCCATATCATCACTTTGATTTCAAGGCTAAAACATCCAATTCGATATCATAAGGTCCTTACCAATTGCCATAACCAATAATTTAATACAATTATATCAATAATCAATGAAACTAGGTCAATTCATTACATACTCATGAATATAATACAACCTAGATATCAATTAAATACCATTATTGCTTCATTAGATAGATCATAGAAAACTACATTAGAATTCATAAACCTTAAGTCAACATCAATTCAATAAATCTAATAAAATATTGAATACTCAATTGATCAAATTGAAACAGACTATAAAACAACCAACCATAATCTATAAATGAAGAAAAAGCCGATAACAATCTACACATGAATTCTTCAATCTCAAAGGATGATCACATGATCCATATTTTGGTCAAATTGAGAGATTTGTGAATGTCAAGGGTTCATGGAGAATTTCAATGGAAAACATCGATTATACATCAATTACATCATATATCAACGTTTGAAACCATTTATGCAATAACCAAGACTTAGAGTAGAAATTGAATCACAAATAAACACATAAAACTACATATGAGGCACATACGTGACTTAGTCGTTGAACGTCTTGGTTGTCCCTTGACGTTTGACTTCCAATTCACCTAAACTTTTAGACATTGCCTTAATACTATATAATATACCTATTTAGAACCTTAAAAAATCACAACAACTATGTTAGACTCTAGCTTTACCTAAGTCATTTTTGGGGTCTTACAACCATTTGCGAGGTCTTACATATTCTCCCATACTTGGACAACATTCATCCTCGAATGACACTTTCTACTCTCCGAACATTTCCAAGAATATATATTCAACTAGAAGCTCATGACCATACCATATAACACATTTTTAATAAGAAAACATCAACTTCCCATAGTCAAGAGATTTACAAAACAACAAGAAACTAGAAAACATTTTATAACTCATTATGCTACAAAACTCACATGCTTCACTCCAAATAACAAAAACTCATTTTATATTCAACATTATATTCATATACATCAGTTCTAAGCACAATAAAAAAAATTTAGACCAAAGAATGGATTAGTAAAATACAAAAGTTAAAATTGAGTAGACAGTCCTTACAGTAAATTTTGGATTTTTTTTCAAAAATGCAAGTTTTAGGCAATTCATGATAGAAACATACTAATATGCAAGGTAACATCATAAAAAATATCTTATAAACTAATCATATTTTCATAAAATACACAATGCAAGGAATCAATGAAATTTAATTTCAACAAAACTCCTAAACATCAAGCACATGCAACATGCTTCTAGGACTTTCTATCTCACCTACTAAACATACTCCCCCACTTAGAAGGAACTCATATCACTAAAAGAAAGTTGCAAGGACTTATCCTCATTATCATCATCATTCTCATCCGGCTTCTCTCCTCTAGTACAGAGTGCTTAGAAACGCCTCTTATTTGGAGAATCATCCTTTGGAACATTTGGAGCAACCCTCTTTTCCTCTAGAATCATTGTTAGGACAATCTTTAACCTTGTGTCCGTCCTTACCAAAACCATAGAAAATCCTAGTACCCCTTAAACACTCACCATAGTGCCTCTTTCCAAAAGTTTCACATGTCGATTTTCCATATCGAGAACCACCTCCTTTCTCCAATTTCAGCTTAGCACTCTTAGGTTCTTCTTCAGTTTGAGCCCTCTTCCTAAACCTAGTTTGATCTTGGTCATTATAACCACTCATTTTTAAGTTTCTAGACATCCTTTTAATTTTATACTCTTCAATTGATTCAGCATACGACACTCTTCCCATACTAGATCGGCGACACCCATCACAAAACGACTCATTTCATCCCTTGGATTAGAAACAAGAGATGGGGCACATCTAGATAATATTGAGAACTTCAAAGAGTATTCCTCAACACTCATATGACCTTGCTTGAGATTGATAAACTCCTCTACCTTAACTTCCCTCCTCTCATGGGGAAAGTACTTACCAAGAAAAGCTTCCACTCAAAAGGACCCGACTCAACCGACCTATTGTCTTTCCATGGAGTGTACCATATTTGAGATACATCCCTCAATTGGTACAAAGACAACTCTGCCTTCTCACTAGATGTAACTCTCATAACACTGAACACCTTGTACACTCCATCTAGGAATTCTTGGGGATCCTCTCCCACCTTAGAGCCGAGATAGATAGGAGGATTCATACTCACAAAATCACTTAACCTAGACGTCATAGTGCTCTCCACAACATTCACCCTAGGAACCATAGTCAAATTCACTTGAGTAATTACGGCTTGAGCTAAAGCAAGCAAAGCTTCTCTAACATCACCATCACTCAACTCCAAGGGAACCACCGGAATATCATTACTTCCTTCCACAATAGGGACATGATCACCTTGAGTCACTTGGTAAACTTCATCAACTTGAGGAGGAATCTCCTCTATCACCTCGTTCTCCTCAACTCTCCTAGTCACTATCCTCCTTGTATTCATCTTCCTAGAAACACAAGGAAAACCATAAGAAAAGAGTACTCATAACTTTTAATCTACGACATGTCATAGGAGTAGAAAAGAAGTGAAACTCAATCATCCAATAGCCTCTTGACCATAGATGTGTCGCGACCCACACCGATGGTCAAGACTCTACTAGACGTGACTTGATGAGACGTTTTGATTCCTAAAACTACTTTCATATCCTATGCTCTGATACCAAGCTTTGTCACATCCTTAAACCACACCCTATAAGTTAGGATCAATCTTGGATTGTAACCGGCGTACTTGACCTCTCAGAGGTCTTGTACAAGCCATTACATATCATTCGTCGCATATACATAATAAAAAGTAGTGCGGAATTAAAACATTTGACAATACATTTCATAGTCTTCAAAAACTCTTTGATATAAAGTCATAGGAAATACTAAGTCTCAATCTCATCAAACTTAAGACACAAGAACACTTTTGGGAAACGACCCATACACAATACTAATATAAAAATACTTAGTCTATTACAATACTTCAATAAGAAACATAAAAGATATCTTTTCCCTCGAATCAATCGAGGAAATACTTAGACTTCACTTGAATGATGGTATGATCACATTCCTCACTTCCCAAATGCTCCTCACCTACCAACAACTATAGAGATAGATAAAAGCATAGATTAGTACAACCACACAACTAAGTATGGCATAACACATGAAAATCATGAAAACGAACATTTATTAGAAATATGCATCTTTTCATTCAAAAATCATATTATAATCATAAGAGAAACATTTAACAACTTAGAAAGATATAAGATAACATATAAAAAATTAATTACATTTTTAAGCCAACTTAACTATAAGCTCAACTCAATGTTCAGTGAAGGAATTCTCTATTACAATAAAGTTGTCTACTTCTTCCTTAGACACTTGAATCAGGTAATCATCACACTAAAAGCCATCCTATGACTCACTTAAGCAATACAAAGAGACCGCCGATACAACCTGTCTAAGTATACCTAAATGACCCGCAACAATATTATAATAAGACAGGTACACACATACAAGACATCAAATACATCAACATATTATAATATGACATTCCCTTAACAAAGTCTATCAAAAGACTTACTTAACTAAGTCAAGAAGATAACGTCCATGATTGACCTCTTCAAAACTGGCTAAATAATCCTTAAGAACTCCTAAGTTTCGATCATGTCCACATAATCAACCAATTTCCTTAACTAGATTCATTCATAAGACTCATCTAGGTAAGATACGAAATGACCATTCCTATGCCCCCTTCACACCATAACTAGACAACCCTTAACTACTCTAGATGAGTACTTATTCATTTGACATACTTTCTTTACGTAAGTCATTAGCTCATTAGTTCATTTAGGAGACGTACAACACATAAAGGACATTCAAGTAATGGTCTGGGATAAGACCTAGGAACTCCAAATAGCACCTTCAAATCCTATTGTGCAATGTCTAGATAATGTCCCGTACCACCACCTAAACTTCATAGAATTTCACTAATGGTAATAGATATTCCACATAATGAGAATAGAAAATAACCTACATAGACCATGATAGCAAGGCATATAATTCAAAGTTCTAACTTACTCCGATGATTGTGTTATACTTGCCAATGGTAGAACTTAGACACATCCCATGTAGGCATATGGTTAAGGAATATGAAGGGCATGCTTTGTAATATATTCTCATTTTTTTAACTAGAATTACTTCCCTTACCATAGTCACTCGGTGCTAGTCTTCTTTCTCATACAGTAATTTACACTTAAGGTTCAATGGTGACAGGAAGATCATAACCCAATCAAATTTACCCTACCAAAGAAAGGTCCACTAGGGCTACATCCGAATGGCGACAAGAAGATCATCATGACATTTCTAAGAATTAATATGATACCGTTCCAGCCAATTAACCTTAAGTCTATTATTCTTTTACTTTGAAGGATACCGTTATGGCTTATGACTTCAACATTCATAACCTTACCACTAGGTTCAAGGTTTCACATAAGAGACCCTCTTAATTTCATTTAAGGTCACATGTCGTTCATACATTCAAGACTAAGAGACTTTAACATCCTAAGTCAAGACATCACATATTCACCTTCATTCATACATCAAGCAAGGGACACAAGTCAACCAAGACAAGACACCACATACTTCACTTTAACTCATAATACATGTTATTCTAGAAGCACATGTCATCTTCAAGTCATCCTATAAACTATCACATCATCAACAATATGACAAACATAGACTCACATATTCATCAATCCATTAAAACCAAGATATCTATTCTACAATTGTTACATAAATCAATAGCCTATGTGAAACTTCATTAGAATTCCTCAAGATTAGATCAATATCAACTAACTCATAACGTAGTTAAAAACTAGGGTTAATCCAATTCATGGGTTCATATGTCATTTAGTTTAAAATAAGCAATACAATAAAAATTAAATCATTAGTCAATGTTTAGAAACCATTAATGCAAGAACCCATGGAACAGATCATAAAATTGGATAATTCAACTTGAGAACTTCAAAAAACATCTTGGGAACTTGGTCTCTTTGATGAAGAGAGTTTAAAGGATCAAAATACATACCTTTATGAAGTTAATTATTTAATTTGATGAAGAATCTCCACTCCTGAGTTTTTACTCCAATGGAGTTCTATAGAATTTCTAACAGATTTGGTGTTTTCATTTGGAAGAATGAAACTTCTAAGTGTTAAAAACTTATATACACACTTAAAGTACCAAACAGACCCTTAAGGAACCTCCAATACTCTTATTTGGAATTGGGATGAAATTACAAGTTCACCCCTCACTTGGCAGTGAACTGCACTCAGGAAAAATGCTCGTCGATGGATGGCAGTTGACAGACCATTTGTCCACAAATGGACCAGCATGTCCTTCCGTCATTGAATTTAGAGAAGCCCATCGACGGGGCATCAACTGGACAATGAGCCGTCGATTGCCTTGGTCGTTCGGGCATGTCTTGGACAGTCTTGGCACCAACTTTGGGTCCTTCCACAAAAACCCGTGGATGGTCCTTGGGGATGTTTTCCCAGATGTTTCCAACCCAAATATGACCGTATACGGTTTAGAACCTCTTATATGAATTTCACAAAAAATGAACTGTTAAAACTCGACGAAACATGCCTAGACCCACAAGGTCGTTTCAAGGCAACACTTTCAAACGTCATGGACGTTTGACCTCCCAATATCTCAAAAGTCGAAACACTGACTATATACACAATATTAACTCATAGAAGGATATTTAGCATAATGAAACAAACATAAAAACATTGAACCACATATTAGGCACATAGGTGACTTAGTTATCAAACATCTTAGTTGTCGCTTGACGTTTGACTTCTAATGCACTTAATATAAAAGACCAATTTAGGACCTTAGAACATCATGACAACAATGTTAGACTCTATTTCACCTAAGTCATTTGGGAGTTCTTACATAAGACACACAAGTCTAGTCTCAATCGAATCACATATAATACATCAATTACACATCATCATCAATTACAATCCATCATCATAGAAATAAAAGATTAAGATCACAAAGTCTTACCACATAGCCTTCATAAGCCCTTCTTCAAGATTTTACCACAAATCCATCACAATTATCCAATAATCCACATTACCATCACCATAATATAGTGATTTAAACAATAACATAATCAATTCAATCAACCCTAATCATCTACAAGTCTAATTCATAACTAGGATTAGGGAAAAATGTTCATCCATGAATTTGATAAAAATTAGATCCAATCCCAATAGTACATGCTAATAGGCAGTTAATGAATGAAATAGAATAGCTAGCACAAGTCTAAAAATTAATACATTCATCACTCTTCATCAATTCATTAGCAAGAACAAAGATTTGAACAAATTGGTGAAAGGACATTGACTAAACAAAATTCCAACAATTCAACATCAATTACTCAACAATATACACTTAATTAGTCATAGGTAATCACAATTCGTCATAATCAATCATCAATTTAAAGTTTAGAATAAAACCTATTTGTAGAGACAAACCCTATGAATTGGGTGATTTACAAATCAACTTTGAAAGGACCTCTTGGGTAAAGGAATCCCAAGATTTAAGAACCCATACCTTAATTAAGCTTCATCCACAAAAGTTGAGTATGAAACATGGAGACTTTGTCTTCTTCTTCAAGCTTCTTAGTTCCTTTAATGGAGGATGAATAGAGAGAGAAAGTAGAGAAAGATGAGAGTTTTTGGGTTTTGATTTGGAGATTTGATTTGAGTGAGTTAATGTGAGTTAAAACTAATTTAAAATAAATATATAACAATTCCCTAAAATACCCAAAAGACCCTAAGTTAAGTTGACCCTTTAGTGAAGTCAAACTTGAATTCTAATTCAAGATTTTTCATCGAGAAACGAGTCCTCATCGCAGAGCTGTTCCCACATGATTTCTGCAATAAATTTTTGAATCATTGGATTACCCTACGTGTCCGTGTCACAGACCAAGAATTTTGCTCGTGGTGAACCATTTCTGCGACGTGGACTGGTTTCATGCTAGGCCAATTGAGTGTCTTGCTTGGCCAAACGTGGGGTCCCTTTGTGGATCCTAGGGAGATCCTTGGTGGCTCGAACCTAGACCTTTAGACCCTATATACATCATTTTACTTATTTAAAGTCTTCTTAAGTGTTTTAGACTTCATATGACACTCCTAAATCTTCACAAGGCCTAAGGACGTTTACTAGTTTAACCTGCACTAATTTCCGGACATCATGGTCGTCCCTTGATGTTTAAGCCTTTTCATGTGAACTCATTTTTGGCACAAACCTTTAACAAAAAATGCACCTATTCAGAAACAAGTCAAATGCACATTATTCATTATTTTTCTTATTGAGAGGAACTACTAACCTCAACTAGGAAAAATATGAGGATAGCGGGACTTCATGTCCACGACCTCCCATGTTGCACCCTCAACTAGCTGGTTTCTCTATAGAACTTTCACGGAGGCCACCTCTTTGTTCCTCAACCTTTTGACATGATGATATAGGATCTCATCTGGAACTTCTTCATAAGAATGGTTCTCATCCGACCCTAAGCCTTCAATAGGGAGAATAGACACCAGGTCGCCTATATATTTCTTGAGCATAAAACATCAAACACCGGATGAACCAATTCTAGTTCACTATGTAGTTTTAACTAATAGGCAACTTTTTTGACCCTTTGCAATACTTCATAAGGACCAACATACCGGTGACTTAACTTCCCGTTTTTAACTAATCTCATCACCCCTCTCATAGGTGAGATATTTAAATAGACCCAATCACCTATCTCAAACTCAAGATATCTTCTTCTATAGTCGGCATACTATTTTTACCAACTATAGGTTGTTTTCAACCTATCCCTTATAAATCAAACTTTATTACTAGCTTCATACACTAACCCAGGACCAAAGAGTGAATACTAACCAACCTCAAACCACCCAACCGAAGATCTACATTTTCTACCATAGAGGGCTTCGAAAGGTGCAATAGCAATACTCGAATGGTAGCTATTATAATAAGAAAACTCAATCAATGGAAAGTGATCGTCCTAATTTCCCTTGAAATCAATAACACAAGCTCTTACCATATCTTCTAGTGTTTGAATGGTACGTTTTTCCTGACTATTCGTTTGGGGATGAAAAGTGGTGCTAAGTTTCACTTAAGTACCTACACTATCATCCCACTAATTAATATCTCTAAGGTCATGATATATATTTGTGCCACCCGGTTGAATAGAATAACAAGAACCGTGGGCTTGTTCTTGAATTTGATTTCTCAAATCATCAACATCTGGTACACACTGCCTTCCTTTGTGCCTTAGAACACCATCATTTATTTAGGAGAATGACTAATTAAAATTACCAATTACCGATTCTTTCAACTCCATAAATATAGGATCAAGTTGTTGCTTAAAATTCACCTCAACCACTAAAGATGACTCAGAGTTATGATGTACCATTAAACTCCCATTTGGAGAATCCTCTAGTCGAACAACCAATTGGGAGAACCTATGAACGTCTTTGACTAGGTCTTTATTACCTTTCTTAACATGAGACACACTACTCATGGTCATATGACTTAAAGTATCCCCAAACACGTTAGCCTTCCCAGGGTGGTACAGGACACTCATGTCATAATCCTTCAAAAGTTCTAACCACCTTATTTATCGGAGATTCAACTCCTTTTGAATGAAAAAACATATTGAAGACTCTTGTGGTCAGTATAAACATCAACATTAACACCATAGAGATAATGACTCCATATTTTCAAAGCAAATACATCGACCGCTAATTCAAGTCATGAGTGGGTTAGATCTTCCCATGCACCTCGAGTTGCCTAGAAGTATAAGATATCACCTTTCCATGTTGCATAAGGACACACGCCAAACCTACTCGAGAAGCGTCATAATATACCACAAAACATTCATTGCCCTCACGTAAGGTCAACACCGGAGCGAAGGTAAGCTTATCTTTCAAATCTTCCAAGCCTTCATCACAAGCCTCCAACCACTAAAACTTAGCCTTCTTTTGGGTTAAAGTTGTCTAGGGAGAAGCATTGGTTGCAAACCCTTCAACAAACCTTCTTTAGTACCCGGTTAGACCAAAGAAACTTCTTATGTCGATGGGGGCTATAGGTCTAGTTTCTAACCGCTTTTATCTTATTCGGAACAACCTCTATACCCTACTTAAGATAATATGACAAAGAAATTCAACCTATCTCAACCAAAGTTCACACATAAAATACTTATCATAGAGTTGTTGTTCCTTGAGGACTTGCAATGCAGCCCTCAAATATACCATATGCTCATCCTCACTCTTACAATATACCAAGATATGATCAACGAAGACAATTACAAAAGCATCAACCTAATCTGGGAACACTTTATTCATTAGGTCCATAAATTCCCCGGGGCATTATTCAACCAAAAAGACATCATTCGGAACTCATAGTCACCATACATAGTACGGAAAACAATTTTAGGAATGTAAGACCCCGAAAATGATTTAGGTTAACTAGATCCTAACATGTTGATAATGATGTTCTAAGGTCCTCAATAGGATTTTTATATCATATTGAGGCAGTGTCTAATAGTTTAGGTGCATTGGAAGTCAAACGTCAAGGAATAACCAAGACGTTCGATGACTAAGTCACCTATGTATCTCATATGTGGTTCTATGTGTTTATGTGTGATTCATGAGGAATTAAGGTCCAAGAACATCCATCATGTTCGAAAGTGTTGTCTCGAAATGACCTTTTGTGTCTTAGAATTTTTCGTTGAGTTTTACATGTTTGTTTTGAATGAAATTCATGTGATAGGTGCTGAAATCGTATACGGTCATGTTTGGGT
The DNA here is from genome assembly GCF_036512215.1 of Solanum lycopersicum. Lineage (NCBI taxonomy): Eukaryota > Viridiplantae > Streptophyta > Magnoliopsida > Solanales > Solanaceae > Solanum > Solanum lycopersicum. The sequence goes on from NC_090806.1 coordinate 24,819,108, forward strand.
TGGAAAATTTCGGGAAAACATGCACAAGGACCAACCAAGGGTCCTTGAGGAAGGACCCAAAATTGGTGCCAAGGTAGCCCAAACCGCGGAGGTAGTCAACGCCCAGTAGATCAATCGACGCCCCGTTGGTTAGGTATCGTCGGTTGGAAATTATAATAGGGACATGAGGGACCAAGGAAAATTCTCATTCCCAGACCTCGGACCAGCAGGAGGGTTTGTTGGTCAAGGGACGGTCCGTAGGTCGCCTTCCATCTATGAAGTTGTGTTCTGTTAAGTTGAAGGGTGAAGTTGTAATTCATTCCACTTCCAATAAGAGTATTGGCGGTTATTTAGGGGTCTTTTGGGTATTTTAAACATGTACATAAGTGTTTAACACTTAGAAGATTTCATTCTTCCAAATCAAAACCCCAAAATCTCTTAGACATTTCCTAAGACTCAATTGATGTCCAAAGTCAAGGAAGAGCTTGGTGTGACGAATTGAGTGGAAATTCTTCATCAAAGTGAAGAATTAGCTTCATCAAGGTATGAATTTTTATCCTTGAAACTTTCTTCATCAAGGAGCCCCAACACTCAAAATGTTTTTTTTTTGTTTCCAAAGTTGAATTGTCAAATTTCATGATTCTACCATGGGTTCTTCCATCAATTGTTTTTAAACGTTTTTATGGATAAAATTGTTGTTGTATTGATGATCTTACCTAAATTACCTATGAACCCATGAATTGAATAAACCCTAGTTTTTACTAAGTTGTGAGTTATTTGATAATGATCTAATGTTGATAAATTCATATGTAGTTATATGTGGGCTATTCATTGATGTAATAATTTTAGTAAATTTATATTTAGGTTGTATTTTACTGATGATATTGTAGTAATTTAACCTAGTTTCATGAATATTATTACAATTATGCTGAATTGTTGGTTACGACCATGAGTAAGGGTCTAATGATATCGAATCGAGTAATTTCGCGTTGGATTGAGGTGTTGAGGATGATGTGGTGCTAAGATTTCCTATTTCCTTTATTTTCATGTTGTTTACGCTTCAATTATATTGTGATTATTATGGTCAACTTATAGTGGAGGTGTTATGTGTTTTACTTGCAATTGATCTGGCATCGTTTGCATTACTTGATGTATCATCATGATTGTGGTCTTGCCGTAAAACTACTTAGAGTAATGTGTCTATTTGTGTAGTTTGATTATCTGAATCATGACTACAACTATCTGTATGTGAAGTCATATATGTGTTCGTCTATTCATGTCATCTTAGATGATCATGTTAGGCTATGACTTTGACCTTATGTGTCTAGTCTTAGGGTTGAGTTTTAGTTATTCCTAATTGACTACATGAGTCTATATTGGTCACATTGATGATGGTATGATATTTGATAGGATAACATGAAGATGATATGTTTATTTTTATGTGTTTTTGTAATGACATGTATTGTGAGTTAAAGTGAAGTATGTGGTGTCTTTTCTTGGTTGACGTGTGTCCCTTACTTGACGTATATATGAATATGAATATGTGATGTCTTGATTTAGGATGCTAAAGTCTTTTAGTCTTGTATGTATGAATGACATATGACCTTAAATAATTTTAAGAGTGTCTTTAATGAGAAACCTTTAACCTAATGGTAAGGTTATGAATGTTGATGTCGTAAGTTTTAATGGTATCCTTCAAAGTAAACGAATTGTGAACTTAAGGTTAATTAGCTAGAACGACATCATATTAATCCTTAGGGAAGTCATCATGAGCTTCTTGTCACTATTGTGAGGTATCCCTTTTGGACCTTTCTTTGGTAGGTTAAATGTGATTGGGTTATGAACTTGTCATGGAACCCTTTTATGTGAACCTAACCTGTGAATTACTCTATGAGAAAGAAGGTTAGAACCGAGTTAGTATGGTAAGGGAGGTAGTTGTACTTAAAGAGTGAGACTAGATTACAAGCATGCCCTTCATATTTCTTAACCATGTGCCTACATGGGATGTGTCTAAGTTCTACCATTGGGAAGTAGAAAACTGTTATGCCTCGTATTTTTTTTATACGTAGTGCGCATCGTGATCTAGAAGACGTAAAGAAATATTAGGCAAGGATGTTATTTTCAAATGTGATATTAAGTATGAGTTGGTTAATGTAAGTATCATTAACTTTAAGTGGGGGATTAATTAGTGGCTAATTTGGATTGATTTAATCCAATGGGCCCCACCACTCAAGGCAAAAATTAAAAAGGGATCAGATTGTGGGCTGGCCTTAGTGGACAGGTGTAGAGGGGGGCTGCCTCCACTTCATACTATTAAATGAGGTGGAGAAATCCACTCCATGCTATATAAAGTGGTGAAATGCATTGCTGCATATCATCTTCTTCTTCACCACTTGTCTTAGGCAGCCATGGAAATGGAGAAACCAACCCTGCAACTCTTGGCCAGCAGCTGCAAATAATTTGGTTAGTAATCTCCTTGTTTGGTGTGTTAATTCTTTAGAATACCCTTGTTAATTATCCATTAATTTTAAGAAGGGGGCGTGACCAGTAGCTTAGGAAGTTTGTTTTAGTTATTGAATGTGCTAAGTATGAATGGAAACCATAATCGGATTATTAGTGGTGTCATGTTGGTGCTTGGGCTGTTTATATGATTCTTTGGGTTATATGTGTCATTGGTATTGCTGTGGATAATTTGGATTGTTGTCGGATTGGGACGAAGTAAGGAAAATAGGGGAGGTGCTGCCGAATTTTCGTTAGATTATTAGCTAGCTTACAAGAAAGTAAAGCACGATGTTTATCTAATTGCGGCACGATTGTTGCTTTTTATAGATTAATAGCTTGAGCAGTAAATATTGGACGTGCGGCTCAATTATACGGTATGTAACGCTGTCCCTTCTTTCTTTGCTTGGCATGACTTTAAAAATAAGCGAATAACGGACAGATTTGATACTTACCTCTAAAGCGTCTAGGTGATGTATATTCTTGCTTCCACAATTATTCCTCTATATATCGGTTATGTCTAAGGCTATGATGATCTCTAATATCTATGGTAATGCTTCTTAGAGTCATTGAAATTTTACTTTTTCATATCGTATTAAAGGTTCATAATCTTGATAAAACATTAATCTTTGGTAATACCCCTTGCTGGTTCACGTTGATTGTTCTATTGAGTTATAAGAAATGATTTTAATTGCATATGGTTGCTCATAATATTCTGCTCGTGCATAGAGTCATTTATCATTTCACCGAGTCCCGGGCCGGGTAATGTTCGTGCGGAGTTTCTTGCATATGTCACCGAGTTCCTCACTAGAGGGCCGGGTATGTATATTATATATATGATTGGTGATGAGGATGGTTATGATGATGATGATGACGGAGATGACGTGATGATTATTTTTCCGAGCCCCTTACTAGGGAAGCTGGGCACCTTAAATGTTAAATATATGCATGATTTTCACTTAAAAAGTATATGTGTAGCGATATTTTGTTTCGACTTGCCACATTGGTATCCTGTCATCTTTACCTTATGCTTTACATACTCAGTACATTGTCCGTACTGACCCCCCTTTCCTCGGGGGGCTGCGTTTCATGCCCGCAGGTGTAGACACGCAGTTCGGTGATCCTCCCGCCTAGGATATCTACTCTGCTGATTGGGAGAGCTCCACTGTTCCGGAGCCCAGTCGTTTTGGTACATAACTTTTGTGTAGTCTTTTGCTCGTCTATGGGTATGGCGGGGCCCTGTCCCGTCGAGTTTCACTAATGTACTCTTAGAGGTCTGTGGACATTATGTGGGTTGTATATATATGTTTTGGATAATGGTCTGGACATGGTTTGTTTGGGATGTCCACTTGTACAGGGGCAGCCTTGTCGGCTGCGTACATCATTATGCTTTGAATAGTGGCGGCCTTGTCGGCTCGCGTATGCTGTTATGGTTAAATGGTTATGACTCCTTATGAGACAGGTCCTCTTATATATATATATGACGTTGGGGTTGGCTTGATTTGATTAAATTCCATATTGTCTTAGTTTCAGTTGGTCATACTTAGCAGGTTTGTATGTGGGTGTCCAAAACGGGCACTAATCCTGGCCTATCGGGTTGGGTCGTGACAAAGAGTGGTATCAGAGCGGTTCTTCCTCGGAAGTGCCTACAGACCGTGTCTAGTAGAGTCTTGTTTATCGGTGTGTTGTGCACCACATCTATAAACAGGAAGCTACAGGACATTTAGGATGTCATTCTTTCTTCTTATTCTAGATCGTGCGATAGAGCTATATTAACAGGATAATCCCTCTCTAACAGATCCATGTGTTTTCAGCTATGCCTCCAAAGAAAGCGACAGCCACCCAGAAGGGAAAATCGGTAGTAGAAGGTACTAGTCAGACCCGAAGAGTTACTAGGGCCCGTGCCCAGTCTATGCCTGGTATTATGCTCCAGTCGGAGAGCTCTGCTACACCCCCACCGCCAGAAGAGCTTAGAGCAGCAGCAGCTCTAGTTCGGGGGACACCACCAGCCCCCGAGGCCCCAACATCTGAACCTCCAGCTCCTCCGTCAGGGACGGAGGATAGGGCCATGAGAGATGCGGTTCAATTGCTGACTAGATTAGTGGCAGATCAGGCTCGCAGGCATGGACTAGGAGTTGATCATGCGGACAGATCTGATAGCTTAAGGGCTCGTGACTTCTTAAGTTGTAATCCTCAAGAGTTCTTTGGGTCAAGGCCACAGGATGATCCGCAAGAGTTTATTCGTCAGATGCAGCGTACATTGAGGATAATCAAGGCTTCGGAGACCGAGTCTGTTGAGTTGGCTACGTATCGTTTGCGGGATGTAGCTATTAATTGGTATGAGTCTTGGGAGTTATCTAGGGGTGAGGGTGCCCCTCCAGCGGTATGGGATGAATTTGTGGAGGCTTTCATGGGCCACTTCCTGCCTCCAGAGATGAAGCGAGCTAGAGTCGATAAATTCTTGCGTTTGAAGCAAAATGGCAGGAGCGTTCGAGAGTATAGCCTCGAGTTTGATTCATTGGCTAGGAATGCGCCTACTATTGTGGCTGATATGGCAGACAGGGTACATCGTTATGTGATGGGATTGGATCGTTATCTGATTGACGGTTGTATGGCAGTGACTCTTCAGCCAGGTATGGACATTGCTCGGGTGCAGGCATATGCACAGGGGGTAGAGGATCGGCACCGGGGACGTCAGCCAGATAGAGATTATAATAGAGGCCAGCATAAGAGGGCTAGATCAGCAGGTTATCCTGACGAGTTTCAAAGCGGGCAGTCTCAGCAGCATGTTAGATTTTCTTCCCAGCATGCACAGAGTGCACCCCCACGTTTCATGGGTAGGGGGTTCGATCGTATGGGATATTCGGAACCTGGTCAGAGCTCTAGGGCGTCAGGGTCACAGATGGGCAGGGGTTTGAGCCAGTCGAGGCCACCTTTGCCTCGGTGTTCTTGTTGTGGTAAGTCCCATCCTGGGGAATGTCGTTGGGCTACAGGTGCGTGTTTTTCTTGCGGCCGTCAGGGCCATACTATGAGGGAGTGTCACCTTAGAGGTAGTGCAGGTGGTATGGCACAGCCTACAGGGTCCGTTGCTGGTTCATTTTCTTCTGTAGCTATGCGCCCTACGGGGCAGGGTATTCAGGCACCAGCAGGCCGTGGTAGAGGACGTGGTGGAGCTTCTAGTTCTAGCGGTCCCTCAAACCGTATATATGCTTTGACTAATAGGCAAGATCAAGAGGCGTCACCTAATGTGATCACAGGTATATTATCACTATTCTCCCGAAGTGTGTATGCATTGATAGACCCAGGTTCCACCTTATCATATATATCTCCCTTTGTTGCTAGTAGGATCGGAATAGAGTCTGAGTTGATAGAACCATTTGAGGTAGCTACACCTGTAGGAGATTTTGTCATAGCTACGCGAGTATATAGGAATTGTTCAGTAGCTATATATAGTCGTCATACCGTAGCAGATCTAATAGAGTTAAATATGATTGAGTTTGATATTATCATGGGCATGGATTGGTTGGCTGCTTGTTATGCTAATGTTGATTGCAGAGAAAAGATAGTTCGATTTCAATTTCCAGGGGAACCGATTATAGAGTGGAAGGGAAGTACAGTATCGCCGAAAGGTAAGTTCATTTCATACCTCAAGGCCGGGAAGATGGTTAGAAAAGGCTATATTTACCATCTGATTCGGGTGTATGACATAAAGGCAGAGGCACCGACTCTTCAATCAGTCCCGGTAGTTAATGAATTTCCTGATGTATTCCCCGAGGAACTTCCAGGCCTTCCTCCAGAACGGGAGATAGAGTTTACTATAGATGTACTGCCAGATACCCAGCCTATATCTATACCTCCTTATAGAATGGCACCTGCTGAGTTGAAAGAATTGAAAGAGCAATTGAGGGATTTGCTAGAAAAGGGCTTCATCAGGCCTAGTACGTCACCTTGGGGAGCACCAGTACTGTTTGTGAGGAAGAAGGATGGGTCGCTGCGGATGTGCATTGATTATAGGCAGTTGAACAAAGTAACAATAAAGAACAGGTATCCCCTCCCAAGGATTGACGATCTATTTGACCAGTTGCAGGGTGCAAAGTGTTTTTCAAAGATAGACTTGCGGTCAGGTTATCATCAGGTGCGGGTAAGGGAGGCAGATATTCCAAAGACAGCATTCCGAACCCGATATGGGCATTATGAGTTTAGAGTGCTGTCTTTTGGGCTGACTAATGCTCCAGCGGTATTCATGGATTTAATGAATCGAGTATTTAAACCATTCCTTGATATGTTTGTTATTGTATTTATAGACGATATTCTGGTCTATTCACGTTCAGAAGAGGAGCATGCAGATCATTTAAGGACGGTACTTAGGGTGCTTCAGCACCAGAAGTTGTATGCTAAATTTTCTAAGTGCGAGTTCTGGTTGACTTCAGTGGCATTCTTGGGGCATATTATTGGAGCTGATGGTATTCGGGTAGATACGCAGAAGATTGAGGCAGTAAAGACTTGGCCCAGACCTACGACACCTACTGAGGTACGCAGCTTTTTGGGGTTAGCAGGATATTACAGGAGATTCGTAGAAAAGTTTGCCTCAATTTCAGTGCCTTTGATAAGGCTAACTGAAAAGGCAGCCAAGTTCCAGTGGACAGATGCTTGTGAGCGAAGCTTCCAGCTATTGAAAGACAAATTGACTACAGCTCCAGTCCTAACTCTTCCAGAGGGACCAGACGGCTATGTTATTTATTGTGATGCTTCGGGTGTTGGGCTAGGATGTGTATTGATGCAGCATGGCAAAGTTATAGCCTATGCCTCCCGACAACTTAGGAAGCATGAAAAGAACTATCCTACTCACGATCTGGAGTTAGCGGTCGTGGTTCCTGCCTTGAAGATATGGAGACATTATTTATATGGTGTCCATGTGGACATCTATACAGATCATAAGAGTCTCCAATATATCTTTAAACAGAAGGAGCTGAACTTACGACAGAGGCGGTGGTTAGAGTTGCTAAAGGATTATGATGTTGATATTTTATATCATCCAGGGAAAGCGAATGTTGTAGCAGATGCTCTTAGCCGTAAGTCCATGGGTAGCTTGACAGATGTACAACCAGAAAGGAGGGATATGGTTCGGGAGATTCAGCGGCTATCCAGCCTTGGAGTCCGTCTAGATAATTCGGAAGATAGTGGAGTTTCTATTCGAGAGGTTGCTGAGTCCTCAATCATAGATGAGGTAAAGAGACACCAATACAAGGACCCTATTCTGGCACAGTATAGAGATGCAGCTCTTCAAAAGGAAAAGACCCCATTTAAGGTTACACCTGATGGAGTGTTACGATATGAAGGCAGATTATGTGTACCCGATACTGCGGGGCTACGACGGCAAGTTATGGGAGAGGCACACTCTGCCCGTTATTCTATTTACCCAGGGTCAACAAAAATGTATCATGACAAGGTGAAGCTTATTCAAGAAAGATTATTAGCAGCCCAGAGTCGACAGAAGTCATATGCAGATAATCGGCGTCGAGATTTGGAGTTTCAGATTGGTGACTGGGTATTCCTGAAGGTATCACCCATGAGGGGTGTGATGAGATTCGACAGGAAGGGGAAGCTCAGTCTGAGATACATTGGGCCTTATCAGATTGTTCGTAGGATAGGCAAGGTTGCCTATGAGTTGGATCTACCATCTGATTTGGAGGCGGTACATCCAGTCTTCCATGTATCGATGCTACGTAAATGTATTGGTGATCCTTCTAGAGTATTCCCTGTAGATGATATTCAGGTAACAGAGGAGTTGTCATATGAGGAGAAACCCATGGCTATACTTGATCGTCAGGTTAGAAGGTTATGTACTAAGGATGTGGCTTCCGTCAAAGTGTTGTGGCAAAATAACAATAGGGAGGAGATGACTTGGGAAGCGGAAGACGAAATGAAAAATAAGTATCCTTACTTGTTCCCCGTACCTGCAGGTAATTCAATTCCTAGCTTGACTATATTGATAGATAATGAGATTATGTAGCTGTGAGGCATCTGTAAGTTACGAAATGCAGGTTGATAGGTATAACTTTTAGAGAGACCTCGCTGGAATTTGTTTTTGCAAGACGCTAACTTAATTTTCGAGGACGAATGTTCCTAAGGGGGGAAGGATGTTATGCCTCGTATTTTTTTTATACGTAGTGCGCATCGTGATCTAGAAGACGTAAAGAAATATTAGGCAAGGATGTTATTTCCAAATGTGATATTAAGTATGAGTTGGTTAATGTAAGTGCCATTAACTTTAAGTGAGGGATTAATTAGTGGCTAATTTGGATTGATTTAATCCAATGGGCCCCACCACTCAAGGCAAAAATTAAAAAGGGATCAGATTGTGGGCTGGCCTTAGTGGACAGGTGTAGAGGGGGGCTGCCTCCACTTCATACAATTAAATGAGGTGGAGAAATCCACTCCATGCTATATAAAGTGGTGAAATGCATTGCTGCATATCTTCTTCTTCTTCACCACTTGTCTTAGGCAGCCATGGAAATGGAGAAACCAACCCTGCAACTCTTGGCCAGCAGCTGCAAATAATTTGGTTAGTAATCTCCTTGTTTGGTGTGTTAATTCTTTAGAATACCCTTGTTAATTATCCATTAATTTTAAGAAGGGGGCGTGACCAGTAGCTTAGGAAGTTTGTTTTAGTTATTGAATGTGCTAAGTATGAATGGAAACCATAATCGGATTATTAGTGGTGTCATGTTGGTGCTTGGGCTGTTTATATGATTCTTTGGGTTATATGTGTCATTGGTATTGCTGTGGATAATTTGGATTGTTGTCGGATTGGGACGAAGTAAGGAAAATAGGGGAGGTGCTGCCGAATTTTCGTTAGATTATTAGCTAGCTTACAAGAAAGTAAAGCACGATGTTTATCTAATTGCGGCACGATTGTTGCTTGTTATAGATTAATAGCTTGAGCAGTAAATATTGGACGTGCAGCTCAATTATACGGTATGTAACGCTGTCCCTTCTTTCTTTGCTAGGCATGACTTTTAAAAATAAGCGAATAACGGACAGATTTGATACTTACCTCTAAAGCGTTTAGGTGATGTATATTCTTGCTTGCACAATTATTCCTCTATATATCGGTTATGTCTAAGGCTATGATGATCTCTAATATCTATGGTAATGCTTCTTAGAGTCATTGAAATTTTACGTTTTCATATCGTATTAAAGGTTCATAATCTTGGTAAAACATTAATCTTTGGTAATACCCCTTGCTGGTTCACGTTGACTGTTCTATTGAGTTATAAGAAATGATTTTAATTGCATATGGTTGCTCAAAATATTCTGCTCGTGCGTAGAGTCATTTATCATTTCACCGAGTCCCGCAGGTGTAGACGCGCAGTTCGGTGATCCTCCCACCTAGGATATCTACTCTGCTGATTGGGAGAGCTCCACTGTTCCGGAGCCCAGACGTTTTGGTACATAACTTTTGTGTAGTCTTTTGCTCGTCTATGGGTATGGCGGGGCCCTGTCCCGTCGAGTTTCACTAATGTACTCTTAGAGGTCTGTGGACATTATGTGGGTTGTATATATATGTTTTGGATAATGGTCTGGACATGGTTTGTTTGGGATGTCCGCTTGTACAGGGGCAGCCTTGTCGGCTGCATACATCATTATGCTTTGAATAGTGGCGGCCTTGTCGGCTCGCGTATGCTGTTATGGTGGAATGGTTATGACTCCTTATGAGACAGGTCCTCTTATATATATATATGACGTTGGGGTTGGCTTGATTTGATTAAATTCCATATTGTCTTAGTTTCAGTTGGTCATACTTAGCAGGTTTGTATGTGGGTGTCCAAAACGGGCACTAATCACGGCCTATCGGGTTGGGTCGTGACAAAAACCCTCATCGGAGTAGGTTAGAACTTTGGATTCCATGTCTTTCTATCATGGTTTATGCCGGTTATTCCCAATTGTTATCATTTGGGATAGTTACTATCATTGCATAATAGGCTTTGAAGGTGTTAGTTATAGTCCCTAGGTCTTGTCCAAGACCATTACTTGAATGTCCTCTATATAATGTATGAGTCAATTAATGAATTAATGAGCTAATGAACTAATGACTTGTGTTATGAAGTACATAAATGAATGAGTACGTAATCTAAAGTGACTTAAGGATTCTTTAGCTAAAGTGTAAAGAGGGCATAAGGGATGATATATTCATGTCTTATCTTTGGAAGTCTTGAGAATGGCTCTAGTTAGGGAAGTTAGTTGATTTTGTGGATAAAATCTAAGCCTTAGGTAGTCTTAAGGATTGTTTAGGTAATCTTGAAGAGGTCAATCATGGATGTTATCTTCTTGATTTACTTAAGTAGATATTTTTATAGCCTTTGGAAGGAGAATGTACATTATCTATATGTTGATACACTTGGTGAGAAAGAATCTATCCTAGGTAGTCTATATGATCTCTTGAGTGTGTGCAAAAGATTGTATGGGTGGTCGCTTCACAAATCACTTAAGTGAGAATTAGAGTCACCGTTGGTAGAAGAATCTTACATTGATATTTATGATGTCTTGTATTTGAATTGATGTCGTGTTATAAGTGTACTTGATGGCCATTTAGGTATGCTTTTGGAGGTTGTATGGGCGGTCTCTCTTTGTGTTGCTTAATTGAGTCTTAGGATAACTTTTAGTGAGAATGCTACATGCTAGGAAGTGATAAAATGTAAAAGGAAGCACTTCACTGTAACAGTGAAGAACTTCATTGTACAGTGAAATAGGTTCATTGTAAAATGACTCAAAAATTACGATATTTAGTTTAATTATTATCTTATGTGCTTCTATGTTTTTAAATGTTGTTATTATGATTATAATATGATTTTTAAATTAAAAGATGCATATTTCCAATAAATGTCCGTTTTCATAATTTTTACACATAATGTCATACTTACAACATATGGTAGGTGAAGAGCTTTTGGTAAGTGAAGTCTTTGACCGTAGCATCATTCAAAACAAGTTGAAGTATGTCCTCATTTTATTCGAGGGCATAGATGTCTTTTATGTTTTCCATTTGAAGTCTTGTAATAGACTAAGTATTTCTATATCTTGAAATATGTGTCGTGTCCCAAGTATTCTTGTGTCTTAGGAAAATGAGATTGAGACTTATTATTTCCTATTACTATATATATGTAAGAGTTTTTAAAGACTATTAAGTATGTTTGTGTAAAGTTTCAATCCGCACTACTTTTCACTATGTTTATGCGATGAATGATATGTAAGGCCTTGCACAATACCTTCGAGAGGTTAAGTACACTAGTTGCAATTCGAGATTGCCCCTAACTTTTAGGGTGTGGTTAACTTCTTGTATTGTGTATTTTATGAAGTCATGATTAAGTTGTAAGATTTTTTTATATGATGTTACCTTGCATACTAGCATGTTTATATCGTGAATTGCTTAAAAGTTGCTTTTTTTAAAAATGTGCTTAAAATCACTATAGCACTAAAATTGTTCACAGTTAAATTTTGTGAAAAGTGACTAATTAATTCTTTGGTCTAAAATTGTTGTATTGTGGTTAGAACTTATGTATATGAGCATGATATTGAATATAAAATCAGTGTTTTTTTACTATTAGGAAGGAAGCATGTGAGTTTTGTAGCATAATGAGTTATAAAATTATTTTCTAGCTTGTTGTTGTGTTGTGAATATCTTGACTATGTGAAATTGATGTTTTATTATTAGTTATGTGTTGTGTGGTATGGTCATGATTTGATAGTTGAATATGTATTCATGGAGGTGTTCAGAGAGGGGCAAGTGTCATTCGAGAAGGAATGTTGTCCAAGTGGGGGAGATTGTAAGACCCCAAAACTGACTTAGTTTAACTAGAGACTAACATGTTGATCATGATGTTCTAAGGTAATAAATAGGTCTATTATATGGTATTGAGGCAGTGTCTAACAGTTTAGGTGCATGGGATGTCAAACGTCAAGGGACGACTAAGACATTCAACGACTAAGTCACCTATGTGCCTCAATATGTGGTTCTATGTTTTTATGTGTGATTCATGATGTTTTAAGGTCCTTAAATGATTTATTATTACATATATAGTTAGTGTGTCAAGCTTCGTGGAGTTTGGAGGTCAAACGTCCAAGAACGTCCATGATGTTAGAAAGTATTGCCTTGAAATGACCTTGTGTTCCTAAGCAAGCTTTGACGAGTTTTACATGTTCGTTTTAGATGAAATTCATGTGAGAGGTGTTAAACTTGTATATGTTCATGTTTGGGTTGAAACTTCCGGACAAACATCACCAAGGACCAACCAAGGGTCCTTGAGGAAGGACCCAAAATTGGTGCCAAGGCTGCCCAAGACAGCCCAAACCATAGAGGTAGTTGATGCCCAGTAGTTCAATCGACGCCCCGTTGGTTGGGTCTCGTCAGTTGGGACTTATCCGGGGGGAATGAGGGACCAAGTAAAAGTCTCATTCCCAGACCACGGACCAGTAGGACGGTCCGTAGGTTGCCTTTTGTCTATGAAGCTGTGTTATGTGCAGCTTCACTGTTAAGTTGAGGGGTGAAGTTGTAATTTCACCCCACTTCCAAATAAGAGTATTGGCAGTTATATAGGGTTATTTTGGGTATTTTAGACATGCATATAAGTGTTTAACACTTAAAAGATTTCATTCTTCCAAATCAAAACCCCAAAATCGCTTAGAAATTTCCCAAGATTCCATTGAAGTCCAAAATCAAGGAAGAGATTGGTGTGAAGAATAAGTGGAGATTCTTCATAAAAGTTAATAATTAGTTTTATCAAGGTGTGGATTTTTATACTTGATTCATCAAGGAGCCCCAATTCTCAAGATATTTTTTTATGTTTCCAAAGTTGAATTGTCCAATTTCATGATTCTACCATGGGTTCTTGCATCAATTATTTTTAAAATTTTATTATGTATTAAATTATTATTTTATTTATGATTTTAACCTAAATTACGTATGAACCCATGAATTAGATAAACCCTAGTTTTGACTAAGTTGTGGGTTACTTGATAATGATCTAATGTTGATGATTTCTTATGTAGTTTTATGTGGGATATTCATTGATGTAATAATTGTAGTAAATTGATATTTAGGTTGTATTGTATTAATGATTTTATAGTAATTTGAACAAGTTTCATGAATATTTTTACAATTATGTTGAATTGTTGGTTAAGGCCATGAGTAAGGGTCTTGTGATAACGAATTGAGTAATTTTGCGTTGGATTGAGGTGTTGATGATGATGTGGTGGTAAGCTTCCCTGTTTCCTTTATTTTGTTGTCCTTTACACTTCAATTATGTTGTGATTTGTATGGTCCACTTATGGTGGCGGTGTTATGTGTTTTACTTGTAACTGATACTTGATGTATTAGATAATCATGGCCTTGTTGCCAAACTTCTTGGAGTTATGTGGATATTTTTGTAGTTTGATTATGTGAATCATGAAAATATCTATCTACATGCGAAGTCATATATGTGTCTGTCTATTCATGTCATCTTAGATGATCATGTTAGGCTATGACTTTGACCTTATGTGTACAGTCTTAGGGTTGAGTCTTGGTAATTCCTATTTGACTATATGATCTTATATTAGTCACCTTGATGATGGTATGATAATTGATAGGATGACTTGAAGATGGTTTATGTTTATGTGTTTCTAAAATGACATACATTGTGAGTTAAAGTGAAGTATGTGGTGTCTTGTCTTGGTTGACTTGTGTCCCTTACTTGACGTATATATGAATGCGAATATGTGATGTCTTGACTTAGGATGCTGAATTCTCTTAGCCTTGTATGTATGAATGACATATGGCCTTTAATGATGTTAAGATAGTCTTTTATGTGAAACGTTGAACCAAGCGGTAAGGTTGTGAATGTTGATGTCGTAAGCCGTAATGGTATCCTTCAAAGTAAAGGAATGATAGAGTTAAGGTTATTTTACTGGAATGACATTTTATTAATCCTTAGGAAAGTCATCATGAGCTTCTTGTCGCCATTGTGAGGTATCCCCAGTGGACCTTTCTTTGGTAGGGTAAATGTGATTAGGTTATGAACTTGTTATGGTACCCTTTTATGTGAACCTAACGTGTGAATTACAAAAAAAAAACGTGTGAATTACTCTATGAGAAAGAAGGCTAGAACCGAGTGAGTATGGTAAGGGAAGTATTTATAGTTAAAGAGGGAGACTAGATTACAAACCATTCCGTTCATATTCCTTAACCATGTGCCTACATGGGATGTGTCTAAGTTGTACCATTGGTAAGTAGAACACCCTCATCGGAGTAGGTTAGAACTTTGGATTACATGTCTTGCTATCATGGTGTTTGTCGGTTATTGCCTATTCTCATGATTTGGGATACTTACTATCATTAGAGAAGTTCTATAAAGTTTAGGTGGTGGTATGGGACACTTTCAAGACATAGCACAATAGGCTTTGAAGGTGTTAGTTAGAGTCCGTTGGTGTTGTCCAAGACCATAACTTGAATGTCCTTTATGTGATGTATGAGTCTCTAAATGAATTAATGAACTAATGAATTATGTTATGAAATATGTAAACAAATAAGTACCTAATCTAAAGGGACTCAAGCATTCAACGTTTTAAAATTTAAATATTTATTTTTGATCTAAATTAGACATTTTTTTATTTTTATTTTATTATAATACGTTCATATTCTTTAAAAAATTGAAAACCACAAAAAATAGAGTTTCATTTTGGGATTAGTTTTATTTTTCAATTTCTTCAAGAAAAAGAAAATCTATAAAATATATGTTTTATTTTAATATAGTCTTAATAAATAAACTAGACAAGAAGAATGACTGTACCGTGTGCTGAATGTCGAGTAAACAGACTCGTGTCGTGTACACAACACGTGAAGCCGAGTCCCTGGAGGAACGTTTTCAGATGTGTGTACCAAGCACGGGGGGCTTGCTTGAGCCCGTACAGAGACTTCTGGAGTTTGCAAACATGTTGAGGGAAGCGGGGATCAACATGGCCCGGTGGTTGCGTCATGTAGATAGTTTCATCAAGCATGCCATGAAGAAAAGCATTGGAAACATCCAACTGATTGATGGGCCAATTGTTGCGCACGGCGAGTGACAGTACCAGGCGAATGGTTTCTTGCCGAATAACAGGACTGAATGTCTCGAATTAATCAAGCCCATACTCCTGATTGTAGCCTTTAGCAACCAAACGAGCCTTGTACCTGGAAATACTGCCATCTGCATTGTGCTTAATTTTGTACACCCATTTACAGCCCACTGGGTGCCGCCCATGGGGCTTAGGTACAAGAACCCAAGTTTTCTGATCAGTCAAAGCCTTAAACTCGTCATCTATAGCATGACGCCAATAAGCATTTTTTGAGGCAACAGAGTAGGTTGTTGGTTCACTATCGGGAAGGGCTGTATTTGGTAGTATGGTAGCCAGAAAGGTTTTGGGTTTAAAGATACCGGCTTTGCCACGAGTTAACATGGGATGAGTATTGGGGGGTGGCACGGGCGATGGTGATTCGGGGGTGGCCGGAAGAACCCAAAACGGATCGGGCTGGAGATGTTGTGGGTATGGGGTGGTTTGGGTTGGTTGTGAGTGTGGGTGGTGGTTGCGGGTGTATTGTGGGTGACGGTCGAAGGGGTGATGAGGGGTGCTTGGGTAGTGGGTGGAGGTGTGGAGGAAGGTGGTAAGGGACCCTGTGAGTATATCTGAAAAAGGGGAAGGACGCCAATGAATGATGTATTTGTGGAGGAGGAAATAGACTCGTAGGGAAACTCATTTTTGACAAATTTGACATGACGAGATATGTAGACTTTATGAGTTTGTGGGTCAAGACAGCGATAACCCTTTGAGGTAGGATGATAGCCCAAAAAAATACAAGGACAGGATCGGGGTTGTAATTTGTGAGTAATATGAGGGCGTAGCCAAGGGTAGGCAAGACACCCAAAGACGCGGAGGTTGGTATAATTGGAAAGTTCTTGGTAAAGGAGTTGATAGGGTGATTTGTTGGAGAGGGTGTGACTGGGCATTCTGTTAACGAGGTAGTTTGCGGTGGCTAGAGCTTCTACCCAAAAGGAGACAGGGAGATGAGATTGATGTAGAAGAGTAACCACCGTTTCAATGAGATGGCGATGCTTACGCTCAGCCACCCCATTCTGTTCGGGAGTGTATGGACAGGAGGTTTGATGTATAATTCCCAGGGATTGCAGAAACTGGCCAAAGATGTTATTTACATATTTCTTTCCATTGTCACTTCGAAAAAGTTTAACATGAGAATTGAATTGTGTTTTGACCATTTTTTCAAAAGTGACAAAGGTGGTGTATGCCTGTGATTTGTGTTTTAGTGGGTACAACCAAGTGTATTTTGTAAAATCATCCACAAAACAAATATAATAGCGAAAACCAGCAAATGAAGGAACAGCAGTAGGACCCCACAGGTCAGAATGAATAAGTTGAAAAGGTGCAGTTGTACGCTTCTCAGATAAAGTAAAAAGTAATTCATGAGATTTAGCAATTGAACAGGAGTCACAATTGTTTACTAGAATGGAAGAAAAACCTAATTGAGACATTAAAGAATTTATTATTTGAGTAGACAGGTGACCCAGACGACTGTGCCACAACAGACTGTGGCCATCAGTCGAAAGAGCCACCGGAGCCACAGGAACGCTTTCTGAAACTGGGTGCGCAGACGAACTTGTGCCAGGAAGAACGTACAGACCATGCTCACAGCAACCCTGAAAAATCACCCTCTTGGTAGTATTTTCTAGGATATGAAAATCATTAGAGGTGAACAAGAGTGAGCAATTATTGTCTTTTGTGAATTGGTGAACAGAAAGGAGATTGGTTTTAATAGAAGGAACACGGGTAAGGTTACCTAGGTGAAAGATAGCGGTGGGGGTTTTAATGGTACCCGTGCCAGTGTGAGAAATATTAAGGGAATCACCATTGCCAACAGTAATACCATTGGAGCCATGATATGGATTTGGTGCGTTAAGCTTGGATAGATCAGAAGTAACGTGCATGTTGTCCCCAGTATCCAACAGCCATTCAGAGGAGGGGCCGGCTTGAGATGCATAATTGGCACGGTTATCACTATTTTGGCTCTCCTCATACCGAAACCAGCAACGAACAGCGGTGTGTCCTGTTTTCTGATAGATTTGACAAATTGGACGATCCCGCTCGTAAGTGCCCTACCCGCCGCTGTCGAAGGAGTGCAGACTGTTGTTATTGCCGCGCTGCTTACCGTCGTACGGCGGACGACTGCCCTGCCGACCGCCGCGCCCGCGGCCTCCGCTGTTTCTGCCGTAGCCGCCGCGACTCCCCTGCCGGCCGCCACCATGCCCCTGCGATAGTTCTGGCTTGCGGTGAGGGCAGTGGCCGGCTCCATAACAGCGGCTTCTCAGAGAAGAAGTTTGTGCTCCAGATCCACGTTGATTTCTTCACTTTTTAGCCACGAGGAGAGAGTAGTCAGGTCAACGGACGTTGGATTGATGATAACCGCCTGTTTAATGGAGGAGTAAGCTGATGGGAGCCCCCGAACGACGCACATGACAAGATCTTTTTCAGGAATGATTTCGTTCACGGTGTCGAGGGCTGTGATGATGGTGGAGACCTCGTCTAAATACTCCGCCATAGTTTTCGTGCCTTTGGTAATTGTGTGGAGACGATCACGCAATTGAAAAATATGAGAGTGGGGAATTGATGCATAGCATGTTGCGAGGGCCATTCACAGGGCTGAAGCAGTTGTGTAGGATCGGACGTGTTTCTGAACCGTGGGAGAGATGACCGCAATAAAACATGATCGGAACTGGCCATCCACGGCTTTCCAGGCTGTATGGGCCGGATTGGTTTTTTCTGATTTGTCCGTAGCGGTGATGACTGCCGGCGGCGGTTCTGTGCTTACATCGACGTATTTGAGAAGGTAATTGGTCTCAAAGGCTGTAAGAACGGTGATTTTCCATGTAGGGTAATTTATGTCTGATAATTTTTCGAAAATCAGGGCATGAAGATGCCTGAGAAGGATTTTAACGCCAGAAGGAAGTGAATCGAGAGGATCCACCTCGTTTGTCATGGCTGCTGCCGCCCAAGAGAAGAGAGGGAATGATCGGTGCCCTAAAGAGAGAAAAAAAACCTAGAGAAAAGAAGATCTAGGTTTTCTGGCTCTTGATACCATGAAGGAATATTGATTGTATTGAAGTGTTAACCTAATAAGGGAATACATGGGAGATATATATAGGAGACATAGGAAGGAGTACTAATCCTAATAGGACTAGGATTAAGGAGTACTAGTCCTAATAGGACTAGGATTAGTACACAGTAAATACTAATATTATTTAATACTATTTATTTAATACTATCTGTTATTACGATTAAACTTTGTCTTTAGTAAGTTGTCACGATTAACTTTTAACAAAATAAATATTTCGTAATTTATTAACTTTACAAGAAGATTCAGGCTTTCAAGTGATTTTGATAGTTAAATTTTTGATAATTGAACTGTTAAGAGCATAATTAGGACGATGATAATAAAAGATAAATATTACTCCTTTTGTTTTATTTTATGTAACAATATAATATTTGATTGGACACGGAGTTAAAGAAATAATGAAAGACTTTTAAATGTTTATCAAATTGTTTTTCAAAAAGGTTAACTCTCTTTTTTCTCTCCTCATAAATATATTATAATACTATGTTTAAAAATAAGTGGTATCAACACAGATAAAAGATGAATTATATTTTCAAATACTTACCATATAAGAAAATGTGACATTCTTTTTTACACCAACCAAACAAAAAATTACATCACATAAAATGAAACGAAAAAAATACTACTTGAAGAACAATACACAAATTTTAGACATAAAAACTTCGATACATAAATAATATGTGGTAATATTAGAAAGTGTTTGCTACCAATAAAATAAGACGAACTAAAAGCAAGTTTTCATAAATCAAAGAAGACGAGAAATACACACTTCTCTAAAGTCCATAAGTATAATATATCTAAAAATTTATTCAAGTCATATAAAAGTTAATTAAGTGACCATATAAAGCCACAGGACTTGAGGGTGTGTGATGATAAAATCATTTTCTTTTTAATGGAAATTTAAATAAGATTACTTGAAATACTTTTCAAAACATAATTTTTAATAACAATTCTAAATTTAATAAAATAACATCATTTTAAAATATCATTTTTATTTAAAAAATATCTTTTTTTAAGAGAAAAGAATGTGACACATTTGATTATTTCAATCAACAAAATAACATAAATGCTCAGTATTCTGTGGGTGGAAAGCAAGAACACATCGTGTCACTGCTGTAATCACAAGAAATAACATATTTAATCTTGTCATTGTTGGGGTTTAGTTAGTATAACAATATATAACAGTCATTTATAAATCATATTTCATCATCAAAAACTTTTTACGATAAAAAATAATTCGTCATTCAATCATCATTAAATGTATGTTTCTAAAAGTATACAACGGTGATATTTGTCGCTAAAAGTATTATATTAACTATAAAAAGAAAAATTGTCTCTAAATGCTTTAACATTTGTAAGAAATTTCTTTTTTCGAAGAAGTATATTTTTTATAGTTAATAATATGCTTTGTCGCTAAAACGATTATTACTATCAATAAAATTATATCGTCGCTAATTATTTTACTTCAATTAGTGACGAAATCAATTTTCTCTAACGTTATATATATTTGGTAGTTTAAAAAAATTGATTTCGTCACCAATGACTATATATAACTCCTGGCCAGCAGCTCACACGCTTGAGGAATTGAACTCATAACCAGAAGTTTGGAAGTGAAGAGTGTTTACCATCAGATCAACTCTCTTTTTTGTCTTTCTTTTCTGTTTTATTTTGTACTTCATTCACATCTTTCAAATTTAACTTTTGCAGAAACAATATATTATATGATTATTTTATATTGATACACAAACACATGATATTTGTCACCCACAATATATTCAAATGTAGTTTATATTTTAATTAAATTCTCTATTTTGTAAATATCCTTAAATATATTCAGTATAATTTTGTCATTTTAATTATTTATTTTTGTAATTTTAAAAATTATTCATTACAATTATAAATTTATTTAGCATTACATTTTTTATTTTATTAAAAAATTAATAATTGATTCAAGTTGAACATTGATACCATAACTATAGTACTTCATTATAATATATTTGAAATCCTAGTTAGTTCATTTTTTAGTTTATTTCAATTTTTGCATTCATGGAAAATGTTAATAGAAATTTATGAAATATATCGCACCTTTGCAAAGTCTAAGTTTGTAAGTTGATGTTATCTCTTTATAGTTAATCTACATAGGTATGTGGAATTACTATTAAATATGTACATATTTATAGACGGAAGCAAATAGATCAACTTAGTCTATGTAATTTACCCATCACAAACCAATAGACACACATAAAAATTAGCACAAAGACTTGAGAATTTCTTTTTATCGTGCTCATCAACGAAGGTGTATCAAATAAAAAACAAAAGTGCTAAACCAATAAATATTAGTGATCTAGTAAAAACTGTTCCCCAGTCACAATACTTATAACTTGGATTGTATTTTTCAAATAATGTATTTTATAATTGTGTAAGAAAATTGATGTATGGAACTTTTTCGTTTTTTATAAAATTGATCGAATTCGTTGATTTTAATATTTTCATTTGTCAATTAACGAATGAAGTTTGTCTAGTTCTTATGAAAAACTTGTATTATTCTTTTTACAAGTTGCCATTTGTAATTATGAACAATTGTAGCAAAAGATTTTTTGTATTCAGCTATGAATATTTTCCTTAGCAAATAGTTGAATTATTCACTACAAATTTTTAATCATTGACATTTAACACCTTACATAATTTGTGACAATTTATTGTCAGTAAATCAGAGATTGATTAGAGATAGTAAAATATTTGTTACCAATTATTTATATTACTAGTAATGAAATAAATGTCATAATTAAATTTAAAATTTGATAACTAAAATTTATAATATTCAGGGATAATGCACAAGTACCCCTCAACCTATGCCCGAAATCTCAGAGACACACTTATATTATACTAAAGTTCTATTACCCCTGAACATATTTTATTAATAATTTTCTACCCTTTTTCGGCTTACGTATCACTATCTTGTGGGCCCAACGCTGGTTGACTTTTTTTCAAGCTAGTGCCACGAAGGCCAAAATGGATTAGAAAATTACTTATAAAATAAGTTCAGGGGAAACACTACAACAAAAATTGTCTCTAAGGAAGGGAAATCTAGTCCCTCAAAGTTAAAATTTGGTCTAATGAGCTACAGCGACTAGAAAAAACTAGTCTATCCTCGTCCTAGAAACTACCGTCGCTACTGGTAATTAAGGACGAGTTCAAAAATCTCGTCCCTAAATGGCTTTGAGACGAGCCAAAACTCTGGTCGGGAGACACTTTTAGCGACTATATATCTCGTATCTAGTAGACCATTTATATCATGAAATTCATGTCGTTAAATCTCTTTTGCGACGGTAAGCAATGTACTCCTAATAGAGTTTTAGAGACGAATGGCATCTCGTCATAAAATAGCATCAGAGACCATCAAAATCTGTTCCTAGAACAGCTACAACGACCTTAACAAACTAGTCCTAAAGAAGTTTTAAGGATGAAAAACAATCTTGTCCTAAACAACTTTAAAGACGAGAATCAATCTAGTCCTAGCTTATACATTAGAGAAGCAGCAAGTTTGGTCCTAGAAAGCAGCAAGTTTGATCCTTGAATCATTAATATTACAAGAACTAAATTCATCAACACATACCAAAATGATTACTACTAAAAATGTGGAAACAAAAGTATCATATAGCTAGTGAAAAGGAGAATGAAATAAGAGTGTGATTAATAATCATCTGATGATATTTGCATTGTTTAACAAAATATATTGGATAACATCAAATGTTTTGCAAAACATTCACTGCAAACAATCTAAACTTGCATCTAACCACTGAAAAATGAACGAAACTCTAACAGAAAACTTTAAAACTTCAGTCTTTGTCAAGTGATATCCAAAAAGATCAACAAAACCTGCAAGAAAAAACAAAAATCTATTAGAAAACATTGAGAAACATTAGACAAGAATCCAACATTTATTTTGAAGAATCACAACTAAATAATATTATGTAGTTGATAGAAACAAGTTGAATGAATTACCATAGAAGACGAGCTAGTTTAAAATCTCGGCAGAAAATGTTAAACATAGTAGCTGGCAACAATATTGTTGCAGCATAGTAGAAAATTTCAAAACTAAATTTCATGTTGGCAGAAACTTTTAAAACAGAGAAGCTGGCAGCGCTATATTGTTGCAGCATAGACGAAAATTTCAAAACAAAATTTATGTCGGCAGAAACTTTTAAAACAGAGTAGCTAGCAGCGGTATATCGTCACCTCACTTCAACTCGTCTCCTCTTCTAACTGACCTTGCTTGTTTAAATAAATTGAGAGTTCAAATGTAACTCCAACTAATGTTTTCAACACTCCACATTGGAACTACTAGCTCTAATCATAGGATTGAAAATGGCGGCTCGACCGAATATCTTCAATCTACAGGTGGACTAACTAAATAACATAAAAGACAAGCATCAAGTCTAAACAGAGCAGTTGGCAGCAATCTTACAGCAGAGAACCATCAATCTCTATTGTTATAGTTTATCTAACATATAATATAAACATCAAGTCTAAAAGAAGATAGAACATTGAGAACTTTCTCATTTTCATAATTTTCCAAAAGAAATTGATCTATTTTTCTCATGTTTCACCTTTACTGTCAGTTTGATTGGTACACGAATTAATAGTTTGTGTATATTCACATGTGTAACCAATATCCTCAACTTCATAGTTTCTAGACAAGAATGTGCCAAAAAAGCATTTACTTGAGAGTGAGATTTAGCAGACCAAGTAGAGTTGGAAATCATAAAGAAATAAACATACTACTAAAAGCAGCATTTCCCAAGTTATTCTTAGCATGTGATTATTTCACCTTATTTACTCTCCAAAGCACAAAGCAGCTAAAAAATGTATCTGCAAACTATAATTATAGTATTAACATCACACAAAGAGGCAATCGTATTGTTATGCGGAATTCGAAGTAATACGAGAAAATATGAACGCGAAAAACAAGACAACAAATTTACGTGGTTCACCAATAAATTGGCTACGTCCACGGGAAAGAGGGAAGCAGTTTTATGATGGAGAGGCAAGAACAGAATACAGAATAGGGTTTGCCATAGCGTCTTTTCCTAGTGCTAAGCTACTCCCTAACAGGCTTGGGCCCAAAATACAGAATTGACAGATAATTAAGGTCCCAATACAACCTTGCTCTCTCCAGAGACCCCCGTTCTTTCTGTTGTAACGGGTCCGATTCAAGGCATTCAACAAATCTCCACCTTGACTTGAATTCTCCAAACAGATACTTCAGACGCACTATGATAGTGCCAGGCCTCCCCCTCTTCCTCAGAATTGCCCCGCAGGGCAATTAACACCTTCTGATGTTGAGCAAGTCCAAACAGTGTTGAAACTTGCTTTGTGGAACCGGCTTTGTGAACGTATCAGCAGGATTATCAGCAGTTCCTACTTTCTTTACCTTGATTCTCTTCTCACTTCTCAGAAAATGATACCTCACGTCAATATGCTTGGTTCTCTCATGATGGACTTGATTCCGTGCTAGACAAATTGCGCTCAAACTGTCAAAATACACCGTAGCCCGATCATGATGCAGACCAAGATCACTAACCAGCCCTTTCAGCCAAATCCCTTCTTTTGCAGCCTCTGTCAAGGCCATGTACTCCGCTTCCGTAGTAGACAAAGTCACTGTAGGTTGCAAAGTTGCCTTCCAACTTATGATAGATCCTCCAAGGGTAAACACATAGCCAGTCATCGATCTTCTTGTGTTAACATCTCCAGAATAGTCAGAATCAGAATAGCCAGTAACCAAGCACTGAGTATCACTTCCATAAATGAGACCAACATCAGATGTACCTCTAAGGTACCGGGAAATTCTGTTCACAGCCTGCCAATGTTCTCTCCCTGGTTTTCCCATGAATCTGCTCACTACACTGACTGCATGTGCTAAATCTGGCCTTGTACAGACCATAGCATACATCAAACATCCTACGGCACTGGCATAAGGGACTCGTGACATATACTCCTTCTCTTCCTCTGACTGTGGAGCGAACATGGCAGTGAGATGGATATTGGCAGCACTGGGGTATCAATAGGGTTAGATGAAGACATGCCAAACCTCGCCAAGACCTTCTAAATGTAGCTTCTCTGTGACAAGAAAAGTTTCCTTCTCTCTCTGTCTCTAATGATCTCCATCCCTAGAATCTTCTGAGAGGCTCCCAGATCCTTCATCTCAAACTCAGCACTAAGTAAACCCTTCAGCTTCTGAATGTCATACTTCTTCTTTGCAGCTATCAACATATCATCTACATAAAGCACCAGATAGATGAATGAATCATCCTTGAGCCTATTGTAGTAGACACAACAATCATATGAGCTCCGAGTATAGCCAACTTCACCATATAGCTGTCAAACCTTTTGTACCACTGCCGTGGAGACTGCTAAAGTCTATATAAGGACTTCTTCAACTTGCAGACGTGATTTTCCTTCCCTGGAACTTGGAAACCATCCGGCTGAGTCATGTATATCTCTTCCTCCAACTCTCCATGTAGAAACGTTGTCTTCACATCAAGTTGTTCAAGCTCCAGATTCTGATGTGTAACTATCGCTAGTAACACTCGGATGGAAGTATGTCTGACCACTGGTGAGAAGATCTCATTGTAGTCCACTCCCTCTCTTTGGTTGAAACCTCTGGCAACAACCCTGTCTTTATACTTGACTCCTTTTGCTGGTGATATCCCTTCCTTCTTCTTGAAAACCCATTTGCAAGTAATAATCTTTCTCCACGAAGGTTGTATTACCAGATCCCGTGTTTGATTCTTGCGTAGGGACTCCATCTCATCTCCCATGGCAGCAAACCATTTTTCAGAATCATGACTTAAAATGGCTTCTAGACGGCTCAGATGTATCTACCTCTTCAGCAACCTGCAGTGCATAACCCACCATGTCCTCAAAACCATACCTCGTAGGTGGCCGAACTCCAACCCTCCTTGGCCGATCTTGAGCTATACTCCGATGGATATCTAATGGCATAGACTCTGGAATATCAGTTTCTGTCTGTGGCTCTTGATCCTCCTCTTTAGGTTCTTTCAAATCGCTCTCGTTCTGAATAACTTGAAACTCCACCTGTTTATCAAGACTCCCAGTTTCTGACGTAGTTGTAGGCTTCACAATGGTTCTAAGTAGAGAACATTCATCAAAGTCAACGTTCGTGCTCATAATAACCCTCTTTTCTGCTAGAGACCAGATTTTGAAACCTTTCACTCCATCTCCGTAGCCCGCCCACAAATACTCCCTTTTTAGCTCTTGGTTCTAACTTGCCTTCACTGACGTGATAGTAAGCCGTACAACCAAAAGCTTTCAGATTTGAATAATCAGCAACTTTTCCTAACCACATCTCCATAGGTGTCTTGCACTGTATGCCTGTATGTGGTCCGCGGTTAATCAAGTAGCAAGCTGTACTAACCGCTTCTGCCCAGAATCTTCTATCTAGCGCAGCATTAGAGAGCATGCACCTTGCTCTCTCCATAAGTGTTTGATTTATCCGCTCAGCTACACCGTTCTACTGTGGTGTATTTCTGACTGTACGATGTCGAGCAATCCCTTCATCCTTACAGAATTGATAAAATTCAGACCAGAAGAATTCCATCCCATTATCAGTTCGCAACCTCTTGATCTTCTTCCCTGTTTGATTTTCCATCAAAATTTTCCACTCCTTGAACTTCTGGAAAGCTTCACTTTTATGCTTCATCATGTACACTCAAGTAATCCTTGAGTAGTCATCAATAATGGACACAAAAAATCTGCAGCCTCCCAAATACTCAACATGGCATGGACCCCAGCAACCAGAATGGATGTAATCAAGTGTGCCTTTTGTTCTGTGAATGGTCTTTGGAAACTTGTTGCGATGTAGTTTTCCAAAGACACAATGTTCACAAAACTCTAGGCTCTTAACCTTATGACCAGCAAGAAGATCCTCCTTTGATAGAATTTGCATCCCTCTTTCACCCATATGACCAAGTCTCATGTGCCATAACTTAGTCATATCCTCCTGGTGAACTTCTGACGATGCAACATGGGCTGAACCTGTAACCGTGGAACCTTGTAGAAAATACAAAGTACCACGCATGACACCTTTCAGAATCAGATTTGAACCCTTCTAGACCCGCAAGACTCCATCTTTTCCCGACCAGCTGAATCCCTTGCTGTCCAAAAAACTGAGAGATATCAGATTTTTCGTCATCGATGGAACGTGCCTGACCTCGTTCAATGTGCAGAAGCTACCGTCATGTGTCCTTATCTTGATCGAGCCTGTCCCAACCACCTTGCAGACGGAACTGTTGGCCATCGAGATGCTGCCTCCGTCTACCTGCTCATAAGTCGTGAACCACTCTCTCCTAGAACAGATGTGATAGGATGCCCAGAATCGAGAACCCACACATCTGAATGATAAGTGTGCTCATCCGCAACTAGGGCAATGTCTTCTTCAGAATTGGTGTCTTCTTCAGCAACAGCAGCAGAAAATGATTGTTTTTTCAATTGCTTCTTCTTCTTCGGACAATCAAATTTCCAATGTCCCTTCTCCTTGCAGTAATTACAAACATCATCCGGCTTTGAACCCTTCGACATCGGCTTATTTTTATTTTCGGTGTTTTTTCTTCCCTTTCCGCTACTGGTGAACAGACTGGAAGGTTGTATGTCCGTACTTGTGCCGTTAGCCTTATGCCGTAATTCCCTGCTATGAAGGGCCAATTTGACTTCTTCCAGCGACACAGTATCTTTCCCAACAATGAATGATTGAACAAAATTCTCAAACGACATTGGGAGAGACACTAACAGAATCAGGGCAGCATCTTCATCCTCGATCTTCACATCGATATTACGCAATTCTAATAACAAAGTATTCAATTGCTCTAATGTTCCCAGAGTTGTGTACCTTTAGCCATTCATAAACCGAATAGACATTGTTTCAGAAGAAGCTTGTTGGTTAGAGATTTTTTCATGTACAAACTCTCCAGCTTCAACCACAGACCAGCAACAGTCTCTTCATCTGAGACCTCCGTGATGACGTCATCCGCGAGACACAGCATGGTCGTCGAGTGCGCCTTTTCCTCAAGAATCGCCATCTCAGGAGTAACGACGGCGTTCTTGTCTTTAGACAACGGCGCCCAGAAGCCTTGTTGTTTCAACAAATCCCGCATCTTGATCTGCCATAAACTAAAACTGTTCCTCCCTGTGAATTTGTCGATTTTCACGTTCAAAGCAGCATCTCGAATTCTCCAAGAACACCGATTAACTGAGAGGATCTGATACAAATTTGTTATGCGGAATTCAAGATAATATGAGAAAATATAAATGTGAAGAACAAGACAACAGATTTACGTGGTTCACCAATAAATTGGCTACGTCCACGGAAAAGAGGGGGAGCAGTTTTATTATGGAGAGGCAAGAACAGAATACAGAATAGGGTTTGCCATAGCGTCTTTTCCTAGTGCTAAGCTACGCCCTAACAGGCTTGGGCCCAAAATACAGAATTGACAGATAATTAAGGTCCCAATACAACCTTGCTCTCTCCAGAGACCCCCATTCTTTCTGATGTAACGGGTCCGATTCAAGGCATTCAACACATATCAGACCAAACAAAGTAAGATATTGTAGGGTATGTAGCAAGAATTGATGAGAAATAGAGGGAAGAAGAGGAATTTGAAAAGTTTAGAAGTTGAAAGGTTAGAAACTTGAAAAATCCTCTAATGCTTTAATGAAAAAAGGCAATAGTCCCTCATGGGTAATGGAAATGAAAATAGGAGAGTTTAAATAAATAAACACTCCTATTAATTGTTAAAAGGGTTGGAAAGAGGGACCCCCCTCGCGCCGTCGTCGTCGTTGCTCGCTTCGGCTTCGGCAAATGATCGAGAGATAACTTTTTAGACAAATTTATTTTAATTATTTATTTAATTAATTTAATGGCCAAAAAATATTTTCAATTAATTAGTTGATAACAAAAGTTAATCGAAATATTTTCAACTTAGTTAACCCGACCCAACTCGGATCCGCGCGCGTGACCCGTTTTAAATTCCGTTATATTTAAAAAATATTCCTGCCATGACTGTTCTAAAAGGTTGCAACTTTCATGAACAATCAATACCATTTAAAAGTTTGCAACCTTTCATTAATGGTCGTATATTCTTCTTTCCTACAAATACCATTCGGTCTTCAGAATATTTTCTAACGAATTTTCTGATCATCCTTCTTTAAAAACACATATTTCTTCATGTACTTTCCTGCTGTGGATTGATTCGCTGACAGTAGAGTTTTTGGCATCTATACTCTACTGATTAAGATCATTTTACCCTGGGAGGTTATATTCCAAATCAAACCTTGGATACTAGAGGGGAATAATTTCCTTAAGGGGAAACTGTGAATTCAGTGGACTTGATTTTCTTCATAAATTATCAAAAAAAGTATTCCAGATTCTGGTAACTTTTACAGATTTAATTATTTTTTACAAATACATTTCTCTTCATATTATTTACTGGTTCTAAAAATCTCAGTTACTTCGTATTTTTTGACTGATTTATTACAACCAGTAAATTCTGATTTTGATAACACAGATTGGTAACAATCTTAAGGAAATTATCTTAAATCTGTGTTTCTGGTGGAGACAAAAATCTTTGTGATTTTATACTCCTTTAAGTCTGCAATTATAATTTATTGCTTACTTTTATTGTATCAATTTTGTTTATCAGAAATGGAAAACACTGGTGTTACAGTGGCTGTTGCTGCACCAACCCGAACTCTTGTATCACAAGCAGAGAAACTGGTAAATTCACAGGTGTGAATTTCAAAGGATGGCAGCAACGAGTATTTTTCTGGCTTACCACTCTTGGTCTTGAGAAATTTACAAGTGAAGATACTTCAATTCCTGCTGATGATATGCCAGACAGGGAAAAATTTATGATTGTTGAAGCATGGAAACAGTCAAACTTCCTATGTAAAGGTTACATTTTGAGTGCTTTAGAGGATGACTTATATAATGTCTATAGTGCAATAACAACTTCAAAAAAGTTGTGGAATGCACTTGAGAAGAAATATAAGACAGAAGATGCATGCTTGAAAAAGTTTATGGTAGTAATGTTTTTAGACTATAAAATTGTAGATAGTAAAACTGTTGGATCACAAGTGCAGGAACTTCAACTTATTCTCCATGATCTAATTGCTGAAGTTATGGTAGTAAATGAAGCTTTTCAAGTGGCTGCAATGATCGAGAAGTTGCCTCCTTCGTGGAATGATTTCAATAATTATCTAAAGCACAAGCATAAAGAAATGAAGCTTGAAGATCTTGTGATTCGGCTCAAGATTGAGGAATATAACAGAAATGCCGAAAAGAAGTCGCGTAAGAGTTCAACTATCATTGAAGTTAATATTGTTGAAGAAGCTCCTACCAAAGACAAAAAGAGAAAGAAGTCCAACGGGCAGAAGTCAGAACAGGCCAAGAAGAAATTCAAAGGCAACTGTTATAATTGTGGCAAGGCTGGTCATAGATCTTCTGATTGTCATGCTCCAAGAAAGGACAAAAACAAAGGCAAAGGCAAAAGTCAAGCAAACATCGTGGAAAAGATTGAAGATGCAGATGACTTGTGTGCAATGATATCGGAGTGTAACTTAGTTGGAAATCCCAAGGAGTGGTTTCTCGACTCAGGTGCCACTAGTCATATTTGCTCTGCAAAAGAAGTCTTTGCAACGTACACTCCTGCTGAGTACGATGAAGATTTATTCATGGGAAACACAGCAACAACAAGGATTGCAGGAATTGGGAAAGTAATGTTGAAAATGACATCCGGCAAGGTGTTGAGTTTAAATAATGTTCTGCATGTCCCTACTATTAGGAAGAATTTAGTTTCTGTTGCACTACTCGTTAAGAACGGGTTTAAGTGTGTCCTAGTTAGTGATAAAGCTGTGATAAGTAAGAATGAAATGTTCATAGGAAAGGGCTACCTCAATGAGGGTCTTTTCAAACTAAATGTAATGGTTATTGACAGTATTAAAATAAATTCCTCTTCTTTTTACTTATTGGAGTTAAGTGATTTATGGCATACCCGTTTGGGACATGTAAATTACAAAGCCTTGCGAAAATTGGTTAATCTAGAAGTATTGCCTGATTTTAAACGCGATAAGTCAAAATATGAAATTTGTGTGGAAAGTAAGTTTGTTAAACATCCTTACAAGTCTGTTGGAAGAAATTCTAAAACATTAGACTTAATTCACATTGATATATGTGATATGA
Source organism: Solanum lycopersicum (assembly GCF_036512215.1). Taxonomy (NCBI): domain Eukaryota; kingdom Viridiplantae; phylum Streptophyta; class Magnoliopsida; order Solanales; family Solanaceae; genus Solanum; species Solanum lycopersicum. Next base: position 24,850,037 of record NC_090806.1, read on the forward strand.
AATCAACACCATCTCGTGGTGGAAAAAAGTATTTTATAACTTTTATTGATGACTGCCTCGATTTTGTTATGCATATTTGCTTAATAGTAAGGATGAAGCAATCTACGCATTTAAGCAATACAAAAATAAAGTGGAAAACCAATGAATCTAAAGATAAAAATGATTCGGAGTGATAGGGGTGGTGAATATGAATCTCCTTTTGCAGAGATATGTTTGGAATATGGTATTATTCATCAAACTACTGCACCTTATACACCACAGTCTAATGGTTTGGCAGAACGGAAGAACATAACATTAAAGGAAATGATGAATGCCTTAATGATCAATTCTGGTTCACCGCGAAATCTTTTGGGGGAAGCCATCCTTACAGCTAATAAAATACTCAATAGATTACCACATCGAAAAACACAATCAATTCCATATGAGTTGTGGAAAAGAAGAAAACCCAACTTGAAATATTTCAAAGTGTGGGGGTGTTTAGCCAAGGTAGAGGTTCGTTTACTTAAGAGGGTTAAAATTAGACCCAAAACAATAGATTGTGTCTTTATTGGGTATTCTGTGAATAGTAAAGCCTGTCAACTTATGGTTCACAAATCTGATAATCTTGAGATTCATGTTAATACGATAATTGAATCAGATAATGCAGAGTTTTTTGAAAACATTTATCCGTACAAAACGGAAAGTGAGTCAACAAGTGAAAGACCTAAATGACCACGAGAAGAATCAATGGAAAATATTCTAACTAGTGAGGAACCTAGGCGAAGTACTCGACAACGAAAATCTTTTTCTTTCGGACCAAATTTTGTAGCACTATTGCTTGAAAATGAGCCTCAAACATTTAAAGCAGCTATGACTTCGTCAGAGTCAACTTATTGGAAAGAAGCAGTCAATTGTGAGATTAAATCAATTTTAAGCAATCACACTTGGGAATTGACTGATCTTCCTCCATGAAATAAACCTTTAGGATCAAAATGGATCTTTTAAAGGAAAATGAAACCTGATGGGACTATTGACAAATATAAGGCTAGACTGGTAGTCAAAGGGTACAGACAAAAGGAAGGTCTGGACTACTTTGACACATACTCTCCAGTAACAAGGATAACATCAATTAGGATGTTAATAGCACTAGCACCAGTGCATGATCTTAAAATCCACCAAATGGATGTAATGACAGCCTTCTTAAATGGAGAGTTAGAGGAAAAAATTTACATGGAACAACCTGAAGGGCTTATAGTTTGTGGTAAAGAAAAGAAGGTGTGCAGACTTGTGAAGTTACTTTATGAACTCAAGCAAGCACCCAAACAATGGCATGCTAAATTTGATCAAATAATGTTGGTAAATGGATTCAAGATTAACGAATGTGATAAATGTGTTTACATTAAAAACGTTATGAATCATGAAGTCATTGTTTGTTTGTATGTTGATTACATGTTAATAATGAGTAATGAAATTGACGATATAAATGCTACTAAGCGCATGTTGTCCAGCAAGTTCGATATGAAAGACTTAGGAGTTGCTGATTTGATCTTAGGGGTCAGGATTATCAAAACTCCCTAGGGACTAGCATTATCTCAATCTTATTATATTGAAAAAGTATTGGATAAGTTCAATTACTTGAATTTCAATGTAGTCAAAACTCCAATTGATTTAAGTTGTACATTTAAAAAGAATGAAGGTCAAAGTGACTCTCAATTGGAATATGCCAGAGTGTTAGGAAGTTTAATGTATATTATGAATCGCACGCGACCAGATATAGCATGTGCTATTAGTAAACTGAGTCGGTACACTAGTAATCCGAATCAAACTCACTGGATGGCTATGAAACGTGTGTTGGGTTATCTAAAATGGACACAACATTATGCTTTGCATTATAATAAATATCCTGTTGTGATTGAAGGATATAGTGATGCAAATTGGATCACCGGGTCAAATGATGTAAAATCCATGAGTGGTTATGTATTCATACTTGGTGGAGGAGCTGTCTCTTGGAAATCTTCCAAACAGACATGTATTGCTCGCTCCATAATGGAATCTGAATTCATTACTTTGGATAAGGCTGGTGAAGAAGCGGAATGACTCTGGAATTTCCTAGAGGATATTCCATTATGGCCCAAACCTGTTGGACCAATTTGCATACATTGCGATAGTCAAGCAGCAATAGGTAGGGCAGGGAGTGTTATGTACAGCGGGAAGTCTCGTCATATACGACGTAGACATAACACCGTAAGACAACTGCTCTCTAATGGAATTATCACAATTGACTATGTAAAGTCAAGCGATAATGTGTCAGATCCACTAACGAAAGGCCTAGTTAGAGAGGCAGTTGAAAGATCATCTAAGGGAATGGGTTTACGGCTTAGGATAAGTCAGCACGACGGTAACTCTATATAGCAGATTGGAGATCCCAAGAGCTAGATTCAAGGAGAAAAACAAAGTTGTGGCTGACGGTTCGACATTGTCAATTAACTCAATCCATTCTCATAATGAAGACAATGTTCAGGGAAAGGTTAAGACTTTAAGGTTTGTTAATGAGGTAATAAAGCTTAAAGTTTTTAATGATTTGCTAAGTTTGGTAGATTTGACCAAATAGTGTATCGACGAGATGACACGGTTAGAAATCACCTATGTGAGTGAATCCGCTTCAAAGAGAATTTTATGTCAAAAGCTTATTCTCTATACACTCATGAAACCAGGAGGTGTTCATGGCTGAAACGAACACAACCATAAGAATCATAAACAGTAAAGGGTTAATTGTGTGACATATGGTTGTCTAGGTATAAACCAAAGTTCGACGATTCAAAGATATCACATCTACCGATTGACCGAGTATATCTGACATATGTTCACTACGGAAAGTCAAAGGGGAAACCCACTTAACCATATGCAATTAATCCTTGATTGTAAAGTACACAATTGTTCGTGCATTCCTATGTTATAACTATTCCCCATCAATGTGGGGGATTGTTGGGTATTTAGCAATAATTGATGGGAAATAGAGGAAAGGAGAGGAATTTGAAAAGTTTAGAACTTGAAAGGTTGGAAACATGAAAAGTCCTCTAATGCTTTAATGAAAAAAGGCAATAGTCCCTCATCGGTAATGGAAATAAAAATAGGAGAGTTTAAATAAATAAACACTCCTATTAATTGTTAAAAGGGTTGGAAAGAGGGACCCCCTTCGCGCCATCGTTGTCGTCGCTCGCTCGCTTCGGCTTCGGCTTTGGCTTTGGAAAATGATCGATCGAGAGATAATTTTTTGGACAAATTTATTTTACAACCTTTCATTAATGGTCGTATATTCTTCTTGCCTATATAAATACCATTCGGTCTTCAGAATATTTCCAAGTGAATTTTCTGATCTTCCTTCTTCTTAAAAATACATATTTCTTCGTGTACTTTCCTGCTGTGGATTGATTCGCTGACAGTAGATTTTTTTGTATCTATACTCTACTGATTAAGATCATTTTACCCTGGGAGGTTATATTCCAAATCAAATCTCGGATACTAGAGGGGAATAATTTCCTTAAGGGGACACTGTGAATTTAGTGAACTTGATTTTCTTCCTAAATTATCAAAAAGAGTATTTCAGATTCTGGTAAGTTTTACAGATTCAATTATTTTTTACAAATAAATTTCTGTTCATCTTATTTACTAGTTCTAAAAATCTCAGTTACTTCGTGTTTCTGACTGAGTTATTACAACCAGTAATTTTTTATTTTCATAACACAGATTGGCAACAATTCACACATGCATTTAAAGGTTGCTAGCAACAAATCAAAAGTTGTCCAAATATTTTATCAATCAGATCAGATAACAAGTTGAATATATTATTACTAACATGGTTGGCTGAAAAGGTAGTTGTCATTCAGTTGAAAAGGATGATGTTTCAGTTGGTACATGTGATTGATAACCCTTAAAGAGTTCTTTCATTTTTAGTTTTTCTTTCATTGCATCTTCTAAAGTAGACAAGAGATCGTTCAAGGATTTGTTTTTCCTCAGTCAAGCATTTGTTCTCTTCATTCAAGGATTTGATATCCTCTCGAGTTGATTGTAATGTAGATAACAATTCGGCTTTTGAGGAAGTTCCACCTTTCAAGTCTTTTGCCTTTACTTCACCCCCAAATCCAAATACGTGGCTACGAGTTTGAGGTCCATGATATTTTTCAACAATCTCAATGGCAGGTAAAGATGGATCTGCTTAAGCCATTTCTTCGAGTTGAGCCTACAAAAATATATCGTAGAATATTTTCTATTATAAATCATTACAATCTTAAGTAATTAACATATTTAATTTACAAAACGCACATGTTTTTCAATAGCTTCAGGTTCAACAAACTTGTTATCTTTCTTACGAGTCTCAAAGAAAATAGTTGCCAAATCTGGTGGATTTCCATCTTCCCTCCCTTCACATCAAAGTCAAACATGTCAAGTAACACACACCTCATAAATATTTCATTTAGAAAAGTAATTTTATCATAATACCTTTTGATAAATAATCTCTCGAATGGTCTTGTTACCAATACGATGAAACATCTTTAGCTTTGATCGATTTGCTGCATTCCTAGTGCTTCTTGCCTATATTTGTTCACAGTAAGCTTCTAGTGTAAGTACTTAAAAATCACAGAAAAGTTGTCTTTAATTGGAAGTGGAAGAGGAATTGAGAAGAAGAGAGTTGCTTGGAAGGACTTAGTGACGATTGGCCGAGGGGACTTCCATCATGTAGCTGGGTACAAATAAGCCAGTTAAAGACGAGTAGGCAGCGCGTTAGAAGAAGAGAGTTACTTGGAAGGACTTATTTTATTATGAGGGTTAACCCTCCTTTTATACAAAAATGTACTACTTTGGCCAAGTGGCCGACACTACTTTACACATGGCCTTTTTTATTTCGGCCGACACAAGAAAACAAAATTTTTTTACATAATGGCCTTTACTTTTTACATATGGCCTACAACTTTATACTTTACATAATGGCCTTTACTTTTTACATATGGCCGACATACTACTATTCATAACTTTATATCTTTACATAATGACCTTTACTTTTTATTCTAGCTGTACTTCTGGGATATAATTGTCTTCACCGTCACATTTTGTGCATAGATGATTTGGGTATTTTTGGCCTACTAATTTACAGTATTTAGTCATCAGATTTGGTGAAATAAAATTTTTTCTGATAGCTCTTGTGGTAGGTGGCTCCTCTGGTTTCAGCAAGCTCAATATCCGTTGCATAGTTCTTCCATATCTGCTGTTTTTAGCTTTCTACACTTGGAGTATATCATAGTTTGGTCTCGATTGTAGTAGCTCCAAATTGCATTTTCATTTAGATAATTGTTCGATAATTCATTCAAAATGGTAGCTATCCCAATAGTCCTTTTATTTGCATAGAATTCCGGGATATTTACCCTTTGTATTTCTTCTTGTACTTTTATTTTTTCCGGGATTATCATTTCTTTGGTTAAACCTATTTTGATAACTTGTATTATAGGTTTAATTTCTTCATATAATATCTCTGCAGTTGCTGAGTAAAACTTTATATAAAATAAAGTTCCTTTAGTTATTCTTTGATAATGTAGAAATGCTTTGTGTAGTTCTGGTATCTTAGCTACTTCTTCTCCTATTGTCGTGTATACTGTACTTAAAAGTCCATAATTGTAGCAAGTTGCTACTAGATTTGAATTGGTACTTGGTTGTGCTATAAGTTTATTATATCCCTGTAAGTGTTGGGTTATATAATTTTCATTTGAATTTTGGGTATTTTTAGCTCTGGGGTTTAGATTCAAAAAGTTTTGGATTTTGTGTATATTTTCTATATACGTTCTGGTGATATGGTTATATATTTGTTTATGTGAGTCCAAATTGGTTTTGTAGGTATTTATTTGTGGAGGTACAAATATGTCTTTTTGGGTATTTTCTGAAAGGTATGGTTTGGAAAATAGCTTATTCATATTGGTATTTGTGTATTTTATCTTACCATCTTCCTTTTTTGTAGTTGATCCTCCTGTAGATGTGCTATCTGCAACTGTATATATCATTTTGTTATGGGTTTTAAGGTGTTTCCCAACGTCACCTTTTAGCTCCGCATGTTTTGAGTCATGCTGCTGACTTAGCTCCGCATGTTTTGAGTCATGCTGATGACTTAGCTCCACATGTTTTGAGTCATGTTGCTGACTACTAACTGTCTCTTTTAGTATTGGTACTTCGCTTTCTATTTTCTCCATTTTCTGACAAAGTATTGTCATTTTAGTTAGTATTTTTTTCCATTGTATCTTTCACTGGAGAGGTAATCTCCAATGAGATTTTTTTCAGTCTTGATTACTTCAATTGTAAATGTAATATTTAATATATTCAATACTAATCTCCTTATTTCTTTTGTTGTAACTGAATCTTGTACCTTTTTGGTTATCCACCACTTTACCTGTGTATTGTCTGTTCTCACAATAAATTTATTGTAAACAATATATGGTTCAAATGCTAATAACATTTATATAGTGCAAACAATTCTTTTCTATTTATTTCCCATTTTATTTGTGCTTCTGCATAGGATCCTGAGTGATATCTGCAATGGTGTTCTTTTTTTTCTTTGTCATATTTATATTTTAGGACTCCTCCATAACTGTGATTGCTCGAATCTGTTTTAACAATATAAGTAAATGATTTATTTTCATTGGGAAAATATAGTTTTGGTAGTTTCTTACATAAGTTTTTGATATGTCTTATATGTTCTTTATCTTTATTGTCGAAATGATATTCGACATCTTTCTTAAGTTTTTTGTGTAATGATTTTAAATGTTCTGCTAATTTTGGTATGTATTCTCTTACTTGGTTTACTAATCCTAGGAAGGATTGTAATTTCTTTTTTGTATCTACATTTTCATCAAGGGTGATTATTTTTTGTACTATGTGGGTTTGCATCTTTATCCCATTTTTATCTATTTGTATTCCTAGAAATTCTATCCGAGGTTTCATAATTTCTGCTTTCTTTTTACTTACGCTTATACCAGAATGTTTAATTATATGTATAAATTTCTCTAATAACCTGATAAGTTCATCTTGTGTTTTTGAATATAATAATATATCATCTATATAGACAATGCAATTTTCTAATTGATTAAAATAATTGTCCATAAAATGTTGGTATCTACCTGATGCATTTTTATATCCGAATGATAGAACATTCCATTCATAAAATTCTTGTGGTACAGTAAGTGCTGTTAGCTATTTGGATTCTTCTTCTAGTTTCAAGTGATAAAATCCTGATTTACAATCGAATTTACTGAAATAATTATATCCTTGTATCTTTCTTATTTTTAGTATCTTATTTGGTATTGGGTAATTATATGTTTTTGTTTTAGCATTTAAGTTGCGATAATCTGTGACCATTCTACTTTTACCTCGTTTTTGTTTACTATGTTTATTAACTATAAATGCTGGACTTGTATGTTTACTATTGCTTTCTTGTATATAATTATTCTTCAATAGTTCATCTATATGCATTTTGAATTCTTCTAAATCATTTATTATACAATTTTCATCTTTTAATTCAATTTTTACTTTCATCTTATGCTTTTTCCATCCTTGTAATGGATTTTCACTATATAATAATTGTAGTTGTTCGTTAATTATTTTAACTTTATCTATTGTAAATATGATAATTTCTAATTGTGTTATTTGATTTTTACTTATATTTTTCATTTCCTGGTTATTTTTTCACTTCCTTTTATCCATTATATGGGTTTACGTTGCTTATTATTTACTCATTTTGCTCTTATTTTATTTTCGCATGGTGTAGTAAACCACCAATGTGTTTTTGTTATAATATGTGGGTAAAATCTTTCTAAAAACGGCATTCCTAATAACATATCTTTTGTTGTAAATTCAAAATTGTACATTTCTTCTATTGTTAGTATTTTATCCCATATTTGTATTTTTATATTTTTTGCTTTATATGTAATCATACTACCTTCATTATTAAATCCTGTCACTATCATAGGTGTTTTAAATTTTTTCCATTTATCTTCTGGCAAACAATTATATTTATATATATTTGCTTCTGCTCCTGTATCTATCATGGGGGTATAATACCTGTTGTGGTATCCTTCTACAATAATTTTTGCAAGCATATATATTTTCATTATTCATTTTGTTCTTTTGATAATTATTTTCTTATTTTGGTAAGTTATTGTTAATTGTTCATTCTCTATATTATATGGTTAACTTTTTCCAACCATTTTATTCCTAGGGTGATGTTCTGGCTTACTTGGTAGATTTTAAATGGTATTACTAATGGTATTCCTCCTCTAATTATTTCTTTTTCTGTTATTTCTTCGTTTGTGGTTACTATCTCACTAGGTAATCCGGGGCATAAGTATCCTGTTTTTATAATTTTTATTTCTAACACTAATTCTCTCGTTATATAATTCTCTTCTTGTCCTGTGTTTATTAAAATTTTATATCTTCTTTGGTCTATTATTCCTGTTACAAAATAGTGGTGTGGTGTTATCTCTTCTGTATTTAATGAATTTTGCGATATTTCATAGTTTCTTTTAAATGTGCTTATTCTTGATGAGGTAGTTCTAGTTAATGTATTTGGTACATTTGAAGTACTCAATCTTTCTTTTACAATTTCTAAATCTTCTTCTATATCAATTTTTTTATAGCTATAGTCATTGTTGTCTATTATAGTAATTATTCTTTCAAAAGGATTTTCTATTTTTATTTTATCAATTTTATTTCTTGTCGTTACGTTATGTTTTGTTGTTAGTATATATAAGTTTTTACATCTTGCTGTAAATATTTTATTGCCTGGTGCTAGTTCTATTCCAGACATTTTCCAATATAGAACTAATGATTTATCTATATTTCTATCTGTTAATGCTACTGAGTAGTTGACACTTATTATAAATTTAAATTTTTGGTATATTAATATTCCTTTTACTGCACTAATTACTCTTTTTCTATAGGGTATATAATTCTATTATCTGCTAAATATATTTCAATAGGTGTATCTATTCCTTCTCTAAAACAAGTTTTTATCAATATTTCTGTTCCTCCTAAATGTACGTATTTTATGGGTGTTTTAGCTTTTATATCTTGTATTTATTTATTTATTATCCTCTTATTTAGTATAGGTATTTGTGCATTCCTTTTGTATATTTACAATCTATGATGTGTTCTTTCTGGCTAACTACATAGTTTTCGTCCTTTTGTCTTTTGAACCAATTTCTTAAGGTAGGTATTTCAAGTACTTTTTCAACACTTAATCTAATTCTTTTCCTTTTATTTGTTCAAAGATTGTATTATCAAATATAATTCTTTTGTTCTGATAATTCTTCATTTTGATAGTCTTCTTTGGATATTATTTTTATGTCATCCTCAGACATTTAGATTTCTTCATCATTATCTAGATCAATATTTATTTCTTCATTTCCTAATTCAGTTTCTATATCCGATACTTCATACATACTATCATTTTCACTTAATTCATAGTCTATGTAATCTATTAGCATGTATTTGTCATTGTCTTGGATTTTTAGGTAACTTACAATCTCTAGCTAAATGTCCTATCTTTCCGCAGTTGTAACAAGTACATTCTGATAGTTTTCTCTTTGGTCTATACGGTCTTTTTATTTTATAATTTTTTTACATAATATCTTTGTCTTGGTTTTTTGTAGTTATATCTAGTTTTGGTTTTTCTATAATTTTTGTGTCCTTTAGGTATTTATTTTTTCTAATATTTATTTGTACAACCAAACTGTGGTGTTGTTTTATCTTTACAACATGCTAGATTTTTAATTAGTATTTTCTCCTTTTTTATTTTTTCTTTTTGGTTTTCGCATAATTGTACAAACCATTGATGTAGAAATTTTATTCTAACTCCTAAAGTATCTGATAATCCTTCATTGTTCCAATCTTTAATTATTTTTGTACTAAATGGTTCTGATAGTTTTGTAAAATATTGTTGTCTTATTTCTTTTGCTTCATTTATATCATATCTTGCGTTATAATAATATTCTTTAAATGCACATGTGTATTATTATATATAGCACATTTTACATATAGCTAATTTTGTCATAAGTTGTCTATTTATTGTTTTTTTCTCTATTTTGTTCTTTTATTTCTGTAGTCATGCCACCAAATTCATTTTGTATTACTAATTCATATTTATCTAGTATATCTATATTTGTTGTTGATGGAGACCCATCTATTTTCTTATCATTCTTAAGTGTTTCTAGACTTTCTGGGGGTAAATTTTCTATCCATAATTTCGTTGTTCCAACAAATGTTCTTTCTATATATCGTGGCGTTACTTTTATTGTTATTTTGTTATCAATTAGTTGTTTAGATATATTTCCTACCCATAATAAGATTGCTTTATTTATATCTATAACACAATCTATATCTAAAAAGTTATATTGTTCAGTTATTGGTCTAGGCATCCATTTTTTATTCAATCTACTATTCCATATTGCATTTGTTCTATCTGATCGTTCATAATTATCTGTATAATAAATTGGTGTTGTCCATCTGGGACTACTCCTAGGACTATTATCCGGGGTTTTAACTCTTGATGTGCTAGGTTGATTTATATCTTCTGTATTTATTTCTAATTTTTTTTGCTTATTTTCTTGTTCTAGAATTTCTGTGTATGTTTCGCTTATATCACTTATTTTTTATTTTTGATCATTCATTGTATCTGATTCATTTATTTCGCCTATTTCAAGATTTTCATTTAATTTTTATTTCATCTTATTTATTTCATTAGTCAATTCAAGTTCTTTATCTTTTTTCTATCTGTTTTTCTTTTTGTTTGGTTTCATATAATAATTTCAGCTTAGCTAATTCTTTTTCTAATTCGCTTATTTTTGTATTTTTTAGTTCTTCTAGATGTTGTACTTCCTGCTTTGCTGGGTTTTTTATTTTTTCAATCTCTTTTGATTTATCTATTTCTTCGTTTTCCTTTGTTATTCTTACCATAGCTGTTAAACTATCTTCTAATTTTGCTGTTTCCTTTTCTAACATTAAATAAAAGTTATTTCCTATTTTTTTATATCGTCTTCCTAAATTTGAAAATATTATTTTTATTACTAATCCTTCTTGATTTTCATATATTTTTTCGTCTACTGCAAATTCTTCTTTATTTATTATGATTCATGTTGTAACTTATATCATGTTGTGATTTATATTCGAGGTAATTTATTTGTATTTCTAGCATAAATATAACTTTTCTTTGTGCTAATATTGATTTATTATATATTCCTGCTAACATATTTTCTTCTAGTCTTCCTTTTCTGTATTTTAACTCTTGTCTTATTTCAATTATTTTCTCTATCAGTTGTTGCTTATATATTTCTTTGTTCATATTGTTTTTTCAGATAACAAACATATTTATGTTCTGTTTTAGAAATTAGAAAGCCCTGTTGGCACATTTAACTATGCCAGAAATAGAGATGATGCACACTATTAGGTTTGTTTTCAGGTCTATTAGTTGCTAAAGATGGAAATTAAAATGTATAAAAAAGTAGAAAGCAAACTATTAACTCAATAGTTGTAGCTGAAAACTTTTCGAAGCAAAGTGTTCTTTTACTAACCATTTCCATTCTTTTGTATCTACTCCTCTTGGGACATTCTTAAGAGATAGTTGGATAGGCTTGTCCTTCACATATTTTGCATGCAAGTGTCCTTTCCATTTGTTCCATAACTCTTTCATCCATTCCAATATATGATCACGATGCTCATTCATATCAACACTTTTAAATTTGTGCTACAACAAGATGATTTGAGTTATTATTTTCAGAAGAAAAAAAAGAGGTATCAAAACATCAAGTGTATATTTGTTACCTCAACTGCTGCCCACATGTGATTCAATTTTTCTTGCTTAATATCATGTCACGATGATACCCTCAATAGACAAATATTACGATCACACACAATTTTTTCCAAATGCCTCAAAAAAAGATTGCTATTTGTTTCAACCGTTCGATTATTGTAAAAGGTGACTTTTAGGTTTTGTCCAATTTCAAGTGAAGCAACGTGTTTGCACATGTTTCTTCCTCGAACTCTTCTTATCTTTTTAGGATAAGATGACCCTACAAAAACATAATTTTATAAAAACTATAGCAATAAACTAGCTAATTGATACTTCCTAACATATGAATTCAAAATATCATACCTTTTTCTGTTGTTTGAGAGTGATTCAAAACTTGATCAATAGATGGAGGTAATGAAACATTCGTTTGCATATTCTCTTTCTTAAGAATCAATTTTTTCATTTTTTGAATTTCTTGATTAGCATATATGTTAGAATTCAATTTTGTGCATTTAGAAGGAGTTTGCATATGTGGATTATCAGAAACATCAATCTTGTCGAAAGATTCCACCTCATGTTCATCACTTCCCAAAGAGGAGCTCAAAGATCTAGTTCTCTTGTCAAGTCCCTTTCCTGTAGCACCTAGACTCACTTAACTTCATTAGTCATGGGAGACGCAATATCAATTTGCATATTCTCTTTCTCAAGAGCCATGGAGTTTTTATGCATCATTCATATTCCTTGACTAGTGGACATGATAGAGTTTTTAAGTCCTTGTCCATTCCCTGTAGAACCTGGAAAAAATCACGCAACTAATAGTTTAGCACAGTTTGCTCCATATTAAAGGTAAAAGGTCAGATAAGGTCCCTTAAAGTGAAAAAATAAAAAATATCTTACTTGTTTCAATTTCTTTGATGTACTTCTTAACTAGATCACTTGATTGAGGCAATGAATTACTGCTAGATGGCAGACCTCCCTTCTCACCCAAAGATTTAAGACCTCGTCCTCAACCTTTTCCAATAGCACCAGGCGCAACAAACGTATATCTGATAGTACTCTTCATATTAGAACCAATCTCATTTTCAATCTTCAATAGTTTCATCTTGAACCTGAAAAAAGAGACAAAACATTAAAAATTAAACTTGAAACTGCCTAATTATGTAGTAATAAAAGAAATTGTGTCATCATAACGTTGTATAATAAAATACTAATTCACAAAATATTCTTCACCTCATTAGTTCTTTTTCTTTTCTTTAGGGAAGGACTTCCTAACTCTACAATATCATCATCCATTTGTTCCACAATATCAAAGGAATCACGAGGTTGAGTCTTTCTCACTACTTGTCAACCTTTGTTGGAATTATCATTAGCATAAAACACTTGAGATGCTTGATTCGCTAAAATAAATGGCTCATTTGTTTTAAAAAATCTACTTGTATTAACACTCACAAAATCATTCTCATCCTTTTTAACTCCTTTTATTTCATCATACACATCGAACCAATTACATCGAAATAAAATAACTCTTCGATCCATGATAAATTGCAAATCAATCACATCTGTCAAAACTCCATAGTAATCTAGGTTCTCACTATCTTCATCATTCTCACCCAATACAACAACACAAACAATTTTGAGTCCTTAAATTGTTGTCATAATCTTGCGCATGAAACCTATATTCACTAACAACATAACCATTAAAACTCACTGAATATTTGGTGGAACCGCGTGAAAGTGAGAGTAGATCTTCCATGATCTGACTATCATCTTGTTTATGCAATTGCGCGATCTATCAACAAGATAATACTTAATATTTTAGAATGATTATTACAATAAAAAATATCATTTTTTAATATTTGTATATTACTCACTTTATCTTTAAAGCATTCAATAAATTGTCAACTCCATTCTGCATGAGACAAGTGTCTAGTATTCTCATAGCTTTGTGCAAACTCTCTATAAAATTGAAGTAAACCGTAAGTCCCATCTTAAAAGTAATTAACCTAAAAGAAATAAAAATAATGAGATGATATAAAAGAAATCTTCATACTTGAGATAAGGTAAGACTTCATCACAGTTCTTCGATATGTATATATGTGCTTGTTCTAGTTCATCTGCATCAAGCTCACATGGATTTTTAACTCCAAGATTTTTTCCAGGTTGACTAAAAATTGATAAACCACCACTCGATTTTTTTAAACCACCATCATAATTTCGTTCAGGACGGTTAAATCTTGTGTCGACCTTATGCAAATACCTTGAACATAAAGTCATACATTCATTTGTAATGTCGCCCTCGGTAATGCAACCTTATGGACATGCCCTATTACCAATGAGAGATTTCAAAAAATATAACCATCGCTCCACATGATACATCCACCGATAATGAATCGTTCCAGCTATCTTAGCTTCAGTAGCTAAATGAACAGGTTAGTGCACCATGACTTCAAAAAAAAGGAGGGAAAACCTTTTCCAACTTGCAAAGTTTTATGGGTATTTGTGCTTCAATTTGCTCCAAGTTTGTAATTCTCAACTCTTTTGATCCAAACACACTAAAAAATATAGATAATTCAATAAGAGGTTCACACACTTCTTTGGACAACATACCATGAAGTGCAAGAGGGAGTAGACGCTGCAAGAGAACATGACAATCATGACTTTTCAATCTAGATGTTTTGTGATTTTTCAGGTTCACACATTGAGAAATATTAGATGAAAACCCATCAGGAACCTTTAGATTCTTAAAGAAAAGGAACAATATGTGGTTATCTTCGGAAGACAATGTGTAGCATGCTTTTGGAACTTCAATTTTCTCCCCCTTTTGGATTGGGTGCAATTGTGGCCTAATGTACATCTCTTGTAAGTCTAATCGAGTATTAATTGTGTCCTTGGTCTTTCCTTTGACATTCATAATTGTCCCCATGATATTATCACATATATATTTTTAATATGCATAACATCCAAATTATGTCGTAACAAGAGACACTTCCAATATGAAAGTTCAAAAAAGATACTTTTCTTGTTCCAATTATCCATTCGGTTTTCATGTGATATCTTCTTTCTCATCTTAGGATCCTTTTATAACTGCAACCCTTCAATATCTTGCACTTGATTAAGTATCTCAACACCAGAACACTTTTTTGGTGGAGGCCTTTTCTCCATTGTACCATCAAATGACCCATTCTCACTTCGCCATTTGTGACTTTTAGAAAGATAACACCGATGACGCATAAAAAACTGCTTCTTACCCTTAGTTAATCGAATCGAGTAAGTGTCTTTATTACAACAAGGGCATGCCAATTTTCCTTTTGTGCTCCATCCTAATAAATTTCCATACGCTGGAAAGTCATTGATGATCCATAATAAAGAAGCATGCAACCTAAAATATTGCTTAGTTGATACATCATAGGTCTCTATACCAACTTCCCACAACTCCTTCAATTAATCTATTAAAGGCTCAAGATATGTATCAATTGCATATCCTGGACCATTTGGACCCGTAATAAGCATTGGCAAAATAAAATTTTCTTGCTTCATACAAAACCAAGGTGGTAAATTATAAGGGATAAGAACTACAGGCCAAATACTATGTGAGGTTTTTGAATTCCGGAATGGTTGAAATCCATCACTAGCAAGTCTAAGTCGAACATTTTGAGGATCAACCGCAAATGAAGGATGAAGTTCATCAAACGATTTCCATGCCATTGAATCAGTTGGATGCCTCATTATTCCATCATCCACTCTTTTATCGTTATGCCATGTCATCAGAGTAGATGTCTTGGTAGACATAAACAATCCCTGAAGTCTAGGATTTAAGGGAAAATAACATAAACTCTTTGATAATATCTTTTTATCTTTTTTATTCTTTGTTTTTCCACTATGCTTATATGTTTTCCATCTTGACGCACCACAAACTTTGCAAGAATCAAGTAAGTTATCCTCCTTCCAGTATAACATTCAATCATAAATACAAGCATCAATTTTGTCGTATGAAAGACCAATATCTTTAATTATCTTCTTTGCCTCATTATATTAATTTGGCAAATTGGAACCATCAGGCAATAACTCATCTTTAAACATTTCCGATAGTATTGTAAATGATGCATTACTCCAACGACCCATACTTTTGATATGAAACAATTTGATCAAAGTGGAAAGCTTTGAAGCTTTTGAATTTTCGTATAATAGACACTCGAAATCTCTTAATAGGTCGTAAAACTTTTTTGCTTCAACATTTGGTTCCTCTTCAATAAAGTCTTCACAACCAGTCTGTGTAGCTCCTCCATCAAGATTAGGATATAAATCTCTCAATAATTCTTCTACTTCATCTTCACTCTCATATTCTTCTAAAACATCGTGTTGTTCACCATCATCGTGTTCTGATTCGGATAATGGCTCACCCAAACGTTCTCCATGGTGATACCAAAAAGTATAATTGCGAATTATTCCATGTACTAGCAAAGTGCCTCAATTGTTTTACGAGTTCCTAAAGTTGTATTGTAACATTTGACACGCGAACATCATATTTCATATTCTTCTCCTGTTCTTTGAAAAGCATAATTCAAAAACTTTTGCACACTGCTCAAGTAGATTTCATCTAGTCGATTGTCAACAAGTTCCATCCACTGCTTACTAGGTGCCATAACCTTTAATAGGACATAAAGAGATTTTAAAAGATAAAGAAAAACAAAAAAAATCTAAGTGTCAAACAACTTGTTACAATCAGATAAACACAGTACTGTTGAATCTAAGGATAGATGTCACTAAGAATTATAAAAGTTTTTTCTTCGAGCCTACCAAGTATTGCAGTAACTAAATACACAACTAAATACAAGGATTGGAGCAGTAGTCATTTTTTCGTGTTGAGATATTGATCTCCATCCCTGAAGATTTCAAAGATATCATGGCACTACAAATAATAAATTCCAGAAGCTGGCAACTTGGATGATAAAATTAAATATAATGAAACCTAGCTGCAATTGAAGGAAAAGTGTTGAATTTTCTGCTCCAAAAATTTTAGGTAAGTTTTTCTAATATAGGACCAAGCAAAACAAAGAAACGATGAACCTTGTTCTGCCAAGAATGATGCAGAGGAGACTACTGCTTATTCACTGTTTAGAGTTCTCGATGAAAGTGCAAATGGCGTTCTTGATAAAGAAACCATGGACCTTGTTCTGCCAGTGATCAGAATGGTGGATTTCAAGCGCACGGGGGAGAAAAATCAAGCTTCAGAAAAGAATACTATATTAAATTAAACAAAGAAAATTTCTTGTTGTGAAATCCTTTGATGAAAATTATATGGAGACAAGAAAAACAGATCAACAAAAGGGAACTCAAATTGAAGCGAGAACAACTATTGAGAACCCAGATGTCCAGCATTTGATGAGAACAACTGTTGAGTGATTTAAATCACTAACTTCATTGTCAAACACTTACCACATCTAAAATAGGGAACTCAGATTGAAGCGAGTTTCAGCCCGCTCTATAATAATGAAACTATCTAGACAAACAACATTATAATAACTCTACAGTCATTGTTAATGATGAATACAAGAACAACATATCAAAAAAAGTAGTTCATTCTGATTCTAGAAAAGTGTTTTTAGTATCTTAGCTTTGGCTCCTAAAGTACATAAGCTAAGTGAACAAGAATTTGAGTATAATATGATATTTGATTAAGATTATATGGATAGGGACACCATAGTGAATGAATTATATAAAATACTAAAGGAGTTCAAGAAGTAGCCATGTATTCGAAATTATATACTCTGAACTATTCAAATGGTGGATTAAAAGGGAGTTGAGAAGATTTGAAGGAAGATTAAACTTGAATATGGGACAGCATTGCGAATAAAAAATTAAACGAATTAAAAAATAAACCTAAAGAAGAATTTAATAACACATTAGTAATAAAGATACAAGAAATAAAGACAGAATTAGAATTAATAAAAGAAATAGTTCTTTCATGATAGATTTAATAGAAGCAGAAACTAATAAAGAAGCAATAAAATTAATAGAAAAAAGAATAACCCTTCCATCAGACTATAAAGATTTTATCCCATCTTCAAAATCAGATCAAGTTATTATACAACAAAATAATATAATAATATCGCTTTTATTATGTCTAAATAACAAGATAGATAGAAACTATAAAGAAAAATTTGAAAGAAAAGATACAACTGGAATAGGAGAACTAATAGAAAAGTTAAATAAAATAGAAATTACTCCTCAAAAAGAAAAAATAATTAAAAAAGAACAGAAAAAATGGACATTTTTCCAACTAGATCAAGAGATAAGAGATCAGAACCTAGTTACACCCAGAATAAAATAAGTAATAACTTTATATCAAAAATATTAAATAGAAAATCAAGAGAAGAAAATAATCAACAATTAGGAGAAATAATAGACACAGATAAAGATATACAAATTTTTCAACAAAATCAATTAAAATTATTAAATCCAAAGGTACTATATAATACAAATTCAAAATCTCAATTATATAGACACTATAGAGAAGAACAACTATCAGTATTAGGAAAAAATGCAGTATCGTTACCACTAGTAAACACTGAATCTATAAAAGAAATAGAATATGTTAAAAAAGATCTAATGCATATAGGACTAATAGTTATAGGAATTAAAGGATTAACTAGAAAAAATTTAGGAACAAAAGCATTAATTACTATATACGATAATAGATGGTCAGATGTAAAAAAGGCAATTATAGGATTAACAGAAGTAGACATGACTAATAATGAAGGAATTTTCTACATAAGTCCAGACTTTATGATGAATTTAAAAGAATTTGGAACTAAAATAAAAATAGGAATACAAACTAAAGGATACGAAGAAATGAGTAGTGGAAAAAATTTATTAATATGTGTAGGATTCCTAGGAAAAATGACAGATAATAGTAATACTAGATTTAAACTACAAATAAACGATGTAGTAGAAGTAATGGGAAATAAAGGGATAAAACTAATAAAACCAATAAAAATAGACCCTGAAGAGTATGCAGGATTAGAATGGAAGTTAGGAAACTTTAAAGAAAAAGAAGCATTAACACCAGACGCTCACTTAATATATACAAATTCTAAAGGAGAACCTTCAATTAGATTTACAGATTACAATTATGAAGCTCAAAAAGACTTTGAAGAAGAAAGTACTATAGAAGAAATGCCTTTAGAAGGAATGAATATGGAAATAACATTAGAAGAAGATTATGCAGTAGATATAGCTATAGAAAAAGCAAAAGAAATATGCAAAGAAAATAATAATAGACTTTTTACATGTAAAGGATGTAAATTAAAAGACTTAAATTTAGAACAGACCATATCTCATTTTAAAAAATGTAATCAAAGAAATGATAATAAAGGATATAGATTAGAAAAAGATTTACAAGATAAATTAGAAAAAAGCAATAATATAATGATACAAATACAAGACGATGATAGTGAAATATTCGAATTAGAATCTATACTTAGTCAGAAAGAATTAATGGAAACAGCTAGTTCTAGTAGTCCATTTCAAAGAACAAATGAACAAGGACATACTGCGGATAATAGCACAGGGAATATACCACGAAGAAGAGTATATAGACAAGGAGATACTCCGACAATAGAAGTAAAACCTATGGGAAAAAGAATGCCTATAGAAGAACCAATAATACTCCAAGAGGGAGGAAGTAAAGGTAAAATCTTAAATATAGCAGCACATGATCCACAAAGGTGGAATTCAGTAATAGACTTATGGAAAGGAATAGTAGTAGCAGACTTTATAAAAAATTATACAGAAACTGATGCAGAGACAATGTACAAATATTTAGAAACGTTTTTAGGAGAATCAACTAAAGCTTTATGGGAAGCTTATAAAGTAGAATTCCCATCAGAGTTTCAGTATTTAGTGTCATTAGGACCAAATCCTTATAACTTTACAAATAAAGTACATACATTAATAACAGGAGAAGATCCAAATAGTGGATTATTAGCTTTACAACGAAATGCTGTAATAAAATTAGAACAATTAAGTATAAGTAATTGGTATTATATAAAGAAATTTTTAAATGATTACTTCTATTATTGTACAATCAGTGGAAATGCTTTTGATCAAGACTTAGGCAAAAAATTATTTAATAAACTACCAGGAGCCTTAGGAAGAGAAATAGAAGAAAGATGGACTAAAAGAGAGGGAGTAATACAAAACCCTCAAGCTAAATGGTCAATAGGACATAGAATACAACATATAATGGAAATACTACAAGAAAAATGTACTAATCTACAAATACAAAAGCAACTAAAACAGAATGAAATGAATTTCTGTAAAGACATAATATATACAACTCAAAGTTATGATAAAGACCAATATAAAAAGAAAAGATATAAAAAATACCATCCACAAAATAATAAGAAAGGATATTTTCTTAGAAAATCCTCAGCAAGGAAACCATATTTAAAGAGAGATAGACATGTTAGAAAATACAGAACAGATAGAAATTATAAAAACAAGCTAGAATGTTTAACATGTGGAAGTATAGAACATTTAGCAAATACTTGTCCTAAAAGATATAATGCTAAAACTAGAAATGCACAACTAGTAGAAGAATTTAATGAAGCATTATTAAATGTAGACGAATATATGTCAGACAATGAAAGTATTTACTCTATAGTAAGTATTGATATAGACGAAAATAACAAAGAAGAAGATTCTTCTAATTCAGAAGGAGAAGAATTAATTAATGAAATAGGAATAGAAGACTTGAATATAGATAATCTAAAATTAAATTTTATGAATATAGTAGAATGTGAACATGATTTTGAATAGGATACTGGATTAGATAGTAATCCATGTAACTGGTGTAAATGGTACCCAAGCAAACATAAAAGAGCTAAATGTAATAAATGTTTTATAGAAGGATGTATAAATTGCATAGAGACTCAATTAGGAATAATAACTCAGAAAAGAAAAGAAATATACACAGATGAACCTCTAATAAACTTAAAAGTACTAGTACTAGAAGCAAAAATAAAAGAATTAGAAGAAAGAATAGTAAGGTTAGAAAAAGGAAAAAATATACAACAGGAACAACCAGTAGATAATCAAGAATTAATGAATGAAGAATCTAATACTTTAATATGTAATGAAGACAAAAACATAAATACTATCAAAATATTAGCAAAACTTCATATTGGAAAATATGAAATAGAGACTTTAGCATTAATAGATTCAGGATGTACTAAAAGTATTCTAAATAAAAAGATTGTACCCATAGAATTAATAAAAACTTTAGAAAAACCACTCGCAGCCATGCAAATGGATAGAACACATAATATATATAGACATTATATAGATAAAGCTCAAATAAGTTTCTTAAATACTTGTTCAGAATTTTATAAACCCACCTATAAAATGGATAAAATATGGGTAAGAGATCTGGATATAAGGGTAGATTTTGTGTTAGGACTAGATTTTATATTACATAACAAAGGAGGAATTTTAATAACCAGAGACGGAATACTTTTTATGAAAAATACTACTTATACTTCAGTTTTAACTAATAAAATTGAAACTAAATTAAAACAAAAAGAAAAATGTTGTGAAAATTTAAAAATGATAGAGAATGTACTAAAAATAATTGTAATATACTATATGAAAATATACTAGACATAGAAGAAGAAGACCAAATAATTAATAAAAATTATGTTTTAATAGAAATAGAAACAGAACTATATAACTTTAAGACAGGAATACAGAAAAAAGGAGAAAAAAGAAAAGAAAGAAAAGACTCACTAAAAACACTCTCAAAAAATTCCCAAAACAACCTTTTTCATAAAACTATCTTTTAGACATTGTAAAAAGATTTTCAGATTTTGGTTCCTTAAGTAATTTTTTTGTTTAAAAAGCTTGGAAGCTTTTCGGGTTTCCCGAAAGGGAAACTTCACTCTGTTCTTATAATGTAAGTTTCATATTTATGTTTCTAGTACAACTTCCCATATATGTAAATTATATGTGTTAAGTTCATGTAAATACATGAGTTTTTTAAATTTTGTTAAGTATATATTATCATGAATCTATTTTACCTAGTATATGGTTAGTCTCTTAGCCTCTTAAAATTATTGATGGATTAACTTGTAAATTCCTAGGAAATTGTGGGGTAAGTTCGAAAGTTCATGAATGAACTATGAATGACCAAATCCGGGGTGGAGTTAAAGAAAATTAATTTTAAGAACAAAAGCTAAGAGAAAGAGATGAACAGTAAAAATAGATTAATGAATGGACAGAGTAAGCAAAAAAAAAAAAAGGGAAGTAAAACTAGAACTTAATATGAGAATTACAAAATAGAACAAGAAAGAGTGAAGGAGTACTGAGTAGGACTTTACAACATTTAGAAAAAACCACTTATAATTTTATTGAAATACCTTATTGATTTAGAAAAAACCACTTATAATTTTATTGAAATACCTTATTGAAAATTCTAAATGTTGTAAAGTCCTACTCAGTACTCCTTCACTCTTTCTTGTTTAATTTTGTAATTCTCATATTAAGTTCTAGTTTTACTTCCCTTTTTTTTTTTACTTACTCTGTTCATTCATTAATCTATTTTTGCTGTTCATCTCTTTCTCTTAGCTTTTGTTCTTAAAATTAATTTTCTTTAACTCCACCCCGGATTTGGTCATTCATAGTTCATTCATGAACTTTCGAACTTACCCCACAATTTCCTAGGAATTTACAAGTTAATCCATCAATAATTTTAAGAGGCTAAGAGACTAACCATATACTAGGTAAAATAGATTCATGATAATATATACTTAACAAAATTTAAAAAACTCATGTATTTACATGAACTTAACACACATAATTTACATATATGGGAAGTTGTACTAGAAACATAAATATGAAACTTACATTATAAGAACAGAGTGAAGTTTCCCTTTCGGGAAATCCGAAAAGCTTCCAAGCTTTTTAAACAAAAAAATTACTTAAGGAACCAAAATCTGAAAATCTTTTTACAATGTCTAAAAGATAGTTTTATGAAAAAGGTTGTTTTGGGAATTTTTTGAGAGTGTTTTTAGTGAGTCTTTTCTTTCTTTTCTTTTTTCTCCTTGCTTCTCTTGTCTTGA
This sequence comes from Solanum lycopersicum, assembly GCF_036512215.1. Classification (NCBI taxonomy): domain Eukaryota; kingdom Viridiplantae; phylum Streptophyta; class Magnoliopsida; order Solanales; family Solanaceae; genus Solanum; species Solanum lycopersicum. The sequence goes on from NC_090806.1 coordinate 24,872,957, forward strand.
TAACGTCTGCTTTTATAGGTGTCTTCGGACTTCAAACTCCGGATTTCAAATGGAAAAAGGGAATCTTATCACTTCAGCCGGGTACACATTTGGGCCCCATCGTCACGTGAAGTTATTGTCCTTTCTTCTTGCATTATTGTTTCTGGAATCTGATTTATCATCCTTTATCTTATCTCTTTTCCTGAATACGACGCGTCCCAACAGTTTTTCCACATGTGTGGTAGTGAGTAAAGTGGGACTTACATTTTTTTGACTAAAGAGGCATCCCTCTTTTAAGTGTAATAATATGATAAGATAATATTTAAAATATTTATTATTATTATATATATATATATATATATATATATATATATATATTTTTATGTGTCTAAATTATGCAATGCAATTGAATCAAAACTTGCTCCTGAGTCATCATCATTTGGGTCTTGGGCAAATTGTATTGAGTCTTCAAAATTATCCGAATTATTTGGGCTAGGAGTAGAAATTTGTCTTGGGCTTTGTATTGGGCTTGGGTTTATATGTTTGTCTTTTTCTTGTTTTTGTTTGAGTAGTTTTTCTACAGTCTGGGTTATTAGGAATTCTAACTCTTTATTCTTTTGGGCTTTTTTTAACTTTTCGTCTGATTGTCTGGTTAAATGAGAGTGGTAATTTTCTTCTTGAAGATGAGCTTTCGTCTCTCTCACTTTTTGGCAAAGTGACAGCCATTAACGGGTTTGAGAAGTCTTTACCGGCCACCGTTTGAACCGGACTAGCTGTATCATTATCCGATACAGTGGATTTCTTAGCATTCAGTGGGGAATGCACACCCATCTCATCCATTTTTGTTTGGGATGGAAAACCCTGCGTATCTGTCTGAGTTTGTATATTCTTACCTTTGCTTTCCAGTTTGCTGAGTCTTTCTCTGAGCTTGGTATTTTCTTCTATTAAGGCTTCATTTTTTAAATTTAGCCTTTTGAATGCTTCAGTCATGGATGAGCAATGGTCGCAAAATATAATTTTGTTTGTGTCTTTTTGGATGTTATACTGTGGGATTTTTTCTGGGTTTTGTCTGAGAGCTGGAGAAATATAATAATTTGGTCCTAAAATTCCTCTAGCATAGTCTAAAGCTTCTGTAAAATCGTTAAAACCTTTGAAAAGTGGTTTATGAAAATCTTTAATTGAGTCTAAAACTTCTATCCATGTTTGGAAAACACCATTTGTCTTACCATGAACTACTACATAATATTTAAATTTATTATCTTTATTTTTATTAGTAAAATAGTATCCTAAAGCATTTAGAACAGCAATTATGTATTTAGTATCTTTTTTATTATGTGCTATCCATATGTTATCTATAAGACATGTCTGTTGTTTGTCTAATTGACAATTAGGTAAATGTCTAAAAGTTAAGTTTGACGGTCCATATGCAATTAGGTTTTGTAATCCAAATTGCATTCTTTCTACTTTAACATCGTCTATTTTATCTAATGATTTAAAATGTAAATTAGCTAATACTGTCTCTTTATAAGAGTCTGCCAAACCTGAGGTTAAAGGTTGAACCTTTTTACCTTTGTCTGATAGTAGAGGTCTCATTCTGTAAAATTTAAACTTTAATTAGTAATCTACTTAATTGATCTGCTATATTATTATCATTTCCTTTAATATGCTCAAAATTTATAGAAGGGTAAATAGATATTGTATCTAAAAATTTTAACCATCTTCTTCTACTGCTAGTTTTATCATTAATTTTTTGATGGAACTTTACTATTGCTTCACAATCTGTTCTTACTAATATTTCTGGTTTATTTAAAATATAAATTCTAAAACTATCTAAACCATATATTACTGCTAAAATTTCAACATCTATACTAGCCTTATTACCTTTTTCTTTAAATTTTCCACTTTGATAGGCGCATATCTTTTCTTCTTGTTTAATACTATATTTATGTGGTTTTGATTTTAGTACTGCACCCCATCCTTCAAAGCTTCCATCTGTTTCTATTATTAAATAATCTGTTTCTAGTGGCATATTTAAATCAGGAATGTTTTTTATTCTTTCTTTTATTTTTTGTACTAATTTTATGTCTTCTATATTAAAATTTCTTTGTCCTTTATTTCCGGTTTTAGAATATAATGGTCCTGCTATTTTTCCTAAATCTTTTATAAAAGGTCTTGCATAATTAACTATACCTAGAAATTTTTGTAATTCTTTTAAATTATTTAATTTGTCTGGCATATCTAATGCTTTTTTAGCTATATGAGGTTGTAATTTAACCTTTCCTTCTCCTAAAATAATTCCTAAAAAATTTATATAATTTTTACATAATTCCATTTTCTTTTTACTAGTTATTATTCCGTTATTAACAAATAGTCTAAAGACTGTTTGTAAATGTCCTAAATGCTCTTTTATATTTCTACTAAATACTAAAATATCATCTACATATACTAAAACAAATCTTTTATATTCTCCAAATATTTTATCCATTTTTCTTTGGAAAATTGGAGGTGCTGTTTTTAAACCAAATGGCATTACTAACCATTCGAAATGTCCTTCAGGACAGTTAAAAGGAGTCCATTCTATACTGTCTGGATGCATCTTTATTTGCCAATATCCTGATTTACAATCAAATTTACTAAAAATTGTTTTTCCTTGTATTCTATTTATTAATTCTGTCTTGTCTGGTAGTTTATATCCGTTTGTTCTAGTGTTGTCATTTAATCTTTTATAATTTATAACCATTCTAGCTTTTCCTCTAATTATTTCACTATGATTTCTTACCATAAATGCTGTTGATCTATGTTTTGAAGTAGATCTTCTTATTACTCCTAATTCTAATAGTTCTTTAATTTGTATTTTAAAATCTTCTAGATCTTGATTTGTAGCTTCTATTGAGGCAGTTTTAATTATATATTCTGGATTTATTATGTTTAGTTTACATACTTCATGATTATTTTCCCAATATTTTAAGGGTTTTTCTCCTATTATTTCTATTTCATCTAAGATTTTTACTATATTATCTAAGTCTTGTTGATTCTTTATTTCTCCTATTTTCTGTATTCCTGTCTTAAAGTTATATAGTTCTGTTTCTATTTCTATTAAAACATAATTTTTATTAATTATTTGGTCTTCTTCTTCTATGTCTAGTATATTTTCATATAGTATATTACAATTATTTTTAGTACATTCTCTATCATTTTTACAATTTTCACAACATTTTTCTTTTTGTTTTAATTTAGTTTCAATTTTATTAGTTAAAACTGAAGTATAAGTAGTATTTTTCATAAAAAGTATTCCGTCTCTGGTTATTAAAATTCCTCCTTTGTTATGTAATATAAAATCTAGTCCTAACACAAAATCTACCCTTATATCCAGATCTCTTACCCATATTTTATCCATTTTATAGGTGGGTTTATAAAATTCTGAACAAGTATTTAAGAAACTTATTTGAGCTTTATCTATATAATGTCTATATATATTATGTGTTCTATCCATTTGCATGGCTGCGAGTGGTTTTTCTAAAGTTTTTATTAATTCTATGGGTACAATCTTTTTATTTAGAATACTTTTAGTACATCCTGAATCTATTAATGTTAAAGTCTCTATTTCATATTTTCCAATATGAAGTTTTGCTAATATTTTGATAGTATTTATGTTTTTGTCTTCATTACATATTAAAGTATTAGATTCTTCATTCATTAATTCTTGATTATCTACTGGTTGTTCCTGTTGTATATTTTTTCCTTTTTCTAACCTTACTATTCTTTCTTCTAATTCTTTTATTTTTGCTTCTAGTACTAGTACTTTTAAGTTTATTAGAGGTTCATCTGTGTATATTTCTTTTCTTTTCTGAGTTATTATTCCTAATTGAGTCTCTATGCAATTTATACATCCTTCTATAAAACATTTATTACATTTAGCTCTTTTATGTTTGCTTGGGTACCATTTACACCAGTTACATGGATTACTATCTAATCCAGTATCCTTTTCAAAATCATGTTCACATTCTACTATATTCATAAAATTTAATTTTAGATTATCTATATTCAAGTCTTCTATTCCTATTTCATTAATTAATTCTTCTCCTTCTGAATTAGAAGAATCTTCTTCTTTGTTATTTTCGTCTATATCAATACTTACTATAGAGTAAATACTTTCATTGTCTGACATATATTCGTCTACATTTAATAATGCTTCATTAAATTCTTCTACTAGTTGTGCATTTCTAGTTTTAGCATTATATCTTTTAGGACAAGTATTTGCTAAATGTTCTATACTTCCACATGTAAAACATTCTAGCTTGTTTTTATAATTTCTATCTGTTCTGTATTTTCTAACATGTCTATCTCTCTTTAAATATGGTTTCCTTGCTGAGGATTTTCTAAGAAAATATCCTTTCTTATTATTTTGTGGATGGTATTTTTTATATCTTTTATTTTTATATTGGTCTTTATCATAACTTTGAGTTGTATATATTATGTCTTTACAGAAATTCATTTCATTCTGTTTTAGTTGCTTTTGTATTTGTAGATTAGTACATTTTTCTTGTAGTATTTCCATTATATGTTGTATTCTATGTCCTATTGACCATTTAGCTTGAGGGTTTTGTATTACTCCCTCTCTTTTAGTCCATCTTTCTTCTATTTCTCTTCCTAAGGCTCCTGGTAGTTTATTAAATAATTTTTTGCCTAAGTCTTGATCAAAAGCATTTCCACTGATTGTACAATAATAGAAGTAATCATTTAAAAATTTCTTTATATAATACCAATTACTTATATTTAATTGTTCTAATTTTATTACAGCATTTCGTTGTAAAGCTAATAATCCACTATTTGGATCTTCTCCTGTTATTAATGTATGTACTTTATTTGTAAAGTTATAAGGATTTGGTCCTAATGACACTAAATACTGAAACTCTGATGGGAATTCTACTTTATAAGCTTCCCATAAAGCTTTAATTGATTCTCCTAAAAACGTTTCTAAATATTTGTACATTGTCTCTGCATCAGTTTCTGTATAATTTTTTATAAAGTCTGCTACTACTATTCCTTTTCATAAGTCTATTACTGAATTCCACCTTTGTGGATCATGTGCTGCTATATTTAAGATTTTACCTTTACTTCCTCCCTCTTGGAGTATTATTGGTTCTTCTATAGGCATTCTTTTTCCCATAGGTTTTACTTCTATTGTCGGAGTATCTCCTTGTCTATATACTCTTCTTCGTGGTATATTTCCTGTGCTATTATCTGCAGTATGTCCTTGTTCATTTGTTCTTTGAAATGGACTACTAGAACTAGCTGTTTCCATTAATTCTTTCTGACTAAGTATAGATTCTAATTCGAATATTTCACTATCATCATCTTGTATTTGTATCATTATATTATTGCTTTTTTCTAATTTATCTTGTAAATCTTTTTCTAATCTATATCCTTTATTATCATTTCTTTGATTACATTTTTTAAAATGAGATATGGTCTGTTCTAAATTTAAGTCTTTTAATTTACATCCTTTACATGCAAAAAGTCTATTATTATTTTCTTTGCATATTTCTTTTGCTTTTTCTATAGCTATATCTACTGCATAATCTTCTTCTAATGTTATTTCCATATTCATTCCTTGTAAAGGCATTTCTTCTATAGTACTTTCTTCTTCAAAGTCTTTTTGAGCTTCATAATTGTAATCTGTAAATCTAATTGAAGGTTCTCCTTTAGAATTTGTATATATTAAGTGAGCGTCTGGTGTTAATGCTTCTTTTTCTTTAAAGTTTCCTAACTTCCATTCTAATCCTGCATACTCTTCAGGGTCTATTTTTATTGGTTTTATTAGTTTTATCTCTTTATTTCCCATTACTTCTACTACATCGTTTATTTGTAGTTTAAATCTAGTATTACTATTATCTGTCATTTTTCCTAGGAATCCTACACATATTAATAAATTTTTTCCACTACTCATTTCTTCGTATCCTTTAGTTTGTATTCCTATTTTTATTTTAGTTCCAAATTCTTTTAAATTCATCATAAAGAAAAAATTTGTAAGGAGAGGCTTACGTAGGGTTGGCGTAGTTTTATTTTTTTAAAAAAATTACAATAATATCTTAATTATTATTTGAAGGGTGGAGAGAGGGGAGAGAGGGGGGGGGGGGAGGGAGATGTAAGAACTTCTTTGTAAAAAATTATAAAAAGAATATTTTTAAAAGAAAACCTTAAAAGATATGGCGGAAGTACGGTGATAGGAAGTGGTGGAATCGGATGATCCAAATATTTTACATTTTATTTATAAGTAATAGTTTTGTCCATAACTTTATTTATTACTAGTAATTTATTTAATTTTTTTCAAGATAGAATATTTTGTGCATTTGAAATGTGATGTGTCAATTTTTTTTAAATAAAAGAGAGTGTACTATACACATTATGACCAGAGTGTAAAAAAAAGAGAGATTTGTTTTTCATCTGTCCATTTTTACTTGTTCATTTTTTCTTTTACAGTTATAGCTAATAATTGTCCATTTTTGACAAATCAAGTGAAGGAAATTTTTTTCACTTATTATACTCCCAGTTAAATGACTAATTATTTTGAAAAATATAAAAACTTTTTATCCACTACATAACTAATAGAGGTATAATACGTCATTAATTATTTTCTTAATTGGTGCGCCAAATTAAAAGTGGACAAATAAAAATGGACTCAGGGAATAATAAGTGCTATTTTAATTATGAAGTTCACACTCTCTATGTTTAGATATTTACAAAGATAGTTTACATGTGTTTTTAACTCTTTTCTCTAATTTGTATTTAAACATAGTAAATTGTTGAATTAATATTTTAAATGAAATGATTTCTACTAATGAAGAGTGTTGTATCCTTCGCTACCAATAGTTCTATTCAAATTCGACATTTTAAAATTATAGCTGTTATTCTGCAGAGAAAGTTATTTTTTCTTAAAATTCTTATTTTTTTCACATTCAAAAGATTAAGTTCACGTTTTATCCTTCTTAGAATAATTTCTTCATTATTTGTTTAGTGTTGAAATGAATAAGCTATCTTATCCACATAATTATTCGTATACAATTTCATAACAATCTTGAAGAGAAAGAAATATTTTCATATTTAATTAATATCCCCAAAAGAATGAATGCTGAAAATTTTATTTAATGATGGAGTAGCTAGTTATGTCTTTCAACCTTGTATGGCATCCTATATTATTGACTAGTAACAAATACAAATAATAACTGTAATCATATATCATTAATCTCCGAGTGCTGAAAATAATAGAATTTATTTATGAAAATAAATGAAATAGCTTCCAAAAAGAAGCATAGAATAGAAAGCCCTACAAGACAAAGAAAAACTTAAGCACGCATTAAATAAAACTTGTCAATGTATCATATCATATCCTACCTAATTGTGTAGTATGTTAGCTCTATGTACCCTTGTATATAGTATTGACAAGTAAGATATTATTGTTTGCAAATATGGAATGGATATATGGTTGGCTATACATTGTGACCATTGGAGTTGATGAGGAATTCTTCTTCTTTATCTTGTTGATCACCCAAGTAGAGTTGAGTATTTGATGATTTGTTGTTGCTTATCTTGTTCCACTCATTTTCTACACGGAAGAAAACCCACTGGAAACGACGGAACATCTCAAGAGCAGTTATTGTGAATACTGTGAGGTAATTGTGTCGGAGATGGGCAGACAACTTGTATGTCCACGTGCATCGCAATATTAGGTTGCTTCCGATTACCCAAAAGTACACCTACACTATGGATAATTTAATTTGGGCTCTAAAAACAATTAAAGTAAATTATGGATAGGCTTACTTACCCATTTGCGTCCGTATAAGTAATGTGATAAAATATGTGGTTTGTTGAACTTGAAAACCACAGTGAAACAACTAAAACACCAAAGGAAACAACTAATTACTCTATTATTATTATTATCAACATAATTATTAAATAGCTGTAACCTTTGCATTGAGGTAAAACTTAATTCACTCACCTTAAGTCCCAATCTCTTGTCAGATCCCAATAAAATGAATAGAGACAGTTCACAACGGCTGAGACAAGCCACAAAGGTCTATAAAGGTTAACCCACTTGTCAGGGAATACGTGATACTGAAGGGCTGACACAAATATCACTGGTACTGCTGTTGAATATTTTAAAGCTGAAATAAAATATTCTAGTTTAAATACAACCCACATGCAATTAAAAATAATGATACATCATCCATTTTCTGAAACTAGTAACTTTATGTATCTCAAACTCAAAAGAATTGGAAATTTACCATTGAACAGGCTAGTCTTATCTCTAGTATCCTTGTATTGCCGTAGACATTGAAATAGACGAAATAGATAAGGCAATACAAGAACTATAGGAATGGCAACTGAGTGACTGCCACAAACAGAATCACCTTCAAACCATGCAATCGTAGCAACCTGCATATGCATCATTATTCATCTTTTTCAGATAATTCAATTAATTAATGCCAACAATTTGATCCTTTCACAATATACTATGAATTCAATCGGGAAAAAACTTTATGATATATTTCACTAGCAATTATTAATTGGATTTAGGAAGGCAGATGTTAATAATCCATGGTGGACTCAGAAATCTTAACATTTTCATCAGTGTACAATATAGTACCATTTATCTCTAGGCTACATGCAAAGAGAGTTGGTCACCTTATCTATAACATTTTCTCACATTTGAAAAATTAAATTATACCATCACAAAGATACCATTTCATTTTTAGTGAAAATCATATGCAAGTTACTCTTACTACTAAATCATCCAGAAAGGAAAAGAGAAAAAGAACCTATACGCTTTCCCTATGGGTTTTAAAATGTGTTGATGGAAAATGAGAGGTGTAATTTTTATGAAGCGTTGTGATTTTTATAAAAGGTTTTCACCTTTTCAAAAGATTGTGACTTTTGCAAAGGTTTGTGACGTTTCCGGTAAGGTACAATAAGAACATTTCCACACTATCCTTTGTTTTCTATAAATTATGTGATTTCCTCTCATTTTAGTTGTACACTCTGGACTACTGCTACTATTACTAAATCTAGTATTCTCAGCATACTTTACTGCCATTGAGTGGTTCGCTGACACCGAGGTTTTAGGCACACCCGATACACCAATGAATACGATCGTTTTATATTGGGAGGATATATTCCATTAGCCTAGGGTACTTGAGGGGAATAATTTTCTTAATTAGGCACTGTGCGTTCAGTGGATTCAATTTTCTTTCTTTGAGAAAACTATTTTTATATTGTTTCTAATTCGTTTCTGATTCTATTTTTTTCTAGTAGTTTTAATTTTCTAATTTGAAAATACTCTTTAAACTTTGTTGTTTCTTACCAAGTTCTTCAAAATTTTATTCTAAGTATCTTAGGAATATAATATGAACAACAATTCTTATTGTGCTTTGGGACTGAACTTCCTCTTTCCAGGGCACTAAATTATAATTATGCAGAAAGAAACTTACCCTGGGAAAAAAAGTAGGATACCTCCTACAAAGGGTATTTCTCAGTCAGTCTCTGTACAATCTACATACATATTAAAGGGTCGTTGAGTTTATAATGTCTAGTTTTGCATGATTTATAATATGGGAGGTGTAAAATAATACAAAAATTGTTTTGTCAAAGTGTGAAATGAGTGTTGTGAGATGAACAATACATGGTTGTTGTGCAATCCATGGATTCTTGTAGAGGGATTGGGATAACAAAGTAAAAGATTAGTTTTTGTTTACAACTTTGACTTGCGATAAACCAATTATTAATATGAATGTGGTGTAAAACATATAAAGCTTGGATCTGAGTACCAAACATGATAACTATGAAAGAAGGTCTCTGATTTGGTCTCATATCTGAGTACCAGCAGGCACAACAGAGACTTAGTGTTAGTGCTGATATTTTGAAATGGAGTAACATATGCACATCCAAGCTAAGTAGCATTAAAATAATTGTCTGTCAATAATCTCTGAAAAAGAAAGTTATAACTAACCTGTCGATGAACCATTCTACATACTGAACGCTCCAAATCAGAAAATACCTGTGCATTATGAATAGCGTTAGCATTACCAAATGCCAAGGGCACAAGTTTTTCTGTCAAAAGGAAAGAAGAGGTTGTGTACCTTTGACATAGATGTTAATATATCAGCCAGGAAGAAGTCAGCAAAAGCTATTGCCTGCAAGAATCAAATTAGAATTTTATATCTGATCGATTCACATAATGAATCATATTTTATTTTATTAGTCTTGTAAAACTCATGTTTCATGGAATTGTAAACTATGATTAAGATATATACTCCGAGAAAAGAATATACTTTGGTCCTTTGTGAAGTGAGTATTAGACAACCAAAAGAATTCCAGAATTTTTCCTAAAGTAAACCGAAAAGAGTTTACAGTCTGAAGCAAGCAAATAAATAGGTAGATTGTGTCACTTTTAAGACAAACAAAGAAATGTCAATTATTTTACCACTGGGAGAGTTTAAAATATTTTTTGATTTACAAGATCAGCACGCTTCTTGTTATAATACACAAACATTCAAGTAACGCAAACTTGCCTGCAGCGGGAAAACTATCCTCCAAAGTGTTCTTAACAAAAAGTAGCGAGATGATAAATAGAAAATATGAAAGGGACAAAGCAGAGCCATGGCGAAAGCAGCATATAGGAGCACCTGCAATTGCATAAATTAATTCATTAACAAAGCATATTTATAGAACATAGGACAATTAGAACCTTGTATTCTTAATAGGATAAATTAATTTAAACATTTAATGCGAGTGAGTCACTAACACATTAGCATTTTGTATGAGTAAGCAGAAGCCAAAGTTGTCCCATGTTATAAATTTACCAAAGCTTCTTTTCTTTAAAATTTAGTATGACTAGTTCAAATACATAAAGTTAGATTAGGATAAGCAAATAAGTATCATTCAATTGGTGAAGGAAGCATCTATTACACTGGTTGAGATGCAGCCAACGAAACTTCTCCATTTGAATAGAGATAAAGATAGGCTGTCATGCTAGTTGGCACGATGATGGTCATCCAGGTAGCACACTGCAATATAAACAGAATTTGGATAAATTTTTATTCTGTATCTTCAAATATATGTATAGTACACAATATATATGAAAAAACAAGTTTAACAACTAGTAATTCCTATTGAAGTTAAGTCACTTGATGCAGTTATATATTGTAATGTGTACAGATTCACAAATATGTAACATCTTAATTAAGTTAAAATACCATAGAGTATCTAATAGAATTTTATGTTGAATATTCCTTCTCTACAAAAAGCTCTTTTATGTGTTGTTAATCAACTGAAAAAGAAATTCTCTCTTATTTATTCTTTTTTCTGTTTTCACTAGGTATCTAAGCATCTACATATGATGATACTAAAACAAACATGATTTGTCTGGAAAAGGAGTTTAAGATAGTAGTTTTGACCTATATAATAAACAATTAGCAGTGATAGAAATATTGAACATAGGTACATAACAAGTTGATTGGAAAGAAATTTGATCAGTTTGGTAGGTTTGTAATCAAAGAACTTGTGATATTTTAGTAGAATATTTTGCAGTGAAAAAAGTGTCATATAATTATGGGTAAGAGAATTCTATTATCTAAAATTAAACTTTAGCCTTAATGGAAAAGCTTATCATGCCAGGATACAAGAAACTGCACATTCAATTTAACAATGAAACGGAATTAAAACAGTTATCAAATTAAAGAGCACCATGTATAGCACAGTTAGAAAACAGTTACACCCAAATGACAGCACCAATCAACCGTGTTTGCCTCACATATATACATACTTATGGCATACATAAGAATAATCATGTATACAGTACCTTCCAAATCTGTGTGTGAGAGAGATGATTTTGATCGAGGTCAAAAATTTTAGGAAAGTTAACATCAGCCTGTGCAAAAACCCATAGGTTGATGCCCCAAAGCCAAACCATTATGGTCTGCAGCACCAAAATAACAAGTAAATACCAGGTAGTAATTAATTAAGAGGAAACAAAATGATGCTGCACAAAGTGTGAAGATAACCAACTAACCACAAGTAGCAAAGGATTGTAATAAAGAAAAGCCTCATACAGAAAAAGATCACGGAGGTTTAAACTCATTCTCTTGACTGAATCCCAGCTGATCTGCAAATTAGATAATTATGTATTGACAGGAGATGTGAATAATTGTGGAAAAAGTCGTCGGTTTCACTGACCTTGCAACAGGTAACACCCCAAATGATAAACAGTAACACATGAAGATTAAATTTTACAAGAGGAGATGGAATTATGGTTGTAGTGGCCTTGGCGTCTGTGGTATCTTCTTCAAAAACACTAGCAGCAGCATCTTCAAGTATACCTGATAGATAGATAGATTAATAGCATAATTAACCTATATTATATAAGTATATTTTCAATACCAATATCATAAACAACTAGTCGGCTTCCTGATTTCCGCAGATGTGAACTGTTGGCAGGAGAATCCATAAGTAGACGACAACTTCAGCTTCTGACAAACATTAATTATTAATATCACCTCATTTCCAACAACAATTATCTCCAACTAGTACTATCCTTTTGTCTCTAAAACTATTTATTTATCAACAATAAAGATGCTTACACCCAATTTGATACACATATTAATCTACACTATTATGATATATATATATATATATATATATATATATATATATATATAACGAATGGAGTGAGGCGACTCGACATTATTCAAATTTTTATTTTTATTTTTTTATATGCAAAATACGTGACACCCACATATTAATTATTGATGTCACTCTCAAAGTGTGCTGCTCACGACTCACCGCTCAATCCACTCACACCTCACGTTTTCACCAGTATTTGTTCTCTAATTAACCAAAATTTTAAATGAAGTAAAAGAAAATTTTGTAAGAAAATATGAACAAGAATTCAGAATTTATATGCAGAGACTAAGGGTAAAACCATTTTATATACCCAATAATCTAACTTAAAATGGTGCAATCCAGTTTCAATCGAGAGACGATGGGGCAACTTTTTTCTCAATTTTTATTCACAAAAAGAAAAAAAGACATTTCTATCTAAAATAAATTTTAGATTCGGATTTTCCTCCATTAATTTTACATTCGCATGTCAAAGTTATTTGATATAAGTTTTTAGATATTTGACTTTACTGCAATATGCTTTAATATTAGGCTGACCTTTTAATTGTTATTTTAATAATATCTTTTCTCTTCTTGAGGATAATATAAATATATTTAGATTTATAAAATTAAAAAAGTGAACATCATCTTAATAGACTTTTAATAAAATAATTAGATGTACAGAGCTGGACTTTGAGCAAGGCATGCTCAGGATTTTTCTAATATAAAAGAAATACTTTGGTTGTTGATCGTTTCAATTGAGGAGCTGGAATAATCGATCGTTGATGAGATATGCGAGCAAACTAAGCATATAAATTAATAAGTGACATTTTGGATAATTAAATACTATTCAATAAATATGATAATTTAAAATTGGAAAAAAATACACTTGAAAAGGCTCCAACATATGTTACCTTTGGATTTTGTTGGGTTCGAAAGTGATTAGAGCGTCATAAGTTTACTATTGCATATTATATGTTTGATAAACCACATAAAAATTTATATTAAAAAATCAAAATACTATTATATGACATTTGACCAACTGGCCTACATATTACAAACTAATAAAAATATTGAAATTGTAGGAAGAAAATCTTTTCATAAACAAAACCCTCTAGATAATTACATTGTAAATTTTATTGTGTTGTGTTATGAAAATATGTATCTTCAATTTGTAGATCTCTAAATTCTTAAATCAAATATGAAAAAAAAATATTTTTCTTTCTCGAAAAGTTCAAACATTTATTGGTAATATTTTGACTTTCCTTTAAGGACAAAATAAAACTTAAAATATGATAATAAAATCATGTCAAAACACTAACAAATTTTCCATATTGATTGGATTATTTTGATAAAACTTGATCACTTTTTTCAACTGCATGATAATCTTTGTTCTTCATATAATATTCATTAATACAACTTGTCAGAATTAAATAAATTTTAAAATATATGGGTTAAAAATAGTTTTATTTTATTTTATTTAAAAAATGTAGCAATATGAATGTTGAAAATATGATATCAATTCTTCTCTACATGTAGCTAGACAAAAATCTTCATTATAATTCAAATTTGTTCGAAATTAATTTGAAATCCCATTAAACCTGTCTTCAACCTTGCTCAAATGGATCATTCAACTATGTGATTGTTGGCTTCGAAGTGATTAGAGCGTCATGCGGAAGGTTATGATTGCATATCATATGTTTGTTAAATTAGATGACAAAAACCTATACTAAAAAATCAAAAATATTATTATATGGAATTTGGCCAACTAAACCTACATATTGAAAACGAATAAAAACATTAACATTGAAGAGAAAAAATATCCCCATAACCAAAATTCTAAACGACTAAATTGTGGACTCTATTGTGTTATGTTATGAGAATATGAATCTTCAATTTATAAGTTTCCAAACCTTTTTCTTTAAGAAAAGAATAAATCAAATATAGAAAAATAATTATATTTTACTTTTAGGAAAAGTTCTAACATTTATAGTAATATTTTGACTTTCTTTTAAGAAAAAAAAAACTTAAAATATGGTAAAATAATCATGGCAAATATGCTAACAGATTTTACAATATAGTAGTATTTTATAAAATTTTCAAGCATGTTAAAATACTGACTTGATATGATAAAACTAAAGTATAATTTGTTGAATCCATCCCATTGTTTTAGTCAACTTTAGCTATTCAATTGGTAGAAGCAATTGTTAAAAATGAATAGTAATTGGGGTTGAAAAGAAAATTGGGTGTTCTTCTGTCGTGCGACCCGGCGGCTTATGTGCGACCTGTGGCCCATGCCTCCTATTTGTTCAAGGCGGGCGGCGTGAACTCTGATTCGATTCGGGTATTCAATTTCAACTAACTAGAAATTTCATAAGAGAAGAAGAATCGTAGCGTAGGGTCGACATAAACAATCGGTTAAAATAGTCTAATGAGACTGGTACGATGAAATTCAACATTTTGTTCGTTCGGGTTTGATTGTGTCGTGGCCCGAGGTAGAGCACTCAATGGGCTAGGGTGGCCTCATTTCGCCTTACCAACCCCAGGGAAACTCCAAATACAGGCCTAGATCGTTTGTACAGACAGACCCCTGTCCTTTATAGTATAGTCGTAAGGGGCTTCTCAGAAAAGTAACGAAGAAGACATTCGAAAGGCCGACCACTACCACTATCTCATAGGCATTCTGGTGGTAAAACCGACGACTAAGATTTGGTAGTTGGCAAATTGGTAAGATTTGCAACCATTTTTGACTTTGCTATGTTTACATATGTCATTAGTGACATAGGTATGGTTTTATCCTTCTATAAATAGAGAATTCTTGCTCATTTGTAGAACACACCAAGTTAGAGAGAAAAACAATTTTGAGAGCAAAGTGAGATATTCCATACACTATATAAGAAAATAGTCTGTGAAGAAAAATAGAGTGTGAGCGATATTTTAGTAAGACGGAAACCAAAAGAGTGTTGTTCCTTTTGAGTGTGTAGTAGTCACATTGAGTGTTGTATTCGTGACTACACAGTGTAAAATTCCTTACTATATTAATATCAGTTGCTCCTCTTGGCCCGTGGTTTTTTCTCTTATTCAGAAGGGTTTCCACGTAAAATTTTTGGTGTCGTTATTTTCTCATTTTATTTCATTACTTTTACCATATATACTTTTGTGCTTGTCCGCATTTTCCCAACAAACTGGTATCGGAGCCAAGGTTTTATCTGAGTATGCTCTGTGGTTGTAGCACAGTCTGAACTTCCACATCAGAAAAGATTTACTTTGATTTGCGATAACTATTTTTTTGGGAAAACAATGGAAGCCAACACAAGTAGAATGGTTACTTTAAATGGTGTTAATTATGCCATTTGGAAGGGGAAAATGGAAGATCTGCATTATGTTAAGAATTTTTATAAACCAGTATTTACCAATGTAAAGCCTGATAATATGACAGATGAAGAGTGGAGTCTGTTGCATAGACAGGTTTGTGGATTCATTATGCAATGGGTCGACGATAATGTGTTGAACCATATCTCTAGAGAAACACATGCTCAAACCCTTTCGGAGCATATTGAAAGTTTGTATGCTCGAAAGACTGACAATAACAAAATGTTCTTAATAAAACAGATGTTGAGTTTTGAAGTATCATGATGGTTCTCCGATGACAGACCATCTAAATAATTTTCAGGGGATTATGAACCAATTATCTGCTATGGGCATCAAATTTGATGAAGAAATTCAAGGCTTGCTTCTTCTTGGTTCCCTACCAGATTCTTGGGAAACATTTAGAACGTCATTATCAAGTTCTGCTCTGGATGCTGTAATCACTATGGATTCCGCCAAGAGTAGTGTCTTGAACGAAGAGATGAAAAGAAAAACTCATGGTTCCTCTCCGTCGGATGTCCTGATAACTGGCCCCAGGGGGAGAAATAAAACTCGTGGTTCTCAGCATAGAGAACAAAATAGGAGCAAATCCAATGGCAGACTTGACGATATTGAGTGCTATCATTGTGGCATGAAAGGACACACAAAGAAGTTCTGCAGGAAGTTGAAGAGGGAGAACAAAACAAAGAGGAAACTAAAGAAGATGGCAATGAAAACTGCCTAGCCACCGTCACCACCGAAGATCTTGTTACCGTTCTTGATGCAAACATGATAAATATTGCTTGTGATGAGTCAAGTTGGGTTATGGACACTGGTGCCGCATCTCATGTGACATCAAGGAAGGATTTTTTCTCTTCCTACACTCCTGGTGATTTTGGAACCTTGAGTATGGGTAATGAGACTGTTTCTAGGGTGGTTGGTATTGGTACAATTTGTTTGGAAACTAGTGTTAAAACTAAACTAGTTTTGAACAATGTGAAACATGCTCCTGATGTTCGTCTGCACCTAATTTCTGTTGGTGTTTTAGATGATGAAGGATATGTTATCACCAACGGTGATGGAAAATGGAAGCTCATTAAGGGTTCCTTGGTTGTGGCTCGTGGTAACAAACGTTGTGGTCTATATTGGACTACGGCCTCTTCTTGTGTTGATATGGTGAATGCGGTTCAGAGCGATAACTCTTCAACATTATGGCACAAGAGTCTTAGCCACATTAGCGAGAAAGGACCTAATGTTCTAGCCAAGAAGAAATTATTGTCAAATTTCTAAACTGCTAAATTAGAAAAATGTGAGCACTGTTTGGCTGGTAAACAAAATAGAGTTTCCTTTAAGTCCTACCCTCCTTCAAGAAAGACAGAGCTGCTTGAGTTAGTGCACTTTGATTTATGTGGTCCAATGAAGACAAAGACATTGGGTGGTGCACTTTACTTTGTCACTTTCATTGATGATTGCTCGAGAAAACTTTGGGTCTATGTCTTGAAGACTAAAGACCAAGTGCTAGGTGTCTTTAAGCAGTTTCAGGCTTCAGTTTAAAGAGAAACTGGAAAGAAAGTGAAATGTATTCGTACTGATAATGGTGGGAATATTGTGGACCATTTGACGAATACTGCATGTATCAAGGTATTAGACACCAGAAGACTCCTCCCAAGACTCCTCAACTTAATGGTTTGGCTGAGAGGATGAACATGACCTTGATGGAAAGAGTTAGATGTTTGCTTTCTGAAGCAAAGTTGCAAAACTCATTTTGGGGTGAGGCTTTATTGACCGTTGCACATGTTATTAATCTATCTCCCGGTGTTGCTTTGCAAAGTGATGTACCATTATTAAAGTATTTTGTCTCTTTGTGTCGGCCAAAGATAAGGTGGCCATATGTAAAAAGTAGTGTCGGCCATAAATAAAGTAAAAGGCCATTATTATTAAAGTATTTTGTCATTTTGTGTCGGCCAAATAATATAAGGCCAAGTATAAAGTATGTCGGCCACTACAATTTTCTCATAATAAAAAATCATCTTCTCTCCACTACAATTTTCTCTCTCTTCTTACGATTTCGCTTCCACCCCTCACCCCTCACAGGGAAGCTTGCTGTCGGGACCTTCCACGACCAGGAGTGATGGTCCGTCGTACGCCCGACGCCCCGTCGTTGGGTCCGTCGTGAGGGTCTGTTCTACAGACCTTTACTAAAATGGGCATAACATTTTACTCGGAGGTCTGATTTTAGCAAGGTTGGTGGATATAGAAAGATAATTCAATTATATATCTGTGGGTAGGTCATGGGGGACCTAATTCATTTTGTGCTACTAGTTATGATCATTTTAAGTTGATCCAGCTTCATTTCCCCTTAACTGGCTACAAATTTTCCACCTACTATCAGACCTGCGGACCGTAGGTCAACCTACGAACAATGCTGGCCATCCATAGCTCTTGTCAGAGAGTGGTTGAAGGGAGTCCTAGTCGACGGTCACGGACTACGGACCGTTGTTTGACCTATGGACCCTAAGTCTGTTCGTCGTCCCTGACTTAACCAATTTTTCTAGGCTTAAATTTTTTGGAGTTTCTGATCCCATCGACGGTTGTACAGGACGGACAATGGTTCAAGCTACGGTCCATCGATGCCACCGTTGGTAGTACCTGTAGATTATTTCTGAAAAACTATTTTTGATCTGTTTTGGCTACGGGGTGTTACAACTACGTTGTTGATGTCATTGTGCTGTTGATATGAGAAAAAATGTCACTATGCATGGGTACACCCTATATGCTATATGGAGTACTTGACCCCCAAGGGGTCTCATACAAGCCCTTAGCATATCATAACATAAGATAATAGGAAAGTGCAAAAACTTTAAAACATTTTCCATACAATCAAAGACTTTTATATAGCAAAACGCAAGTCTTATTGCATTTGTCTCAAACCATGTAGAACATGAAAATCTTATGGACCAAGCCTATATAATAGTCTAAAACATAAAGAAAGACATAAAAGGAAATGGTGGTTATATCCTTGATGCTATGAGCCAAGTCTTCAACTCCTTTCTCCTACTATGAACCTATCCTCGGAGATGAAACTCAAAATCGCCAAATCCTGTATTAGATGAGAATGTAGAAAAAAGTATGTGTATGTACATAAATACTAAATATGATAGTTAACATAACATCATAAGAGCATAAAATAAGAGTTAGTCAACATAAGTCATATGTCATAATCATAAGAGATACTTCATGAAACATAAACTTTAAGCATAGGAGATAATAACATTGTCATAGGCATAATATCTGACATAAACATCATATAGGTATTAGTCGACTCTTAGTATTTCATATCATATGAGAACTACTACTCAAGTAACTTCAAAGCATACACGTGCAATGCATGGATAAGACTCCATAGTTCCTTCCACGCTAAGTATAACTTTTAGGTCATCATAATCATACTTACCATCTCTTATTCTCACAATTAACTTGTTTTTCGTAGACAAGGGAACCTTCATCTTTAGTCAAACATATCTAGGAAGGAAACTATAAAAATAATTCAAGCTAACATATATATCATATAGGAAAATATCATGTTAGAACATGCTTACAATACTTCCTTGAAGTAATCTAGTTCCATCATATACATTGTCACTTAGTTTAGGGACTTGTCCCTCATATTCATAATAGTTATGGAAGAGTACCTCTTTACTAGTCCAAGGAAAGTAATTTCTTACAATTTACTTATTCAAGGCTACCAAGGAAAAGTAATTTTAATCAATCCGAGCTAAATATACTTCATAGGTAGCTTCAAGTTAAACTTGTGCAATGCATGAATAAGACCCCATAATTCTATTCATGCTAAGTACTATTTTAGGCTATCATACATAATTAATTTCTATTTATCATTTGAAACTAAAACAGAATAGCACCCTATTATGCTAGAACAAGCTATCAAGAAATAGTCACCATATTGGATTAGACAAAGCTATCTAGGAAAAACATACTATCCTGTAAGCCCAAGCTACGCAAGAAAAGAGTATTACTCAACCATCCTAGAAACCAATGAAATGGTTTGGCCTAATCCAATTTATGCTACCATTCAAGCATTCTATGATGCTAGTGCAAGATACCCTTAGGACAGTATGATTTTTGAATCCTAGGCTATCATGAGGTCTTATACTTATGCTACCATGCAAACATTCTACGATGCTAATGCAAGCTACCCCTAAGAGAGTATGGTCATGAGACGGTCTTGTCTTACCATGTCAAGCTATACATGAAGGGAGTTTTATATCACAATCTTAATCTAACATAACTAAACATTGATTCATTTTAGGTTATTCCACATTATATCATATTCATACTTAAGGTGTGCGTGAGAATATCCTTTTAACAACACAACAACATATCAAGAACATAGACACTTCACTCTCAAAGTTTTCTTAAGCACATACAATTCAACATATTAGCTTTACTCTCAAATCTCTAAGAATCAACATGTCTCACTACAATTCTTAGTGTCAAATCTTTTATTTTTTACCATCATCATCTATTTCAAGGCATTCTAATCACATACTTCACTATAAAGTGATTTTAGTCATAAATAACATAAAGATTCAACTTTAAGCTTTACTAGTCATGATCCATCATATATATACTATAATCTAATTTAATTCATGTATACATGCTTTTATTCTTCAACAATTATTACTCGTATCATCAATCATAGAAGATCATCTCTAAGTCTTCAATTTTTCTCTTTTAAGGCATAAACCCACATTGTTCAATTTCATCAATTAACTAGGGTATTCCATGAACAATATGTATATTCATGATACTATCATGATTCAATACCAAAACAAATCAAAAACAAGTAATATCCACTAAATTGGACTAATTCTCAACTTGACTCACAATATTAGAAGGAACCCTAACTTGAATTGGAAATTTCATCTTCACAATTGTGGTATGTTTAACTAGGGGACTCCATTAATGGAAGAATCCATGGATGAATAAGATATCATACCTTGATTAAACATCCCTCACAAAGCTTGCAACAATGGAGGAATTGGCCTAGCTTGCTTTTTTTTCTTTTTTATTTTTGAGATAAAGAATTCTTGAAAGGAATTGAGTCTCCTTGGTGAATTGAAATAATGATTTGGAAATCAATTAATTAAGGTTACAATAGTGTTATATAGGTTATAAATTACTAATAAAATGTCTCCAATTAATTATTAATTAATTATAGAATGTTCCCTTAACCGGCTAACCCACCTTCACTACCTCACTCACGAGACCACGCCAACAGGTTATGGGTAGACCATGCGACATGCTGGTTATCTGTGGGTGGAAGTCTTGGTGGGAACATTTAGGGTCTTGACCCACGATCCCTAACCCACGGGGCATGGGTCTATCTACTGGTCGGAGTATTACATTATCTTACCCTTAGGAAGATTTGTCCTTGAATGACACAAAAATATTTTGAAGGGAAAGTATAGACTCAATACTAGCAACTCAACCAAAAACATAAATATCCAAACATAAGTCACAGTCAAAATCATCATAACCACATGATTTTTGTCACAATGTAACTCAGAACATATTTTTCAACTCATAAGAGTTCAACATCAATTCCATGGTTTCTCATTATACCATAACTTTCTTCAACTCCTATCAACATGTTCAATATAATTCTTGAATGAACAATATCCAAAAATGCACAACATAAGTCAAAACAGGTAAAAATGAAAAATTTCATTTATAGGAATGTAATTCACAATAACATGCACCTTTTTGCACAACTTCACAAAACAAATCAAGGCAATCTCAAATGAACTTATTACTTCACTACAAATAGGAACAACTACCTTAGTTATCTAATAGAGGAGGGTAATAGGACTTCATGACGGCCTCGTCCTACCATATTGCACCCTCAACTAGGTGATTTTTCCATAATACCTTTACGGAAGCCACCTATTTGTTCCTTAGCTTCTTTAATTGTCTATCATGGATTTGAACTGGTACCAAAAGGAGAGGTCTAGGAAGAATGGAATCGGGATCACCGATACACTTCTTAATCACGGAGACATGGAACACCGGATGAACCACATCCAATTCACTAAGTAACCTCAACTCATATGTAACCTTAGCAATCTTTTGAAAGATTTCATAGGGACCCACTGAAAGAGTACTCAACTTCCCTTTCTTGCAAAACTTCCCTTTCTCCTATGGTTGGCATAAGACTTTTGCCGACAATACGATGTTTTCAAGCAATTCATTAGAATATCAACCTTATACAAAGTCTAATAAATCAATTCGGGACCCAGAATGAAGACTCACAAACTTCAAACCATCCAATTGGAGATCTACATCTCCTACTAAACAAGGCTTCATAAGGAGCCATAGATATAAAATGGATGACAACTATTGTTGTAAGAAAACTCAACCAAAAACAAGTGCTTATACCAATTTCCCTTGAAATCAATTATACAAGCTCTAAGCATATCCTCAAGGGTTTGAATAGTACATTCTTCTTTATCGTCCATTTGAGGATGAAAAGCGGTGCTTAACTTCACCTTGATACCCAACCCTTTTTTGAATGACCTTCAAAACATTGATGTTAACTGTGTTCCCCTATCAGATATGATGGATAACAAAATACCATGGCGACACAAAGTTTCATCTATGAAGAACCTTGCATATTCTTCACCGAGTAATTAGACTTGACGGGAATAAAATAAGTGGATTTGGTCGACGTATCCACAACCACCCATATAGAGTCATATTTCTTTTGTGTCCGAGGCAAACCTACCACAAAATCCATATTAATGTCTTCCCACTTCAAAGTAAGAAGTTGGATTTATTGAAGTAAACCACCCAACTTTTAGTGTTCGGCTTTCACTTGTTGACAATTTGGACACTTTGCAATAAATTTCACTTTGTACTTCTTTTAGACTTCCCACCAAAATAACTATCTAAGGTCATGGTACATCTTTGTCGAATTCGATGAATGTATTAACGAGATCCATTAGCTTCTTCAAGAATCCGGTTCCTCAAGTCATTTACATTGGAAACACACAACTTTCCTTGGTACCTCCATACACCATCCCCCCAAGGAGAACGTCTAATTAAGCTTACTAATAAGCGACTCTTTCAACCCCATCAATGGTTGATCAAGGTGTTTTTTGTACTTCACCTAAACTACCAAAGATGTTTTGGAGTAATGATGAACCATATAACCACCATCTGGAGTATCTTCCAATCTAACACCCAAACGAGCCATCCTATGAACATCCTTCACTAGGTCTTTCTTGACTTATTCTATAAGAGACACACTACCCATGGTCATATGATTTAGAGCATCCGTATCCACATTGGCCTTGCCGGGGTGGTAAGGAACACTCATTTTGTAATCTTTCAAAAATTGCAACCACCTTCATTGTCGTAGATTAAAATCCTTTTGAGTAAACACATATATAAGACTTTTGTGGTCTATATACACATCAACATGTACTTTATACAAGTAATGCCTCCATATTTTCAGGGAAGATACCACGACTGCTAATAAAGATCATGAGTTGGATAGTTCTTCTCATGCACTTTAAGTTGTCTAGAAGCATAGGCTACAACTTTTCCATGTTACATAATCATACACCCCAAGCCCGGTGGGGATTCATAACAATATCCAAAAAAACCCTTGGTACCTTCTGTAAAGTCAACACCAGAGTGGACGTAAGTTTATCTTTGGAGATCTGGAATCTTCTCTCACATGCCTGCGACCACTTAAATTTCATACTCTATTGGGTTAGAGTAGTTTAGGGAGATGCGATGGATGCAAAACCATGCACAAACCTCCTATAATAACTCGCTAGAGCCATAAAACTCCAAATGTTGGTTGGAATCAATGTTTTAGGAAATTTTTACCGTGCTTCGGTTTTCCTTACATCAACCTCAATTCCCTCACAAGAGAGGATATGAAAAAGAAATGCACCGAACTCAACCAAAACTCATATTTTCTATACTTGGAAAATAGTTTGTTCTCCTTAAGCACTTGTGAGCACTTCTAACACCACCCTCAAATTGTCCATATGTTCACCCAAATTTTTAGAATATACCAAGATGTTGTCAATGAAGACAATGACAAATGAATTTGGTAACTTCGAAACACCCTATTACCGCTAGGGAATTAGTGAGACCAAAGGACATCACTAAGAAAACATAGTGACCATATCTAGTTCAAAATGTTGTCTTTGGTATATCTTCACCTCTCACCTAAGTTGGTGATACCCCGATCTCAAGTAAATCATAGAAAAGTAGCTCGCCCCTTGGAGTTGATCAAATAAGTCATCAATCTGAGGGAGAGGATACCTGTTCTTAATCGTGACTTTATTGAGTTTGAGATAATCAATGTATCTTTGAAGGGACCCATCTCTCTTCCTCACAAATAGAACAGGAGCACCCCATGAAGAAATACTAGGTCGAATGAAGACTTTGTTTAGTAAAACCCTTGAATTTAGCCTTCAACTCTTTCAATTTGTCTAGAGCCACCTGATAAGTAGGAATTGAAATTGTATTCCAGAAATTTCTTTTCTACGGGGACTAACTCAATGGGAGGATTTTTGGAGTCTAAATCATTGACTCTTATAATGTAATATTGATACCCTTTTGATATAATTTTACCATTATTTAGAAAAGAGATAATACGATCTGTAGGAATAAAATTTCCCCCCTTCCACTCTAAAATGGGTTCATTTGGAATTGATCTTGACAATTTGAGTTTTACAATCAATGGACGCAAAACAACCATGCAACCAATCCATCTCCAAAATGACATAAAGATCGTCCATAGGAAGTTCTACTAATTCAACATAAGTAACTCTATTGGTCAACGTTGTAGGACAATTTTTATATACCCTCTTTGCAACTACCGACCCACCTACTAGGGTAGTTACCATGAAAGGTTCATTTAGAATATCGAGCAAAGTATCAAATTTTCTAGCTATTAAGGGAGTAAAAAAAGGTAATGTAGCACTCGGATGAAGTAATATATATACATCAATAGAGAAGACTTGTAACATTCCGGTCACCACATCGTGAGATCTATCTTGTTCACCCTAGAGCGAAGTGCATAAAGGATATTCTTCTTTGGAGGATCCACATTAGAACGACTAGCTTGAGCTTTCCCGCCACCTTTGTCTTGACCCTTTACATTTGGCAATCCCTAACCTTGTGGCCACTCTTGCCTCACCCAAAGAAATTTTCCGTTCCAACAAGGCAATCACCATAATCCTTCTTGTCACACCTTCCATAAGTTCGCTTCTTGTTTGGTGAGATAGGACCTCTTCTCTTTTAGAACATAGGGTTAGATATCCTATCATCACGAGTATTGGTAAATTTGGTAGGAACTTGATTATAAAACCTCTTTTTGAACCTAGGGTTTCATTGAATGTCAAGCCTACCCTTTGAACAACCACCATAATAACACCTTGCCCTCTGGGCACCCCTACTCTTCCTCTTAACCTTTGTATCTTCCACTTATTGAGAATGAACCATGAGACGAGAAATGTTCATATTATCATGTTGCAAAGCCGAACGAGACTCTTCCTTCAACTCATCTTACATTCACGTCACAAAGAGGCTGGTTTTATCTCTAGTGTCAGAATCGAAAGAAGGAGCATACTTTGACAATTTAGTAATTTTAAAAGAGTAGTCTAGTTCACTCATACCTCCTTGACGAAAGTAAATGAGTTGATCCACCTTGGAATCACTGTTTTCTTTAGGAAAAAACCTATCAAGAAAAGGCTTTTTGAAAATCTCCCACGTCATCGTTCAACCCCTTAAGGGCCTATTGTCTCTCCATTGGACGTACCATCTTTGGTCCACATCCATGATCTGGTAAGTGGCTAACTCGAGCTTCAGATGAGTAGTCAACCCCATTGCATAGAGAATCTTGTAGATTTCATCAATCAAGTCTTCAAGGTCTTCCTCATCTTTTGACCCATAGAAAGTAGGTGGTTTCATCCTTGTGAAATCCTTCAACCGGGAGGCCATAGTTTCAACAAGTTGGTTTTCTTGAGGTACAACTTCCCCATTAGCTTATGCTGTCATGGATTATGCTTGTGTAGTAATGGATTGTGCTTGTGTAGTAATGGCTGGGGCCATTTGGATAAACGCTTCCCTAATGTCCCCATCTGTCAAAGATAAAGGATTTACTAGAGCTTGGTCATCATTAGCAACTTCTTCAAGAAGAGGAACTTAATTGTCTCAGGGAGGAACTCCCACATTGTCAATCTCTTTATCATGTCTTCGAGCTGCTGTTCTTTGAGTATTCATAAATATAACCACAACACAAGGTTTGGGTGAAAACACACGTAAAGTAGGCTCTATATTCATGAGATAGATTACAAGAAGATGTGAGTTTCCTAAGAATCACATAGTCTCTCATTCAAAAGTTTGGCGCACTTCAAAATTATGAATAAGAATCTACATAGACATGGTTTCATGAGACATAAATTCTAAAGATATTCAAGCTCGGGATCTGATACCAATTTTTTCACATCTAGGGAGAACCCCCTAGAAGTAACCAGCGTCGTCTACCTCGCAGAGGACTAAGACTAGACTCTTAGCTTTCATCCTAACATTCATAGGTTTAAAATGCAGAAAATTAATTTTTTTTTCTTTCTATCATGAGGTTTACATAGAACTCTTTCATACACATAACATATATTCATATCGAGTATACATAGACCCTTCATATAAGAAGATTACATAGTCTTCTACTTTTATGGCGCATATATATAAGATATAATACAGTCTTAAAACTGGATGTCTCATCACATAAGCGTCTAAACAAGAGTATAAAAATTGGGCATAGCCCATAAATCAATACAATAAGAGCCACATATTGTCTATAAAATCTTTAATACTTAAATGAATGAAATTAACATATTGTCTTTAAGACTAATCAATATCCAAAGCTAAAATTCAAATTTTCCTCAGTGTAGAGACGACCTTCCAAACATGGAGATGGGATTTTCTAGCCTTCCTTCAATGTCGTCACAGACCCTTCAACTACTGAAACCTAAAATATTTGATTCATGATACACTCAATTTATACCTCCCTAAAGAAGTATAAGCGGTCGTATCAAGTAAGAAACCAAACTATTAGGTTGGGGTCGATCCCACGAGAAAAATGGTTTAGACTTAACTTTAATGTACGATTACTTCTATTTAGTTAAGTCCTTTTGGAAAATAGGAATTCAAAGGGGTGATTTTGTGAAACAAAAGTCTTTTAATATTGCTAAGTAAAAGAAGAAACATGATTGAATGTTTAGTGTTTATCAGGTTGTGAGAGAAACTAGAGTGCAAGTGTTTCCCATAGGTTCATAATGTCGTATCCCTAGCTATAACAATTTTTCCTGAGTAGTTTGTATGCGAAGTGATTAGTTAGGTATCTATAAATCATTAGTCCGACATGAAGAGAATTTCACCCCGTACATTGGTCTGGCTACATGTGTGTACTTTACTAATCCGTACCTTTACTTCATATGACACATCGTATTCAATGTATGACATAGTTATTACTTCGCACCAATCCAGACTAGCCTATGAGATAGTATCCTGCTAAATCTATGTTGATAATTCTTTTCCTATTTACTACTTCTTGGTCCTACAAGTAACAATAAGACGAGTTCTAACGCATGCACTCATTAAACTGAATTCTAAGAGAAAGAATTATCATTGCATGCAATAACCTAATTGAGAATTATTATTAATGTGGATTTGCTTTGTTAATCACTCATGGTTACAACAAACCTAGTTGTGGATTTCGTTACCCATGTTCATAAACAATAAATCATAAACTAACTTATACAAATTCAATGAAAATCCATAAATTCAACTAGAAACCACACAAATCACTTGTAAATCAAATCCTGAAATTTGAATTAATGCAAAAGTTGCAAAAAGAAATCTCCAAGAGCAAACTAAGAAAAATAATAATAGTATCCAACTTAAAAAATGAGGTTTAACACCCTATTTATAAAAAAACATATTCCTAAAAAAACATTGTCCTATAATAAAAGAAGTACAATTGATGACCCCCATAGATGGTCCATCGATGAAACAACGGACCATCGACTACCTCTGAAAGTCCGGATTTAGAATCTTTTTTTAGAATTCAACTAGCATCTTCTCTGATCCAGTTGAAGAACCTAAAACACGATTCATCGATGCACCTATTGTCCGTCAATGCCTTCCGTCATTCCATACGTAGCTTAACTTTAACTTCATGTACTAGGACATTCTCTTACCAGGTCAACGGTTTAACAAGATGGTCCATCGATCAGTCAATGAACCTTCGATCCTTCCATAGCCCTATAATTTGTTAGAATCCCCGAGTTACTTCCAGATGTTGAATATTAAGTTGATGGTAACCTTCTATGATCCGTTGGTGGGACAACGGAACGTCGATGAACTTCGTGGGTCACCTATGCGCTAAATGCCCACAACCTTCTGCGTATTGGTTTTGGACACCTTTCCTGCAAAACAAAGATAAAAACATAATAAAATTACTACAAAAAGGCTCTATTCACATAAAAATCTTAAGGAAAAAGCATTGAAAGTACCGTGAAACCATGGTACACCAACACCCTCAACTTAAATACAATGTTTCTCGTCAAGTGATGGCACTATGAATCAACACTACAATTTGTGCACAAGTATCCTCTTTTAAGCTTCCTCAATCACTTGGCTATTAATCCCAACTTTTTTGTTGCTTTAGTGAATGTTTCTACTCTTAGGCTTAATAGTCTTACTCATGTGGATAAGACCATGACATAGACTCACCATGCACCGACCCTCTACACTTTTGTCTCTCGCCAAGGTACCAATTTTCAGATATCAGAACTAGTGCCTTCACTTCAAAAGATATCCTCCTTTTTCGCACAATGATTTTAACTTTGAGTATAAGGATCATTATCAAAAACTCACGCTCAAAAAAAATTCACACCTAGTTAGTATTTGTCGCCATACGCTTGCCCTTATTTTCACTGCTTAAGTTCACCACATTAGACTCTTGGGATCACGATAAAAATTTTGTGGCTTTTAACGTAGGCACAGGGTCAGGTTTTGTACATATGGTTACATTTTAGAAATTTGTTTCCCTCCTTGACATTATAGCTAAGCGTCCTACTTCTTTCATTGTCTATTATGCCCTACTTTTCTTTTCTTATCATCTTTGCCTTGTTTTCTCCCCTTCTTTTATAAAATGGAAGTGAATCTTACTTTTTTTTGTTCAACACTCATTTTATTTCTTCATTTAATTGAAAATTCTTACTAAGTCACTTCTCTTGATCACTCTTTCTTTCCTTTTACACAATACTCTATTCAGACCCAATTTTTGTGTCATCACTCATAATATCCACCCTCAACTTATGGATTTGCAATAAGTCGAGGTACATATTACCCAAGATTGGATCAGGTCCAAGATGAGGTCATTTATCTTTATTAGCCACACTCAACTTAGGATTATTACCCAAGTCAAGGTGCACATGTCCAAGGAGGGACAAGGGAAAACACTCTATACCCCGAGAAGGTGAGTTGGTGAAGAAAACATGGGAATTATAGGATTAACATATTTGGATAAAAAGGGATATAAACTTCATTTGGTTCACTTTATGTTAGGCTAGATGTTTGCTAATTTGAGCAAGGGCCTATAATCCTTTCCTAAATGTCTAACACAAGTTGCTTTTGTAGGAGCAACCGGGCAAGTTCTTGCTAGGTACCAATAGTAGAACAATTTAATTTTATCACACTCCCTTGATTCCTCTTTACCCTATAAGATTATTGTACATCTAGTTTGAGTTTTAGATTGAGAGTCATGCAGTGGGGGCATCTCTATGTCATGATTCGAGCCAACACATTCAACTTCTTCAAACCTATTTATGCAAGCATTTTCTTAAAATGGGATATCATTCATGTTTATCCATAATTCTTCATATTTCACTTTCATACTTTTGTACAAGTTAAGGAATGCCGGTTCAATAATAAATTCATCAATCTCTTGGGGCAAAACAACATAGATAAGAAAACTCATAGAGAGGATCGTGAGTTGGGATACTCAGGCTTAACCCTAACACTCACTTTCAATTTACCTCACCCACAACAAAAAAATCACGCAATTTTCCGCTATGCATAAAAACTAAAAAGGAAGGGTGGTAGGTGAAGTAAACTTGAGGCGCATAACGCCAACGATCAACAAGAAGACGGGTCGTGTTTCCTGGAACCCACAACCTGTAGTAGAGACACCCTCAATGGGGATCCTCTAAGAAACCTAAGGTCGGGAACTAGATGCTTCAACATCCAAGTCTCGAGCCCTAATCTGACGGGTCTCCTAATCAATTAATGAGGCTCTCCTCTTCGCCTCAACATCTGTCTGCTCCTTCTTCCTCCCACGGGCATCCTCTCCATCAGTGGTGCAGTTAAAATGACCTTTTGACATACAAACGTCGATCAGGCGGTGTAGTGGGGGCAGTGAATAATGTAACAAGTATTATGTCCTCTGGTAGCTCAACAGGTGCAATCTTAGGTCTAGGTCCTCTCATCTCCAGGATACTATCAACATCGTCCCTCAAACTCTCCACAGCCTCCCAAAAAGTAGTCATGTCAATGGTGGGGGATGAGCGTGCAAGAACCACAATTGAAACACATCAAGGCGCTGGTGAACCGCCTGAAGCTTCTTCTTCGTTTGCTGGGCCACCATCTTCTCAATTTGGTCCTCAAACTTTGTCACACCACAAGATACCCCCGATAGGAGGACTTGGAACCTAGGACCACAAGTGATCCCAAGCTAACCCTGCCGTCATCATCTTGATCATACTTAAGATAGTTAACTAAATATGGAAGCTAAATCATAATTTAAACTTAAAATATAAGAAATACCATATTCTCTAACAGAGATAATAGAAAACAATGAGTTCAACACAATGTAAATATTAACTCAATACGAAGATGAAACTAACTATGTCTGAAAAAAGTCTCTAACTAACTAGAAATGCTAGGAAAATCCCAATATATGTCTAGAAATAACTGAAACTAAATGATTGAAATAAACTCATGACTGTTGTCCTCGGAGAATGAGGACTCACCACTGAATCTGTTGAACAAAAGATCGGAAACCTATCTAAGTGTGTTTAGGATACTGAGAACGTGAACATACAACACGAGAAGATGTAGCGCATGTATTCGTCAATACTTTAAGGTGATGAGCATGTAGGATAGAGTAAAGCTAAAATAAAACATTACTGAAGAAGAACAACAACAAGTATAAAAAATATACTTATAAATGTCAATGCAAGAGAGTCTGACTGAAATATGGGAGCTACTAAAAACCGATAATAAACCACATGAGCTAAATGTGGATCTGATGTATACGCCCCATTGAAAGGACGGAATATACCCTGCCAGAGGTATAAAGGCATATGTCATGATCACTAAACTTAAAACGATGCCCACAGAGGGGACTTACAACCTACTTGGCTAGTAGTTCTGGGTCTATTAGGGTACGTTAAACCCTAGTCCAACTAGGTATTATGCTACTCCAATTGATTTATATAGTTAAGTAATTATGTCTGAATTTCTGTAAATTCTAGATAGCTCAAAACTTAACATGCAAACTGAAATTGCAATATTTAATCTGATAATGATACATTAATATCTAAGGCATGTATAACTGAATAACTGAAAATATTTTGCCTAGTATGTATAATTCAAGAAATAAGGAAATACATAGCTAGGGTTCTTAAATTTATGCGATAAACTGAATAATAATATGGAAATATGATTTGGAACATATCACGAATTAATTCATGAAGTTTTGTTGATGTTCTAGAAACCCGAGGTTTAATCATGAAACGAGAATCAATAACTGATTGAAAACTAGGGACCCAATGGGTAAAAGGAACCCAGTAGTGAAATCCCACATACCTGGTGATGAAATAAACGAAAAAAATTTTGATTTTGGGGCTAGACCCGCTGGAACCTTGCTGAGATACTAGAGTTCTTGACCTTTTTCTTCTTTGTTGCTTCTAATTTTCTATGTTTTGATGAATCATTTGACTTTGTTAAGTATTAGTTATATTTATAGGCTTAAAATGACTAAAAGATGATTATTTAGGGTCAAAATGACATATCTTAAGGTTTAAACAAACTGGAAAAGACCAAATGACCCTTGAGTAAGTAACTATCGGACCAAACGAAGACCAGGATAGACGGGCCGTCATTTAGTCGACAGTTTGTAGTTTGGGTCCGTAGGTTGGGTCAATTCGATAGGTATTTACTAAAATGGGCACAACTTTTTACTTAGAGGTTTGATATTAGCAAGGTCGGTGACTATGAAAGCTAATTCAATTATCTATCTTTTAGTATGCATCGAACACCTAATTATTTTCTTGGTAAGATTTATGATCAATTGAAGTTGACCCAACTACATTTCCCCAATAACTGTCTGCTAATTTCTAGCAATGGACAAACCTACAGACAATAGATCGAACGACGTTCTGTGCTGGTCAACCATGGTTAATATATGAGAGTGGGTAAATGGGGTGTTGATCGACTAACACAGACTACAAACAAATTTTTCTAGGCTGAGATTTTGGGGGTTTTTGAATCAATCAATGGATCTGCAGGATGGGCCATGGATCAGGCTACAATCCATCGATGGAAACCGTTTACTCCACCTTTAGATTTTTCTGAAAAAAGCTGATTTTTTGTCTTTTTTGGATACGGGGTGTTACATTGTCTCCCCCTTGGTAATATTCATCCTTGAATGAAGATTAACCAATATAAAATAGAGGGAGAGAGGTATAGCCCCTCATACTTAATAGTAACAACTGATTCTAACCGAATTGAGTTCCGAGAACATGGTACTCTAAAAATGTAAGTACAAACTGAAGGAACATGATTCTAAGCTGAATTCAAACATGAATGACTGAAAAACTGAAGTGGAACTTTTACCTCAAGCTGGAGTGGAATCAGAAGGAAAGAGTGAGGATACTTGGCTTTCATGCCTGCTTCTGCTTCATAAGTAGCTCCCTCTACAAACTGACTCCTCCATAAAACTTTGACTGAAGCGACTTCTTTGTTTTTCAACTTTCAAACCCGACGGTCAATAATATAAGCTATTAAATCCTTATAAGAAATATTTTCTTTCACCACCACACTCTCTAATGGAACTATAGAGGCTGGATCATCGACACAGTTCTTCTAGAGCGAGATGTGGAACACCAGATGCACTGGCTCTAAGTCTGCTGGCAACTTTAACTCATATGACACCTTTCCAATTCTTTTGAACATATTTTAAGGGCCTACATATCTAGGACTAAGGTTCTGTTTCTTGCCGATTCTCATCACACCATTCATAGGTGAAACTTTAAGGAAACCCAATTACAAACTTGGAACTCTAGTTCCCTTCTTCTTACATGTGCATAAGATTTCTTAAGACTTTAGGTGGTCTTAAGTCCATCTTTAACGAGTTTCACTTTATCGATACAATAAAGGACTGAATCTGGCCCTATCAAAGTTGTTTCACCTACTTCAAACCAACCAACTAGAGATCTACATCTCCGCCCATACAAAGCCTCATAAGGGGCCATTAGAATGCTGAATAAGAGGGATGTGATAATTCAAACTACCCTTGAAATCGATCAAACAAGCTCTCAACATATCTTCTAGGGCCTGAATGGTACGCTTTGCCCTCCCCATATTTTTGTGGGTGAAATATTATGCTAAGGTTAAGTTGAGTTCCTAGACCCTTCTAAAATGACTTCCAGATATTAGAGGAAAACTGAGGACCTCTATATGAGAGATGAACAAAGGAACCGCATGCAACCTCACAATTTCACTAATGTAAAGCTTGGCATATTCCTTTGTCAAATATCTAGTCTTGATCGCTAAAAAGGGATAAGCTTAGTCATCCTATCAACTATCACCCAAATGGAGTTATGTAGGTAACCCTGTGATGAAATCCTTGTAGATCACATCCCACTTCTAAGTAGTAATATCGATCTCTTGAGTCATACCTCCAGGTTTCTGATGATCTACCTTGACTTGCTGGGCCATTAGAGCACTTACTCACTAAATCTGCTATATCGTTCTTTATGTCATTCCACCAATAGACTTTCCGCAGATCGCGGTACATCTTAGTGACACCTCGGTGAATAGAATATCTGGAGTTATAGTCTTCTGCAAGGATATGCTTTCTGAACACACCCACATCAGGAACGCACAATCTACCCTGGTAGGAAAATACACTATCTCCCCCTTGTGATAAAACCTCTGCTCTGTAATTCTTGACTGCACCCTTAATTCTTAGATCACTATCTTGATTTTCCTTACCCTCCACTACCAAAGAAGATTCTTCCCCATTATGAACTGTTATACCAATGTCTGACATGCTCATAAGGTGAACTCCCAAGCGAGAAAGCCTTTGAACATCCTTCACTAGCTCGTTCCTTCCTTCTTCACCATGGGCTACACTACTTATAGATAATCTTCTAAGAGCACCTGTTACTATGTTAGGTGTAACAACCCGGATACGACAATGCTAAGTAATACATAAGCGGACCTGCAATGCATAGGTTAGACTGGGTTTACATGGCTTGATGCGCGTGGAACCAGACCCCTGGAACTATGCACCAGCCAATCCAACCAAGTTGGTGAGTTTGTTGAGCTAGGATTGTATGGTTCCAACAATGTTAGGTCCCCAAACATTAGGATTCACCCAGCAGAGTCTTAACCGGACTTAGAGGGTTAGTCCTAGGTTTTAGAGGTTCTAGGGATAAAAAGGTAATTTCAGGGCTAGGGGTAGTATAGTAATTACACTAGGTTAATATTTAATTAATTAAATAAGGTTTTAATTAGTCAAAATGGGTCAAAGCTTGGTGGTGAAACCCGAGTTTGACTAAATCTCCATACTCGGGCTCGACCCGAGTTGGAGGCACTAAGTTTGCAGTTTATGTGATTAAAATTAGACAAAAATAAGGAGGGGCGTCATATTAAATTAACATGTTGATTATAATCTAATTTTGTCATTTCAATTGAGTTGAATATGTCAAAAACAAACCCCCAAGGAAAGAGGCGCATGACTCCCACTAGGAGTGTACTCAATGTGCACTCTTAATTCATCATCTCTTCATAAAACATTTTTAAGCTTTACATTGTAATTCAAAAACAGAAAAATAAACCTAATGTTCTACAGAGTTCTCTACTTCATCCATCAAAAATGAAAAGAAAAATTCTATGCCTAAGTTCTTTAAGAAATCACATAAAGAACTTCACTTGTGAACAAGAATCAAGCTCCAAAGAGAGGTTTGTGTGTGGGTTAGGACGTGTCGTTGTGGCTGGTTGTGAAAGTTTAAAAAGGTATTGTTTTTATTATCTCTTAGTCTCTTTACCATAAAGTTTCCTAAGGTTTAGTACGTAATCCAATCGAAAAACTAAGGTTTGCCCCGTTGCATTCCCATGTCGTTAGATCCTCCGAAGAGTTGATATGTGCATTGGTATATGTGAGGGTAAACAATCTTAGGAACGTTTGTGATTGTATGCAATGTGATGTTTTCAGACAGAGTATGATCATTTTATGTGTGTCTGATTGTATGCATGTTTTGTGTCATGACATGCATATAACGAAATGTTTTCAAGAACTTGGCGAATTATGTTCTATGCAATTGATGTGTTATTAATGTATGATGATGAAACCGTGATGTTCATGAAAAGTAAGTGATTGTGATGATCTAAAATTAAATACTAATTGTCAAATTAAAATAAGTGTAAGACTCTCGGCCATGTACATCAATGCACAAAGAAATAGTATGGATATATTGACGTAAGTTTATGCTAAATATTGGTTAAAGTTGATATAAAAATCTAAAAAAAATTGTCTAGACTAAAATTTAGGAAAATGAACTTAAGGACCTAGTTCTTATTAGAGAAGACTGAGCTAACTTCCAATAAATAAAATGCTACTCCTACGAATCAAACCTGAGACCTCAAGGTTCTAACATTAGATAAAGAGCTCTTGAATATTTTAAAAGAAAATAATGTTTTATGTAGGATGAGAATCAAACCGGTCCTCAAGGACAAACATGTGAGATGAATAAGTCTCATATATAATAAAAATATATGCTCCCCAAGGGATTCGAACACGGATCCCCTTGACCAAAATTGTGAGTCACATAAGTCATACATACTATAAAATATCAAAGCCACTAGGGATCGAACTCGTGTTCCTTGGCTGAAATTACACGGTGTATAAGTCTAGCAGAATATGCACTTACATGATCATAAAACTCTTAGCCAAATAAGAGTAAAGCCTCTTGACTTGTGTTTGTGGAATGGTGTGTAGTGTCATTTGGGGATGAATGTTCCTAAGGGGGGGGGGGGATAATGTAACAACCCGAAAACGGCTATGCTAAGTAAGACCTAAGTGTACCTAGAATGCATAGGTTAGACTGGGTTAACACGACTTGATGCGCATGGAACCAGACCCGTGAAACTATGCACCATCCAAGAAAACATACTTTGTGAGTTGGTTGAGCTAGGCAGGGTTGGTTCCAGCCATGTTAGGTCCCCGAACACTAGGATTAACCCGGGTTAGTCTTAACCGGACTTAGAGGGTTAATCCTATGTTTTAAGGGTTCTAGGGGTTAAAAGGTAATTTTAAGGATAGGGGTAGTATAGTACTTACCCCAGGTTGATATTTACTTAATTAAATAAGGCTTTTAATTAGTCAAAATTGGTCAAAGCTCGATGGTCATACCCATGTTTGACTAGATAAACGTATTCGGGCTCGAGCCAAGTTGGATGAACTAAGTTAGCGGTTCAAGTGATTTAAATTTGACAAAATAAGGAGGGTCACTATAGTAACTTAACATGTGGATTATAATCTGATTTTATCATTCAAATTGAGTTGAATAAGTCTACAACAAACCCCTAAGGAATGTGGTGAACGATTACAACTAGGAGTGTACTCAATGTGCACTGTTAATTCGTTATCTCTTCATAAAACATTTTAAACTTTAGTTTGTAACTCAAAAAAAGAAAAATAAATCTACTGTTCTACAGATTTCTCAACTTCATCCATCAAAAACTAAAAGAAAAATTGTATGCCTAAGTTCTTTAAGAAATCACATAAAGAACATCACTTGTGAACAAGAAGTAAGGCTCGAAAGAGAGGTTTGTGTGTGGGTTAGGATGTGTGGTTGTGGCTGGTTGTCAAAGTTGAAAAAGGGATCGGTTTTTTTCTCTCTTGGTCCCTTTCCCAAAAAGTTCTCTAAGTTTCAGTAAGTATTCCAATCGAAAAACTAAGGTTGCGCCCGTTGCATTCCAATGTCATTAGATCCTCCAAAAAGTTGATGTGTGTGTTGGTATGCTTGTTGGTAGACAATCTTAAGAACATTTGTGATTGTGTGCAATGTGATGTTTTCAGACAGCGTATTATCATTTTATGTCTGTTTGATTGTATTTATGTTTTGTGTACACGAGAATGCTAATGCCATGAGATGCATATTACGGATTGTTTTCAAGAATGTGGTGAATTATTTTTTATGTATTTATCATGTTATTAACGTATGATGATGAAACCATGATGTTCATTAAAAGTAAGTGGAAGTGATTATCTAAAATGAAATACCAATTTTCGAATCAAAATGAGTCTATGACTCACGGCCATGTTCATCAATGCACAAATAAATGGTACGGATATATGCACATATGTTAGGCTAAAATATTGGTTCAGGTTCATATAAAAATCTACACAAAATTTTCTAGACTAAAATGTAAGAAAATGAACTTAAGGACCCAATGCTAATTAGAGAAGACTCTGCTAAATTCAAATGAAGAAAATGCTACACCTAGGAATTGAACCCAAGACTTCTAGGTTCTAACACTAAATGAAGAGGTCTTGAGTAAATTAAAAGAAAATAATATTGTGTGTAGTATGGGAATCTAACCCGTCCTCAAGGACAAAAGTGTGAGATGCATAAGTCTCATATATAATAAAAAATATATGCTGCCCAAGGGATTCGAACACAGATCTCCTTGACCGAAATTGTGAGGAACATAAGTCTTACATATAGTAAAATAACGCAACCACTAGGGATCAAACAAGGGTTCTTTGGCTGAAAGTACAAGATGCATAAGTCTTGCACAATATGCACTTGGATGATCATGAAACACTTATTCAAATATAAGTAAAGCCTCTTGGCTTGTGCATGTGGAAGCATACATCCACCATATGTTTGCAAGGTGAGTGAACCTAAGCCACAAGTAAGAGTGGCACGGTAAGAAGTGATTAACATGCCTAGCTTCAGATCAAAAGAAAATATAAGACCACTTAAATCATAAAAGAAAGCCCTATATATAATGTAACCCGAAAGGGGTACTACCATGAGTGTAAAGTACATTAAAGGCTATGTACATGGAATATGATGTATGTTATTGGCATGATAAAGAAATGGACATTCACGTAATGAGGTAAGTAATTATGTTAGCCCAACCGTTCAGTTTCGGGTAATACATACAAACTCCCTCCATCCAGTTAGCAACCTCATTAGAAAAATCTCGAATCTGTCAATTGGAAATACTATCATTCCGCAATTTTTGGGCAAATACTAAACACGACATACAAAAATAATATCCGTAATAGGGTATATGAATCCGTTATCTAACCACTTAATGATCTACTTCTTCGCAACCTCTTTCATACGTGGATGCAACTATCTATGGTGGTCAATACTTTTCTTGTGATCGAACATGTATTGGATTTTGTATGAAAAATACCAGGAGGATCCAAATAATATCCGCAATAGTCCAACCAACGGCTCGTTTGAACCTCTTCAACACTTATAGAAAAAATTCAAATAGTTGCACATTATAATCCGATGCAATGATTACGGCAAAGTGTCGTCTATTTCTTAAAATACATAACTCATATGAGGTGGTAGAGACTTAAGCTTTAGTTTTAGAGCCTGCTCAATAGATGGTCTCGCGGGTGGAGACTCGCGATTCTTCATATCGAACTCCCATTTCATTTGTATTGAACAATATTCACCTAATTCGATTGGCACAACAAAAGGTCCACACTCTTCAATACCATCACTTTTAAAATTCATAATCACCGCCGCAAGTGACTCACCACAAAGGTGCTCTTTGATTTGTACCTCAAACGTTCTTTCAACCCCGTAGGATACAAATATACCGTTTGGAGCTCACCACTCCACTTCGTGGACCTACAAATGTTGAAAGTTGCTTCTTCATTACTCAACCTAAACTTCATTTGACCCTTTTACATATCCACCAAGGCACGACCACTAGAAAGGAACGACCTCCCTAGAATAATAGGGACCTAAAAATCCTCCTCATAGTCAAGAATCACAAAATCGGCTGGAAATCTAAATGACTCCACTTTCACGAGCACATCATGGAGCACCCGTATGTGCCTCTTTACTATTCGATTGACCATCAGTAACCAGATTATAGTGGGCTTTGGGTCCCCCAAACCCAATTTTTTATAAACTGAGTGAGGCATGAGATTTAGGATTACACCGAGATGACATAGTTCTTTAGTAAAGTGTAATAATCCGATGGTAAATGAACTAGTGAAAGTGCCTGAATCTTCCTTCTTCTACACAAGATACCTTGTAGCAATTGCACTACAATGCTGCATTCAGTCATCATCATAGAAAATTACCGATGTCTTCTTTGTAACCATATCCTTCATGATCTGGCATAATCAGACATTTGCTCCAATGCTTCTATCAAAGGGACATTGATGGAAAGATGTTTCAACATAGTGATAAAACACCGATATTTACAATCCTAAATCTCTTTCACCAATCTCTTAGTTAATGGTGGTGGTGGTCTAGAAATGGGGATCATTTTTTGGGTACCACTGCTTCTTTCACCGTTTTGTTTACCAATCCATCATTAGTTTCAACTACCTCTTCATCTTTCTAATCTCATCTTCTACAACAGACGACATAGCTGGATCAATAGTTTGCTTACCTCCTTGAGTAATGATTGTCCTACAATGTCCATCATTTTCAGGATTTTGAATGGTATTTCTATGAAGAGTGCCCGGTTGTCATGGATTCACTTTAGTGGACGATTGGGTCATTTGTAGCTCAAGATACTTAATCGAGACCGCATGTATAACAACCTTTTGTCAAACATTATCCAAATAACCTCTCAATTCCTTGGGATTCTCATGACTAGCATCATACCTTATCATCATCTTCTGCAACATATATTCAACTCGCGCTTTAATACCTTCATAATCCCTAAAAGAAACTTCCCAATTATGAGGTGGAACACAGGGACCACACTTTGATCATTTCTATTACCATAGCTACCCTAGTTGAAGTTGTAGACACTGTTGTAGTTTCTATCTCGAACATACAGGCCATCTCTGTTGTAATTCGTATAGTTCCAACCTTGATCTCCTTGACATTGGTGCCAATTCTGCTGATTGGAGTGTTGGGCGTTAGGTCGGGAACTCCCCGTCTGAGCATTCATTGCATAAGTATCCTCTTCATAATACTAGTCATCCGCTGGCGGTGGTCACCACATTTACCTTCTGTACACCTCCAGTGACATGTTTCAATACCAATCCGAGATCAGTTCCCATTTCAGCCATCACTTCAGAATCTCATCTGTAGCTCGATTATGTGAATCTTGCACTGCAAATGTGTTTCTCCCAGTATCCAAACTTTGTAGTACTCCAAGGCTTATTGTTGCAAGAGATTTTCTCCAACTTCTATGTGATCTCTTCATATATGGACTCACCAATAGAACCACTCAAAATAGTATGAAGAACTGCCTTATTATAATCATCTTGTCCCTGATAAAGTACTCTTTCAACAACTCATTATTAATGTTGTGGTTTGGGACACCTCTCATGTAAGCAATAGATTTGTCCCAAGAGCTATTCACCGACTCCCCAGGAAGTGCCACAAAGTTGTTCACTCTATCCTTGTGGTTGAGCTTTTTTGACACCGTGCAATACCATTCAAGGAAAACATCCCCCAACTGATCCTATGTAGAAATAGAGTTATAGGGCAACTCAGTAAACCATATTGCATCCTCTCCCATTAGTGAAAGAGGAAACACTATCAACCCAATGACATTCATATCCAAGTCCGTCCTCCCTACACAAGTCTTGCACACCGACCTCAGTTTGGCGATGTGAGCATATGGATCCTCAAATGGTAGCCCTGAAAAGAAACCCCTTGCGGTGACCATCTGCATCAAGCTACAAGTTACCACAAATATGTGACCCTGCGGTAGAGGAGGTAGGACAAGCAGCCCACAAGATTCAATGATGTTAATGTTGCATTTACAGGACTCTTGAGGGAGTGTGATAGGCATCATCAAATAGGTTTTCCGCAACCACTTGATTGTGAGCATCCACTGGTGGTGGGAGATGGAGATTTATCCCATCACCTAGATAAGCTGGGTTTTGTGGATAATTAATTTTTCAAAGTATGATTCAGTTCAGGATCAAATGGAAGTATTGTTACTCCTCAGCTCGGTGCACTTGGCATACACTAGACCAAGACTTGGGAGAAACAAAAACAAAAGAAAAAAGTAAAATGAGGAAAATTTTGACTTAAGTTCAATAATGTTATTAAAATTAGTCTAAAACCCTCTTTCCCCGAAAGTGGAACACTCAAAATATACTTTCCTAAAGAAGTATAAATGGTCATATCAAGTAAAGAACCCAACTATTAGGTTGGGGTCGATCACAAGAGGAAACTTGTTTATACTTAACTTCAATTTACAATTAATTCTATTTAGTAAAGTCCTTTTCAAAAAGAAGAAATTAAAAGGGGGAAATTTTGTGAAGCAAAAGTCTTCTAATGTTGCTAAGTAAAAGAAGTAACATGAATAAATCTTTAGTGTTTATCAAGTTGTGAGAGAAACTAGGGTGCAAGTGTTCCTCATAAGTTGTTAACGCTCTATCCCTAGAGCTATAACAATTCTTCCCTAGTGTTTTGCATGCAAAGTGATAAGTTAAGTATCTCTAAATCCTTGGTCCGACATTTAGAGAATTTCATCCCGTACCTTGGTCCGGCTACTTGTGTCTAAGTTACTAACCATTACCCTTATTTCATATAAAGCACCATATTCGACATATGACTTAGTTATCACTTCCCACCAATAGATACTAGCCTATTAGATAGTATCCCACTAAATCTATGTTGATAATTATTTTCCTATTAATTACTTCCTTGGTTCGGCAAGTAACAATAAGGCGAGTTCTAACAAGTGCATTCATTAAATAGAATTCTAAGTTAAAGAAATATCAATGCATGCAAAAACGTAATTGAAAATTATTAATAAGGTATTTTCTTTGTTAATTACCTATGGTTCCCACAACCCTAGTTTTGGATTCAGTTACTATGCATAAAAAACACAATTCATGGTTGATAAACAATAAATCATGAACTTACTTTGACAAATTTGAAGGAAATTCAGAAATTCAACTTGAAACCACACAAATCACTTGAAAATAAAATTTGGAAATTTGAATTAATGCCAAATTCTGAAATACAAATCTCCTAGAACAAAATAAGAAACAAAATAGTATAATTCAACCCCAAAACGATGTTTTACACCCTATTTATAAAAAAAAACATTGTCCTAAAATATAAGGAATTTAAATAAGGAAAGTTTCAAAAAGACCCGGCTTACATCGACGACCCTCAAAGACAGTCCGTCGATTATATGATGGACCGTCGACTGCATGCGTAAGTCCGGACTTAGAATCTTTTATTAGCTTGCAATTAGCATCTCCTCTGATCAAATCAACGGACAACCATCATGGTCCGTCAATGCACCTACGGTCCGTTGATTCCTTCCGTCGTTCCATACTTAGCTTTTCTTCAACTTCGGGTACTGGGACATCCTCTGATTTGATGACGATTTAACAGGATAGTCTGTCTATCAATCAATGGACCGTCGATTCTTCCGTAGCCACACTAGGATAGAATTTACCGAGTTGCTTTCAGATGCCTGAACCTTTAGTCGATAGTCACCTCCTACAGTATGTTAGTGGGACAATAAGCCGTCGATGTCCTTCGTGGGTCACCTCTACACTAAATGTCCACAGCCTTCTGCATATTGGTTTCGGACACCTTTCCTGCAAAAAAAAGATAAAAACATATTAAAACTACTGCATAAAGGCTCTAGACACACATCGGTCATAACGGAAAAGCATTGGAAGTAACGGGAAATCACAGTACATTAGTACAAAAGGGATAAAATGGGGTAGCACATCACTTGTACGAAGTATAGGACAATATGCACACACCAAAAAAATTCATTCTAAACAAAATGGACATTTCATTAAAACATGCAATTTACCTGTAAAAACCCCATGCACATTCAAGAACCAATACAAGTCAACAGTACATATTCATTATGTCAAGACCATGTTTAACACAAGACCAACAACACTAAGTCTAGTCAAGTCAACATTCATATTCAACATAACTGAACACATAATAAAGACAACTGT
This sequence comes from Solanum lycopersicum, assembly GCF_036512215.1. Taxonomy (NCBI): domain Eukaryota; kingdom Viridiplantae; phylum Streptophyta; class Magnoliopsida; order Solanales; family Solanaceae; genus Solanum; species Solanum lycopersicum. The sequence goes on from NC_090806.1 coordinate 24,916,503, forward strand.
ATCATCAAATTATAACATTAACAAACATGGATAAGATTTCATAACATCATAACCAAATCAAGATCATTAATCATGAACCCTCATAAAGTCCACTAGTGCAATGACTAAGGAAAGACTCAAAACCTCACTTGATCAAGTAAACCTACCAAGAACCATACACAATGCCCAACTTCACATATTATATCATTAAAAAGACTTAAAATTATACTTTAGTAAATGAGACCAAACACACGTTCATAAGTGAAACCAACATCATATAGTGTTATCGACATGCACGATCATAACATACATATCATTTACATTTATAATCATATACATACATAATAAAATCTTTCCAGGACATCCCTCAAGGGTAACTAGTGAAATGTATAAGTCGAGTCCCATAACCCTACTAAGAAAAACCACTAGGTAATCCTAGTTAGAGTTCATTGATTACTTTATTTTGCCTTTTTGGGAACATCTTGCCTTAATCGATCACATGAGCTCATGTGAAATTCTGTATCATGGAACCCTACACCTAAAGAAGGCGGACTAGTTTCAAAGGTAATACCAAAACATGAACATAACTTCTATGTGAATCCACTTGCTAGTATTCCTGTTGAGATCAACATAGTGAAAGAACTAGGAAATGTAGTTGAGACCCTCTTTATGCTAAAATGCATTATAGTAACCAATCTCATGAGTACATTAGTTATCGTACCTTCTCTATGGGAAATGGACAGTCCTCACTCTAGTTTACTCGGTGCTAAGCTAGAATCTCTTTCGAAATGTCTTTAATGCCTTTATTAATCATCATAGCTTAATGTATGTCATAGGGTCTATCCCTTATATAATCATCATCATAGCACAATAAGAATTGACGGAGTATTGTTCTTTTATTACAATTCATACATGTAAGGTTAACAGATTTACATAATCATATGTTGATAAGGCACTTTGGTAAGTTATTACGATACTCAAAACATTTACATCTTAGCCAACAACTCACAAATCATAGTTCAAGACAATTCAATTCAAAATCATAGGAACCCTATCAATCTTAGCATAAGGTATACTTCAATATATCATCAACACTTAATAACTAATAATCCTAATAGAAGTAAAAGATATAGATCACAGACTTACCCTAATATCCTTCAGAATCAATCATCCATGGTCGTACCATCAACTAATAAAATTTCACCCACAATAGGATTAACAACGTTATACAATATTAAGCTATATAATACTAAGCCAATTGTATCATCAAAATCCGAATAAACTTCAATACATAAACTAGGGTTTAAGGAAAAAGGGTTCATCAAGAATTCTTTATAAATTAATTATAATCCCAACAATTCATGACCCTAGGCCGTCTGTATATTGCAAAAGATAGATACAACAATCAACTCATTTCCAACTCCCCTTAAATTAACAAGTAAGAACGAAAACATGGGGGAATAGGGGAAATAACATGATTTATAGAAAATTCCCATAATTAATTATCAATTAGACAATAGTCTACTCTATATTAGTCATAGGGAATCATAAAACAACACAATGAATCATCAATTCCAAATTTAGGAGAAAACCCATTTGTAGAGAAAAACCATATGAATTCGGGTAATTGAATTCAACTCTGAGAAGACCTCTTGGGGAAAGGAACCCTAAGAGTGAAGAAATCATAACTTAATGAATCTTTCCCACCAAAATTTAGTAAAAACCTTTGGGACTTTATCTTCTTCCTCAAGCCTTGTATTCTTCAATGGAGGATAAATTGAGAGAGAGAAAGTAGAGCGAGGTGAGAGCAATTTGGGTTTGTGGTTTGGAGTGGGAAATAAATGAAAATTGACCTAAAGTCAATGTATAGTCCACCCCAAAATACAAAACTATCCCTTATTAAGTTGGACTTACAAAAGTGTAGTCCAACTTAACATCACTGTGAATCCCCGTCCGTCTTCACGCTCCACTTCATTATCCTTGAAGTGCATGATGGACCATGGTGGTGGCCGTGAAATTTTGAGGCAATATCGCCTCCCTAGGAGCTTCCTCCCTTTCTCCCACCAAGTCACTTTCACAAGATGCCTAGGCTTTTCCTACGAAGATGCACCGTGGCACATCAATTGGCTCGTGGTGCTCTTAGGCTGTAGCTGGCCCAACAACCCAAAAATCTCACTATCACATCCGGTTTACCCCCTATACATAACCGACATCATCATCCTCTTTCAGGACTAAACTAGTTTTTTAGTTTACATCATCACATTCATATGTCGAATTTAGTGGAAAATTTTAAATTTTTTATTACTTCTACATTTGAGGTTTACATAGACCTCTACACACACACACACACGTATATATATATATATATATATATATACATAAACCCTTCATAAAGGAATGTTACATAGCCTTCTACTTTTATTACACATACATATATAAGATAGAAATTAGTCTCAAGCATTGTCTCATCTCATAAACATCTAACTAGATTAGCAATTTTGGGGCATAGCCCATACATCAATGTAAACAGATCTACGTATAGTCTTTTTACAATCATACTCAAATGAAAGGACACTGAATATAATAGTCTTAGAACTAAAATGACAACATAATCTTGATATTGGAATCGCCCACGAAAATTGAGGACATACCCGAATTGGATGATCAAAGGATCAAAGTCTTCTTCGAGTCGTCTTTCAAAACACTTCAATGACCGGAACCTTAAAATGTTGGGGAAAAGGGAAGAAAATGGGGTTAGTACACCACTTGAACTAAGTATGTGACCACATGCACATATGAGATCAAATCATTCTAAAAAGGAACATTTTATAAAATATGCATTTTTTAAATTGAAAAACCAATGTACACATCTAATAAAACCATACCAATCAACATTTCATAATTATTAAGTCATAGGAATGATCCTCAAAATACCAAAACTTTAAAGTCTAGTCATCTCAACCGTTGATATCACGCATATGGATAAATACTTCATTAACTCTATCACCAAGTCATATGCAAACAAAAATCATAGATAAGAATAAATTTCATTATAGCAAAGCAAGATAACTACTCATAAACCCTTATAAAGTCAACATGTGCAATGACCAAGTGAAGCCCCATAACCTTAATCAATCAAGCAACCCAACAAGAAATCATGACTAACAACATACTTCACATGACATGACATTTCGATGTACATTTCATATTACTTTAGTAATATAACCCAACACATAACATAACCGAGTTATTCAACATATATTATCAACAATGTGAAAGTTCATTACATACATTTCATATATCAGCATAAAAATAAACATATATAAGAACCTTCTCCTAAGACTCCCATCAAGGCTAACTAGTGCAATGCCTAGGTAGAGTCCCATACCTCTACATAGACTAATCTAGACCCCTTAGGTTGTCTTAGTTAGATTTCCATCTTTGAATTCAGTTTACCTTTAATGAACATCTCGCTTTAACTTTAATAGGCCACCTGAGTTAGTGTGGATTCCAGTGTCATAAATCCCTACACCAAAAGAAGACGAACTAATTGCCAAGGTAGTACCAAAACATAAAACATTAAATCTACATGGATCCACTAGCTAGTATTCCTATGGGGGCAACATAGTTCAAGAACTAGGATATATTATTAGGACCCACTTTATTATCCATACATTGTAGTCTCCAATCTCAAGAGTATTTTAGTTCTCCTACCTTCTCTATGTGGGAAGGGATACTCCTCATTCTAGTTCACTCGATGCTAAGCTAGAGTCCCTTTTTGAAATGTATTTAAATCTTTAATTATCAATCATAGCTTAGTTTTTGTTATAGTGTCTACCCCTTATATAATAATCATCATCAATATCTCAATAAGAATTGTATGAGTATAATTCATTTCACTACAATTCATATAAGTGAGGTTAGCACGTTGGCATTTCATATCATAATAAGGCACATTGATAAGAATCATAATCCTCATAACACAAACACCTTTATAGACCTTACAACATAGTCAAGACATTTTAATTAAACATTATAAAATCCTATCAATCCTAATACAAGGCTTACTCAAATCTAACATCATGACTTAACCACAGTTAATCACAATTGGAAGTAAAGATAGAGATCATAAGACTTCCCAAGTATCCTTCATATTTAATTGTTTAGGCCTTACCATAAACCCTCAATTCAATACAATTTAAACGTACCACTTCATAATCAAATAATAACAATTTTAGTAAGACTAGAAGAGTCACTTCGCCATAATTCAATATGAAATCAAAGCTTAAGAAAAGATACTTATGTCAATTCCTATAACGTATATCACTTCTTAAGAACTAGTATAAAAGAGAACAATTAATCCTAATGTTCATGGTTAGTGTAAAAACATTATCTAATAGTGATTTAACTAAGAATAAAGTCAACTGAATCCATCCCAACCTAATTCACTTCAAGATCAAACCTGGGGTTAAGGGTTTAGGATAATGTTCGTTTCTTTTGATCAAACAATCACAAATTATCATAATCAATTCAAACTACATGTTAAGATACTAAATATATACTAAAGAAATCATAAAAAACTAAGTTCATAACATCAAAATCGTAATTGGATGAAATCTACTTGAAAACCAAACTTTTAAAAATAATTTGAAGGAGCCATTTGAGGAAAGAAGTCTCAAAGGTAAATTAGATCTCATAAATTAAAGTTTCATGAAGATTTGATGATGAAATAGATCCTATCGAGCCCCCAAAACCTCCCTATAGCTTGTCTTCAATGGTGTCTTCCAATAGAGACAGAAAGAAGAGAGTTTATTTTGTGAGTTGTGTTTAGATTAATGAGGGTTGGGGTCCTTATAGAGGGAGTTAATTAACTTAGTTAAACTTCCTTAAACCCGTAATTAACTTACAACCCCATAACTAATTAAATGAACTAACATTAAAACATGCAGGAAAATTTTGACACTCACAGACGAAACCCCGTCGACGGGCCGTCTGTGAGTCGACGGTTTGTCCCCCCTCTTTCTGCACAACCATTGTCTTGATCAGATACTTGTGCAGGCGAGGGATTTTCCATTTTATCTAAGTGTCAGATGATGGTTGACATTGATGCCTTGTCAATCCAAACACGAGCCATTTTTTGGCTTTTGTTGTTTGCCCACTGCCTATCAAGTGTTATCTTGTACATGCCAAGGTCCTCCTCAGGGTCCCGTGGTTGGTCTTTGGGGAGTCGTACCGGAGGTTTTGACCACAAATGAACTTTAACATATGTTCTACACCCTTCGACCTAATTTCATGAATTTCCGATTCTTAAAATATAGTCAAATATGTTTACGCATACTAGTACCTCTTAAAAATAGTTTCCAAATGTCATGGATGTTCTTGGACGTTTTGATTTCCAAACATCCTAAATGACATATATTCATTCAGATAGGTCTCAAAACAGTGTTTAGACCCTATGGCACCTATGTTTAGCTTTAAGACTCATCTTGGATTTTCAAAATGTTACATTATCCCCCCCCCATTTAGGAACATTCCTCCCCGAGTGATACTAAAATTCCTTTGAAGGAAGAAATAGATTGAAGACTGACATCCCAACCAATCAACCATATCAAAGCAATAAAAATCATATGATATTAATAAGAAAAATTTTAAAACTCCAATTACCAAACATAAGTCTCTACATTACTTTATGAGGAATATCCATCTCACAACAACAACATGAGCTCAACATACATTACATGAGTCAATTAGCATAAAGTTCAAGTTATCAATAGGTTACACAAATTTTCACTAAGACTCTCCATGTCAATATACACAACATAATTCGAACAAACAAAAAGTGAAAAATTTCATGTTTCAGCATCAGCTTACTATAAATTCAATGTAATGCAACCCAATAATGCACATCTTTTTAAAACTTCACAAAAATCATGAAAATTCAATTTCTACTCATATTTATATCATTAAAAAGAATGACTAACCTAAATGGTAAAAAATATGAGGGTTAGAGCACATCATGTTTGCCACGGTCTCCCATGTCGCACCCTCAACTACGTGATTCTCCATATCTCTTTTACGAAAACCACCTCCTTATTCCTTAACTCTTGACTTGTCTATCAAGAATTTAAACAGGAACTTCATCATAGGAGAGGTTATTCTTGACACCAAGACTTTAAATAGGAAGAATAGACTTGGGATCACCAATACACTTTCTAAGCATGGAAACAAGGAAAACTTGATGAACCAAAGCCAATTCACCAGAAAGTTTCAATTCATAGGAAACCTTACCAACTCTTTGCAAGATTTCATAGGGACCCACATAACGAGGACTCAACTTCCCTTTCTTGCTAAATCTAACCACCCTTTTCATTGGTAAAATTTTCAAATACATCTTATCACCTTCTGCAAACACTAAATCCCTCCTCCTATGATCGGCATAAGACTTTTTCCGACAATAGGCCGTTCGCAACAGGTTCCTTATGATATGAAATTTTTCAAAGGCTTCATAAACCAAATTTGGACCAAGAAGCGAAGTCTCACCTACTTCTAACCATTCAATAGGGAACCTACATCTCCCATCATACATTTCTTCATAAGGAGCAACGGAAATGGATGAATGAAAACTATTATTATAAGCAATCTCCACCAAAGGCAAATGCTTATACCAATTCACTATAAAATCAATAATGCAAGCCTTAAGGATATCCTCAATGGTTTGAATATTACTTTCCCCTGTACCATACGTTTAGGAATGAAATGCGATACTCAACTTCACCTTAGTACCCAACCCTTTTTGGAGTGACATCCAAAACCTAGATGTGAATTGGGCACCTCGATCCGTTATGTGGATAATGAATACCATGACAACACACAATTTCATCTATGAAGATCCTAGTATAATCTTCCACCAAATAAGTAGACTTGACGATAATAAAGCAAGCAGACTTTGTCAACCTATGCACAACAACCCATATAGAATCATATGATTTTTTAGTCCGAGGTAAACCCACTACAAAACCCATATTGATGTCTTCCCACTTCCAAGTAGGAATTTGGATATCTTGTACTAAAACACCCTACTTTTGATGTTTGGCTTTTACTTGTTGTCAATTGGGAAACCTAGCAACAAACTCCAGTGTGTCCCTCTTCATACCTTCCCATCAAAATACTTTCCTAAGGTCATGGTAGATTTTTGTCGAACTCAAATGAATTGAGTAGCGGGACCCATGGTCTTCTTCGATGATTCTATCCCTCAATCCGTCTACACTGGGAATACATAGTCCTCCATGGAACCTTATAATACCATCCTCCCCTAAGGAGAATGTATCGTTAAGCTTGCCAAAGACCGATTCCTTGAACTCCATTAATGATTTGTTGATCTGTTGGTTGGACTTCACCTCAACTATTAATGATGACTCGGAGTTATTATGAACCATGAAACCACCATCCGAAGAATCTTCCAACCTCACCCCCAACCTAGCCAACTTGTGTACATCTTTAACTAGGTCTTTCTAGGGTTCATCAATTTGGGATACACTACCCTTAATCATAATCTTTCAATAATATTGACTACCTTCATTGTCGTAGATCAAATCCTTTTGGTTGAACACATATTGTATACTTTTATGGTCGGTAAAGACATCAAGGTGAACCATATAAAGGTAATGCCTCCATATTTTCAGGGAAAACACCACGACAACTAAATCAAGATCATGTGTAGGATAGTTTAACTCTTGTACCTTAAGTTTTCTAGGGTAATAGACTATCACATTCCCATGTTGCATAAGCACAAACCCCAAACCCACTTGAGATGCGTCACAGTACTTAACAAAACCCTTTGTACCCTCAGGTAATGTTAATTCTGGAGCAGAATATAGCCTATCTTTCAATAATTGGAAAATTTTCTCACCTTCCTCCGACCACTAATAATTCTTACACTTTTTGCTCAAAGTTGTCAAGGGAGACTCAATGGATGAAAAAGCACACCACCAAACCTAAGACACTTCTAATATTTGTTTGGGTCAAATGTCTAGGCCAATCTTTCACAGCCTTCGTCTTCCTAGGGTCTACCTCAGCTCTTTCACTAGAGGTGCATCGACCTTAACCAAAACCTTGAACATCCTATACTTGGCAAACAATTCATGTTCCTTTAGGGTTTTTAATACCACCATCAAATGACCCATGTGATCACTCTCACTTTTCGAATATACCATAATATTGTTAATAAATACAATGACAAATGAATCTAGGTAACTTTCAAAAACCATATTTATTAGATCTATTAACATTGCCGAATAATTAATGAGACCGAAAGACATTACCAATAACTCATTGTGCCCATACCTAGTTGGAAATACCATCTTTGGTACATCTCACCTCTCACCCCTAAGTTGGTGATACCCCAAAGTCAAGTCAATTTTTAAAAGAAGATCTCCCTTTGGAGTTTTTCGAACAAATTGTCAATCCGAGGGAGAGGATACGTATTCTTAATAGTGACCTTGTTGAGTTGACTGTTATCAATACACATTCTCAAGGACCCATCCTTTTTCTTTACAAAAAAAACCGGATCACCCCACGGAGAAATATCAGACCTTATAAAACACTTGTCTAGTAAGTCCATGAGTTGAGCTTTCAACTCTTACAATTCGGCCGGAGCCATCCGATAAAGAGTAATTGAAACCCCAATTTTTATCTTGTAGCAAATCAATACCAAAATAAATTTCCCGTTTGGGAGGAATACCGGTAAGGTCATTAGGAAAAAACTCGCAAAATTCACACAATTCAGGGACCGACTCGATGGGAGGAATTTCTGAGTTTAGATCTTTGACTCTCATAATATGATATATACAACCTTCAGAGATCATTTTGCATGTTTTTAGACAAGCAATGATACAACCTCTAGGAATAGAGTTTCCTCCCTTCCATTGAATAACAGGTTCATTTGGAAAGTTAAAGTTCACAACCCTACAATCAATAGAATCAAACTAAGCATGCAAAGCCAATCCCTACCCAATATAACATCAAATCACACATATGTAGTTCTAATATTTCAACATAAGAAACTCTATTGGGCAAAATTATAGGATAATTTTTTTAAACCCTCTTTGCAACAACTGACTCACCACCCGAAGTAGACACTATAAAATGTTCATTCAAACTATCTGGTAAATACCAAACTTTTTCGCTACAAGAGGTGTAACAAATGACAAGGTAGAACCCTGATAATGTAAGGCATATACATCAACAGAGAAAGTTTCAACATACAAGTCGCCACGTCGCGAGAATTCTCTTTCTCACCCTTAGAACAGAGAGCATAGAAACAATTCTTCTTTGAAGCTTCATTTGAACCACTTGCTTGAGCTTGACCACTACCCTAGTCTTGAACCCTCACATTTGGGAAATCCCTAACCTACTGACTACCTTTACCAGTATTAAAACAATATTCCATCCCCTTAAGGCAATCACCATGGTGCTTTTTGCCACACTATTTACAAGTTTGCTTCTCGGTTGTTGAATTAGTACCTTTTACCTTCTTGAACTTAGGGTTAGACACCCTATCATCACTAGCCTTTGGGAACTTGTAAGGAACATAACATGAAGCCCGTTTAATAAACCTAGGATTGTCTTGTATCTCAAGCCTATTCTTTGAAGAACGTCCATCAAAAGAACTTGCATTATTAGCATCCCTTCTCTTTCTCGTAGCCCTTGTCTCTTCCACATGCTTGGATTGCACCATAAGACGAGAAATGTTCATATTTTCATGCAACATAGACAAATGACACTCTTTTTGCATATCATCTGACACCCCCGTCACAAAGTGGCTCATTTCATCTCTAGAATCGGAGACCAAAGAAGGATCATATTTCGACCACTTAGTGAATTTCAAGGATTATTCAGGAACACACATACCTCCTTGGAGAAGGTACATAAAATCCACCACTTTAGCCCCCCTTATTTCCCAAGGAAAGAACAGATCAAAAAAAGCCTTCTTGAAGATCTCCCAAGTCGAAGGACAACCTCTCAAGGGCCTATTATCCCTCATTTGCAAATACCATGCTTGAGCCACATCCTTGAATTGAGAAGTGGACAACTCGGCCTTTTCACTTGTGGAAAACCCCATATACCAAAAAGTATATTATAGACTTCATCAATGAATTTATGGAGGTCTTCCTCAACCATAGACCCATATAAAGGTTTAATCGATTGAAGTCCCTTAAACGGGAAGCCATAGTAGTGACTTGATGATAAGGATGGGGTACAACCTCCTAGTTTTCTTGGGCCGTCATAGCATGGACTTGAGCCGTGACCGCTTGTGCTTGAGTGGTAATAGATTGGGACATTTTAAGAAAAGCGGTCCTTATATTCTCATCTATCAAAGAATGAGGATTGGCCGGTGCATTCTCAATGTAAGAATCTTCTTCAAGTGGAGAAACTTGATCACCATGTGGAGGAGCTCCCGCATTGGCGATTTCATCTTCAAGTCTTCGTTTCATGTTCCTTCTTCCTATAAGCACAACAATAGTGTTAAATTAAAGAGCACACCATAAGTATACTTTACTGGCACGATACAAGATTTCCAAGAAAATGAGAATTTCCTAGGAATCATGTAGGTTCCTATCCATAAATGTGGTTGGTTTCACAATTATGAACACAAAAATACATAGACGTGGGTTAGAGAAACGTTGACTCTAAGGTAATTCAACCTCATGCTCTGATACCATGTTTCTAACATCCGAGTTTACCCCTTAGAATTCACCGGCATCGTCATCCTTTTTGAGGACTAAGACTAGCCTCGTAGTTTACATCATCACATTAATAAGCTGCATTTAGAGGAAAATTGAAAATTTTTATTACTTATATATTAGAGATATACATATAATTATATATATATCGAGTATACATAGACCCTTCATATAGAAAGATTACATAACATTCTACTTTTATTTCACATACCTATATAAGATAGAAATTAGTCTCAAAGATTGTCTCATCTCATAACCATCTAACTAGATTAGCAATTTCGGGGCATAACCCATATATCAATGTAAAGAGAGCCACATATAGGCTTTGTACAATACGTACTTAAACGAAAGTAGATTGAATATAATAGTCTTAGAACTAAAATGACAACTTAAGCTCATTATTGGCATCACACTTGAAAAATGAGGACCTACCCTACTTGGATGATCAATGGATCAATGTCTTCTTCGAGTCTGTTTCCAAAATAGTACAATGACCGGAACCATAAATATTTTGGGAAAGGAAGTGGGGTTGGTATGCCACTTTGACTAACTAGAGACCATATGCACATATAAGATCAAATCATGCTTAAAATGGACACTTTATAAAATATGCATTTATTCCTTTTAAAACAAATGTACACATCCAACAAAACCGTACAAATTGTCATTTCATAATTATTAAGTCATTGGCATGATCCTCAAAATACAACAACTTTAAGGTCTAGTCAGGTCAACCCTTCATATAATGTACATGGATATGTACTTAATTATTTTCATCAAACAAAAATCGTTAATAAGAATACACTTTAACATAGCAAAGCAATATAACTAATCATGAACCCTTATCAAGTCAACAAGTGCAATGACCAAGCAAAGCCTATAACCTTACTCAATAAAGTAATGACAAGAAATATTGACAAACAACATACTTCACATGACATGACATTTAGATATGCATTTTATATTAATTCTACAATATAAACAAAAATATACTAATAAGTTAACTAATCAACATATAATATCAGCATTGTGCAAGTTCATAACATAGATGTCATATTGTCACGACCCCAAATCCGGGCCGCGACTGGCACCCACACTTACCCTCCTATGTGAGCAAACCAACCAATCTAACCTTAACATTTCAATGTAATAACAACAAAAGTAATGCGGAAGACTTAAACTCATTAAAAATCAATAATCAACTTCTATAACTCAAAAACTTATCATTATCCCCAGAATCTGGAAGTCATCACCACAAGAACATCTAAAATCAAATGACTAAACTAAGAGTATTCTAAAAGCTAAAAATACATAGGAAGCTAGTCCGTGCCGGAGGTTCAAGGCATCAAGACGTGACGGAGGAGATCCAGTCCAAGCTAGAAGTGTTAGCTCACCCTAAAGATCCGGTGTGACGAAGACTAGCTTGAATTACTGTTGAGTCGAAGATGACGGCACGTTTGCTGCATTCCACAATTAAACAAGAAGAAAACAATAAAAGTAGGGGTCAGTACAAAACACGGGTACTGAGTAGATATCATCGGCCAACTCAAAATAGGGAATAGTATATATCAAGTATTATCATAAATCAACTATAAAACTCAACATGTAACAACAACAAGTACTATAATCATCAATAAGTACCATCAAATTCACACATGAGGGCTCAAGCCCCAATACCATACTCATTTGGGAATCATGTTCGTTAGATTGAGTATATTAACATCTTTCAAGATTCATTATCTTTCCTCCTCTTGTGTCGGTACGTGACACTCCGATCCCCTAATTCTATGTGTCGGAACGTGACACTCCGATCCCCTACATGTGTCGGAACGTGACACTCCGATCCCCTACATGTGTCAGAACGTGACACTCCGATCCCCTACATGTGTCGGAACGTGACACTCCGATCCCCTACATGTGTCGGAACGTGACACTCCGATCTCCTACATGTGTCGGAATGTGACACTCCGATCCCCTACATGTGTCGAAACGTGACACTTCGATCCCCTACATGTGTCGGAACGTGACACTCCGATCCCCTACATGTGTCGGTACGTGACACTCCGATCCACTAATACTATGTGTCGGTACGTGACACTCCGATCCCCTAAATCTATGTGTAAATCATCAAGCCTTCTTTATACCAAGGCATCCTCAATCCCATTACTTTAATTCATCAAGCCTTCTTCTATACCAAGGCATCATCATTAATAATGTATATTAAAGTTTCTTTTCAAGATTTGGGATTCAATATTTTTGATCATGCTTATCTTATCACAATCATATAATCATATTCATGCAAACATACAATTAAGCATATAGTAGGGTTTACAATACTACCAATACATATCATTCTCTATTAAGAGTTTACTATGAAAGCATGAAAACCATAACCTACCTCCACCGAAGAATTGAAATCAAACAAGCAAGTTCCCAAGCTTTGTTCTTCTTCTCGTTTCTCCTCTTTCTCGTTCGTTTCTCTCTCTTTTTCTGTCTCTCTTTGTTCTTTCTATTTTTTCTTATTCAACCCTCTTTCTTTTACCCTAATTAGTATATAATTAAGAATAAAAGGTGGCAATAATACCCCACTAATTAACTTAGGGTTACCTCTTTTAACCCTCAAGAATTTGAGTTATTAATATAAACCCACGAAAGCTATAATTAAGGAAAGAATAGTCCAAAAACATCCCTTAAAATTTCACCAGAAATCCGACTCTGCCTCGGATTTGCGCAACCTGTGACGGGCCGTCGTGCCTGCGACAGTCCGTCCTGCAGGTCGTCGCAGAGTTCAAAGACCCAAATTTCCACCAAGGGTCTGTGACGGTCCGTCACACCTGTGACGGTCCGTCCTGCCATTCCGTCACAAAGTTCAGAGAGTTGATTTTCAGTACCCAATTTCAGATTTTCTAAGTGTTTTGGGACGAGACCCCCTCGACGGTCCATCGTGCCCATGACGTTCCGTCGTGGGGTCCGTCGCTTCTGCCAGTTTTTCTAGAATTGAAGTCTGTTGCTCAAAACGACTAAACGGGTCGTTACATTAGATACCAATTTACCCATCGTTCGTCCCCGAACGATCAAAAGAAGGAAAACAAGGGCAAAAAGGAGTACCTGAATCTGTAAACAGATGTGGGTATTTTTCTCGCATATCCGCCTCCTTCTCCCAAGTGGCTTCTTCAACCGGTCGATTCTTCCATTGCACCTTGATGGATGCAATCTCTCTTGACCTCAACTTGCGAACTTCTCTATCTAAAATAGCAACAGGCTCCTCTTCATAAGACAAGTTCTCATCAAGCAAAACTGAATCCCAACGGATAATGTAATTTCCATCCCCATGATATCTTTTCAACATCGACACATGGAATACCGGATGTACTCCGGACAGCACTGGGGGCAAGGCTAACTCATAAGCCACTTCCCCTACTCGCTTGAGTACTTCAAATGGTCCAATGTACCTTGGACTTAGTTTACCCCTTTTTCCAAACCGCATCACCCCTTTCATGGGCGAAACTTTCAACAAGACTTGTTCACCTTCCATGAACTCTAAGTCTCTAACCTTTCGATCTGCATATTCTTTTTGCCTACTTTGCGCCGCTAGAAGCTTTTCTTGAATAGACTTCACTTTTTCCATCGAATCCCTCAAAAGGTCAGTACCCCAAGGTCTAACCTCGAACGAATCAAACCAACCAATGGGAGACCTACATCTCCTCCCATACAATGCTTCAAATGGGGCCATATCAATACTTGAGTGATAGCTATTGTTGTATAAAAACTCCGCTAAGGGTAGGAAGCTATCCCAGTGACCACCAAACTCTATCACACACGCACGAAGCATATCCTCCAACACTTGAATAGTCCTTTCAGACTGGCCATCGGTCTGAGGATGGAACGCAGTACTAAGGTCCAACCAAGTACCCAATTCCGCATGCAATGTTTTCCAAAACTTAGAAGTAAACTGCGTACCTCTATCTGATATGATGGATAGTGGAACCCCATGCAATCGCACCACTTCCGAGATGTAAAGTTTGACTAACTTTTCTGCATTATAAGTCACCTTGACCGGAATGAAATGAGCAGATTTAGTTAACCTATCAACAATCACCCAAATGGAGTCATACTTACCCATTGTCTTCGGAAGACCAACCACAAAGTCCATTGCAATTCTTTCCCACTTCCATTCCGGAATGGGCATTCTCTGAAGTGTCCCTCCGGGCCTTTGGTGTTCATACTTTACTTGTTGACAGTTTGGACACTTAGCAATAAAGTCAACAATATCACGCTTCATTCTACTCCACCAAAAGTGTTGTTTTAGGTCATGATACATCTTGGTTGCACCCGGATGTATAGAATACCTTGAACTATGAGCCTCTGTCAGAATACTGTTGATCAAATCATCGACGCGGGGTACACATACCCTTCCCTTGATTTTCAAAACACCTTCCTCATCGATTTGTGCTTCCTTAGCCTCTCCTCGATATACCTTATCTTGGATACTTCTTAGTTTCTCATCATCAAACTGTTTTCCCTTAATTTTGTCAAGAAAAGAAGATCTCGACTCCACAGAAGCCAACAATCCTCCCTTCTCATTTACTTCTAATCTCATCAAGACGTTAGCTAGAGTTTGAACCTCTCTAGCTAATGGGCGTCTAGAGGCTTGCAAGTGAGCTAGACTTCCCATGCTTCCCGCCTTTCTACTAAAAGCATCTGCTACAACATTCGCCTTCCCCGGATGATACAAAATGGTGATGTCATAGTCCTTCAGTAGTTCCATCCATCTTCTCTGTCTCAAGTTCAAATCTTTCTGAGTAAAGACATACTAAAGGCTACGATGATCCGTGTAGACCTCACACCTAACCCCATATAAATAGTGTCTCCATTGCTTTAATGCAAACACTACCGCAGCCAATTCCAAATCATGAGTTGGGTAGTTACATTCATGCACTTTTAATTGCCTTGAAGCATAAGCAATCACACTCTTCTCTTGCATTAGTACTGCACCCAAACCTGAATAGGATGCATCACAATAAACAATGAAGTTCTTACCCTCTACTTGCAAGGTAAGGATAGGTGCGGTAGTCAACAACGTTTTGAGCTTCTGAAAGCTTTCCTCACATTCGTCCGACCATACAAATGGAACATTCTGCTTAGTCAAGTTCGTCAATTGGGAAGCAATAGAAGAGAATCCCTTGACAAATCGACGGTAGTAGCTAGCTAACCCAACAAAGCTCCTTATTTCTGACACATTAGTAGGTCTCACCCAATTCTTCACTGTCTCAATCTTAGAAGGATCCACCATCACTCCATCCTTAGAAACCACGTGTCCCAAGAAGGACACTGCATCTAGCCAAAACTCACACTTAGAGAACTTGGCATAAAGCTTTTTCTCCCTCAACGTTTCCAATACCATTCTCAAATGTTCTTCATGTTCCTTCTTGCTCTTTGAGTATACCAATATATCATCAATAAATACGATCATGAAGAGGTCCAAATATGGCTTAAAAATCTCGTTCATCAAGCTCATGAACGCAGCAGGGGCATTCGTAAGACCAAAAGATATCACTACAAATTTGTAATGCCCATACCTCGTTAAAAAAGCAGTCTTTGGCACATCCGTTGCCCGTATTTTCAATTGATGATAACCGAATCTCAAGTCAATCTTAGAGAAGACACAAGCGCCTTGTAACTGATCGAACAAATCATCAATGCGGGGAAGAGGATACTTGTTCTTTATGGTTACCTTGTTTAGTTGTCTGTAGTCTATACACATTCGAAAACTCCCATCCTTCTTCTTTACAAACAAAACCGGAGCACCCCAAGGAGATGCACTTGGTCTAATGAAGCCTTTGTTCAATAACTCTTGAAGTTGTGCTTTTAACTCTTTTAACTCCGCAGGAGCCATTCTATAAGGGGGTATAGAAATGGGGCGAGTACTGGGTTCAAGATCAATACAGAAGTCAATATCCCTATCCGGTGGCATACCAGGAAGATCTGCAGGGAACACATCCAGAAACTCACGAACTACTGAAACCGACTCAATCGAAGGTACTTGGGTAGTGTCATCCTTGAGATGTGCCAAGAAAGCTAAACACCCTTTACTAATCATTTTCCTAGAACAAAGAAAGGAGACGATGCGGACCGGATTGGGAGTGTAGTCACCCTCCCACACTAACGGGTCTGTCCCAGGCTTGGCTAACGTCACCGTTTTAGCATTACAATCCAAGATCACAAATTGCGGAGAAAGCCAAGTCATACCCAGAATCACGTCAAAATCATCCATTTCTAAGATAACCAAATCTACATAAGTGTTGCTCCCCACAAAGTTTACCAAACAAGACCTATATGCCTTTTCAACTACCACAGACTCACCCACCGGAGTAGAGACACGAATAGGCATATAAAGTAATTCACAATGTAAATTTAGACCATTAGCAAATGAGGAAGATACATAAGAAAACGTGGATCCAGGATCAAACAATACAGAAGCCATGCAATCACAAACCAGAAGATTACCTGTGATGACAGCATCAGATGCCTCCGCTTCAGGCCGTCCAGGGAAAGCGTAACAATGGGCCCTATCGTTCGTCTGTCTGTTGCCCCTACCATGTTGTGATGTGGTGGATCCAGTTTGCCCATCACCTCGGCCGTTCTGGTGACCACCATTACCTCGACTACCACGTCCTCCAGAATAACCGCCTCTACCATGACCACCTCTACCTCTAGCTATTGGGGGTCTATAACTTTGTCTGGGACAATTTTTCCTAATATGTCCAATCTCCCCACATCCATAACATTCTCTGGAGTCAATCCTAGGCCCCTCGGAGAAGTGTTGACCGGTCTGAGGTGGTCCCCCAACTACAATCTGTAGTGAAGACTGAATTGGTCGGACTGAGTAACTTCCCGAACCTTGTCCTCTAGTGTAAGAACCATTAAACTCACCTCCCTTTCGAAGCCTTTTTGATGTCGGTGTTGTGGTAAAGTCGTCTGGCTTCACTCCTTCCACTTCTATCACAAAGTCTACCACCTCTTGGAAGGATTTTGCCGTTGCCGCTATCTGTAAGGCCGAAATCCGCAATTATGACCTCAACCCCTTCACAAACCGGCGAATCCGCTCTTGAGGACTGAAACAGAGTTGAGTGGCATATCTGGATAGTGCACGGAACTTAGCCTCATAAGCATTAACCGACATCCTACCTTGCTCTAGGCTCAAGAACTCATCCCTTTTCCGATCCCTCAAAGTCCGGGGGATATACTTCTCCATCAAAAAACTAGAGAATGAGGCCCAAGTCATAGGTGGTGCCTCTATTGGTTGACACTCGATATGTGACCGCCACCACATTTTGGCGTTCCCTTGAAACTGATAAGTCACAAACTCCACACCAAACCGTTCGACTATACCCATCTTGTGTAGTAGCTCGTGACAGTCAACCAGAAAATCATAAGCATCCTCCGATTCAGCACCCTTAAAGACCGGAGGTTTCAATTTCAAGAACTTACTGAAAAGTTCATGCTGATCATTTGTCATTATAGGCCCAGTAGTCAGACGTGGAAATGTGCCTATGTCCAATGGAACATCCATGCGGGGAGCCATAGTAGCCGCATGTTGTACATCTGAAACCGGAGGTGTTGGCGCAGAAAACACTGGAGGTGCCTGACCTTGATCGGATAACCCACTGAGATAAGCGAGAACCTGATTGATCATCTCTGGGGTAGGTTGGGGTGGCGTTTCCTCATTTTGCACTTGTTCAGTTTCCCCATCCTCCCCTTCTCTTATTACTTCCTCAGTCGGTGGAGGAGTCACTGCCCTAGTATCAGATGGGCTAGGTGCTTGTCCTCTCCCTCTAGAGGACGTCCTCCCACGACCTCTACCACGGCCCCTTGCCGTTGTTCTTCCTCGAGCCACAGCCCCAGTGGCTGGCTCAGTTGTTTCTTGTCTGGCCGGTGTTGATGTTGGCGTAGTCGTTGCTCTAGTTCTAACCATCTGCGAAAGAGAGTGAAGATGGTCAGATACCAATTCGTATCGCCTAGATACCAATTGGACTCAAGTAGTAGCACGAAAGAAAGAATGAAAGAGTGAAATTTTCCTAAAGTCTTATGGCCTCTCAAGGAAAAGTAAAGGCGTCCCCCTACCGTTCCTTAAGACTCTACTAGACCTGTTCTTGTGTGATGAGACCAACGAACCTAATGCTCTGATACCAAGTTTGTCACGGCCCCAAATCCGGGCCGCGACTGGCACCCACACTTACCCTCCTATGTGAGCAAACCAACCAATCTAACCTTAACATTTCAATGTAATAACAACAAAAGTAATGCGGAAGACTTAAACTCATTAAAAATCAATAATCAACTTCTATAACTCAAAAACTTATCATTATCCCCAGAATCTGGAAGTCATCACCACAAGAACATCTAAAATCAAATGACTAAACTAAGAGTATTCTAAAAGCTAAAAATACATAGGAAGCTAGTCCGTGCCGGAGGTTCAAGGCATCAAGACGTGACGGAGGAGATCCAGTCCAAGCTAGAAGTGTTAGCTCACCCTGAAGATCTGGTGTGACGAAGACTGGCTTGAATTACTGTTGAGTCAAAGATGACGGCACGTTTGCTGCATTCCATAATTAAACAAGAAGAAAACAATAAAAGTAGGGGTCAGTACAAAACACGGGTACTGAGTAGATATCATCGGCCAACTCAAAATAGGGAATAGTATACATCAAGTATTATCATAAATCAACTATAAAACTCAACATGTAACAACAACAAGTACTATAATCATCAATAAGTACCATCAAATTCACACATGAGGGCTCAAGCCCCAATACCATACTCATTTGGGAATCATGTTCGTTAGATTGAGTATATTAACATCTTTCAAGATTCATTATCTTTCCTCCTCTTGTGTCGGTACGTGACACTCCGATCCCCTACATGTGTCGGAACGTGACACTCCGATCCCCTGCATGTGTCGAAACGTGACACTCCGATCCCCTACATGTGTCGGAACGTGACACTCCAATCCCCTACATGTGTCGGAAAGTGACACTCCGATCCCCTACATGTGTCGGAACATGACACTCCGATCCCCTACATGTGTCGGAACGTGACACTCCGATCCCCTACATGTGTCGGTACGTGACACTCTGATCCACTAATACTATGTGTCGGTACGTGACACTCCGATCCCCTAAATCTATGTGTAAATCATCAAGCCTTCTCTATACCAAGGCATCCTCAATCCCATTACTTTAATTCATCAAGCCTTCTTCTATACCAAGGCATCATCATTAATAATGTATATTAAAGTTTCTTTTCAAGATTTGGGATTCAATATTTTTGATCATGCTTATCTTATCAAAATCACATAATCATATTCATGCAAACATACAATTAAGCATATAGTAGGGTTTACAATACTACCAATACATATCATTCTCTATTAAGAGTTTACTATGAAAGCATGAAAACCATAACCTACCTCCACCGAAGAATTGAAATCAAACAAGCAAGTTCCCAAGCTTTGTTCTTCTTCTCGTTTCTCCTCTTTCTCGTTCGTTTCTCTCTCTTTTTCTGTCTCTCTTTGTTCTTTCTATTTTTTCTTATTCAACCCTCTTTCTTTTACCCTAATTAGTATATAATTAAGAATAAAAGGTGGCAATAATACCCCACTAATTAACTTAGGGTTACCTCTTTTAACCCTCAAGAATTTGAGTTATTAATATAAACCCACGAAATCTATAATTAAGGAAAGAATAGTCCAAAAACGTCCCTTAAAATTTCACCAGAAATCCGACTCTTCCTGGGATTTGCGCAACCTGTGACGGGCTGTCGTGCCTGCGACGGTCCGTCCTGCAGGTCGTCGCAGAGTTCAGAGACCCAAATTTCCACCAAGGGTCTGTGACGGTCCGTCACACCTGTGACGGTCCGTCCTGCCATTCCGTCACACCTGTGACGGTCCGTCCTGCCATTCCGTCACAAAGTTCAGAGAGTTGATTTTCAGTACCCAATTTCAGATTTTCTAAGTGTTTTGGGACGAGACCCCCTCGACGGTCCGTCGTGCCCATGACATTCCGTCGTGGGGTCCGTCGCTTCTGCCAGTTTTTTCAGAATTGAAGTCTGTTGCTCAAAACGACTAAACGGGTCGTTACACATATATCATCATATACATATACATATATAAGTATATCCTCCTATGAATCCTCTTAAGTCTAACTAGTGCAATGCTTAGGTAGAGTGTCATAAAACCCTTCACGGAAAAAGGCGGACTACTTGCCAAGGTAGTACCAAAACATAAAACATAGTAACTACATGGATCCACTAGTTAGTAATCCTATGGGGAAACATAATTCATGAACTAGGACATACATTTTGCACCCTATTTAGATTCCATTAATTGTAGTCTCCAACATCAAGATTATGTCAATGCTCCCACCTTCCCTATGTGGGATGGGACATTCCAAAATCTAGTTCACTCGGTTCTAAGCTAGAGTCCCTTTTTGAAACGTCTTCAAAAATTCAATTATAAGGATAGCTTAGTTTAGGTCATAGGCTCTACCCTTTATATTATCATCATCATCAATAGATCAGTATGAATTGAATGAGTATAAGTCGTTTCATTAAAATTCAGACAAGTCTGCTTCATAATTCATCATTTAGGCCTTACCATAACCCTAAATTCAATCCAATATAAACGTACCACATCATAATCCATCAATAAACATTATAACAAGATTAAAAGAGTCACAACACCATAATTCAATACTAAATCATAGCTTAAGACAAGATACATAGGTCAATTACCATAACCTAGATGACTTCTCAAGAACTAGTATGAAAGACTACAAATCGTCCTAATTTGTTCATGATTATTGTAAAAACATAATCTAAATGACTTAACCAATAATCATGTCAATTGAATCAATCCCAACCTAATTAACATCAAGATAAAACCTAGTGTTAAGGGTTAAGGGTTAAAGATCATGTTCTTATATTTAGATCAAACCAAAACAAATTATCATATCGAAGTTAAAATACATGTTCATGTACTCATTATATACTTAAAAATCATAAAAAACTCAGTTCATAACATCAAATTCGTAATTGGATGAAACCTAGTTGAAAACCCAACTTTTAGAAATACATTGAAGGAGCCCTTTGAGGAAAGAAATCTCAAAGGTGAATCAGATTCTATACCTTAATGTTTGATGAATATTTTATGTAGAAATATTCCCTTTCCATCCCCCAAAAACCTCACCCTCGCTTGTCATCAAAGGTGTCTTCTATTAGAGAGAGAAAGAAGAGAGAATGAAGAGAGTTTATTTTTTTAGTTCTGTTTAGAATAGTGAGGATTGGGGTTTTATATGGAAAGGATATGAAGAGAGTTTTTTTTAGTTGTGTTTAGAATAGTGAGGGTTGGGGTTTTATACGGGGAGGATAGCTGGAATCGAAGCCCTATCAATCCACACACGAGCCGTTCCTTGTCTTTGTGGTTTGCACACTACCAAGGCATTGTTTCCTTCTATGTGCAAAGGTCCGACTCCAGGGCCCTTTGTTGGTCCTTGTGGATTCGTGCCCGCATGTTTAGACCACGAATAAAAATTAAAATATGTTGTACACCCTTACAACTAATTTCATTAATTTTGACTCCTAAAAGCTAGTCAAATAGGCTTTGGCACGCTAGTACCTCTTAGAAGTAGTTTCCAAACGTTATGCGTGTTCTTGGATCTTTTGGTTTCCAAACTTCGTAAATGATATAGATTCATTAAGATATGTCTCAAAACAATGTTTATACCCTATGGAACCTATGTGTATCATTAATACTCGTCTTGGATTTTCAAAATGTTACACTCACCTATTTTGGCTAAGGCATTTTCACGGAAGATCCTCCCCCTCCGTCAAGCTCATTACGAGTCATGAAGTTAATCGTTGTGTATAGGACAATATCTAGGTCAAATAAAATTTTCTTACCCATGGACAACTATTTTTTATGAGTACCCACCTTGGACGTGCTCATGACCACGAACCGTGGTCATGCTCGTGAAGAATAAGGCAGTAGCCTCACTTCTTGACCATCCTAGGCTTGTTCGCTTTGGCTTGCCCTTGAAGGTTGGCACTCCTCAGTTGGCATTGATCCTTAAGCCCCTCATTGGGACCTAAGTTAATCATTATAATCTTACCAAGACAAGACCCTTTGTACAACTCTTTAAAACCATCAAGACACCAGTAGCCCAAGTACTAAGTTCACGGGACGTCATGGACATTCCTTAATATTTTTGACTCCAACACCTGCTAAATCTTTTATTCACATAATTTTAGGACTTCAAACAGTGTTCTAATTCTTAGATACTCATTTTAGGCTCTTTATTAGGTCTTAGACTTTTGGAGTATTACAATGATGTTTGGTATGGTCCACTTATGGTGGTGGTGCTTATGTGTTATGCTAGTAAATAATGTGGCCTCATCGTACTTTATGAGTTATTGCTTATCATATTATAATTTGAATATGTGAGTATTTTGAAGGTCTTGATGACTTATGTGTATATGTAAACTCAAAGAATGATCTCTTTTAGTTGGTGATATGTGTCTCTTGTAGTCTATAGTGAAGTTGTTATGTGTTTTACTTGATGTTGACTTATGATGATTCTTGATAGATTAATTGATACTGTTGATGGATTATATTTGATGATTCTATAGCAGTGAATAGGTGGACCTATAGTTGACTTGGTTGTACCTATGAGCTTCGTGAATGATATGTTATTTATGATAAGGTAAAGTATGTGTGTGTCTTGTTTTGGTAAACTTTTTTCCCTTACTTCATACATGTAAAATGTTAATAAGGATTCTTGACTTAGCATGATATATCTTCAGAGTCTTGCATGTGAGATTGACATTGTAACCTTTAACATAGTTAAAAAGGTCTTTTATGTGGAATATCCAACCTAGACAGAAGGTTATGATAACCTTGAAATTAAAAGTTATAATTGTATCTTCTTATGTGAATGATGGGCTTAGGGTTGATTGAATTGAACGGCATGAAATCATCTTTAGAGAAGTCGTTTATCTATCCTCTTAGCCATTGTAGGTAGCCTTAGTGGACCCTCTTTGGTAAGGTATATTGAGATTGGGTTATGAACTAGGTATAGAACCCTTTCATATGATCCTTATTGAAATGCTCTATGAGAACAAAGGCTAGCACCGAGTGAGTATTCGTGGGAAATTTCTTTAACTTAGATGACATTAAAGAGCAAAGAAACCCTCAATATTCCTTAACCATGTGGCTATATGGGATGTGCCCTGATTCTACCATTGGCTGGTAAAACAACCCTCCATCGGAATAGGCTTTCATAACTCTGGATTCCATGCATATCTAGTATGGTCTATGTCAGTTATTGCCTATTACTATCTAATGGAATACCTTATAGTGTTGGAGAAGTTCTATGAAGTTTATGTAGTGGTATGGGATGCTATCAAGACATTGGACGATTAGGTTTTGAATATGCTAGTGTGTGATTCTCTAGGTCTTCTCCAAGACCATTATTTGACTGTCCGTAAGTGTTGAATGTATCTTTAATGGACTAATGAAGATATTGACATAAGTTAAGAATTATGTTAATGAATAAGGTCTTATTTAGAGTATCTTCAAGGATTTCCTAGTTAAGGTGTGGTTGGGGTATATGAATGGTCTCTTCATGTCTTACATAGGGAGTTCATAGAAGTAACTCTAGATAGGAAGGTTAACTGATTAAATAGGCATGATCTAAAATTAGGTAGTCTTAAGGATTATTTAAGAAAACTTGAAAAAGGCGTATGGGCGGTCTCTTGTTGAATTACTTATCTAAGTCGTGTGACATCTTTTGGGGGGAGAATGTCATACAATTTTCTATTGTGTGGTACCCATGTTACTGTGAACTCTCTGGAATGTTACTGTAATTTTTTTAATGTATTAGATATGACTTTGAATGTGTTCTAAATGTGATTCGTTATGTTTAAATGTGATTCTTATACTTTAATATGAATTTCTAATAAAAAAGAGCATGTTCCTCATAAATGTCTATTTCAAATGATTTTATATTTTATGCCATACTTAGTACATGCATTGTACTATTTCCATACTTTTTTTCTATATCTAAGTTGTAGGTGGAAGGTGAGAGGCGTCTCGAAGAAAAACATGGAAACTAGGAGTCTTTCAAAAAGGTATATCCTCACTTGATTCTAGGACTTTGCTATGTTAGACTTCTTTTATTCAAAGTACTGTAACAGACTAAGTATTTTTATATTATGATTTTATGGGCCGTGTCCCAAGTAATTTTAATTCTAATAATGACGTATGTTGAGACTTATTATTTCCTATTGTTTAATATGAAAGATTTTTCAAGATATTATTCATGTGAAAAGTTTTCATTATGCACTACTTTTCATACATTTATGCAATGAATGAGGGATTGTGCAAGATCTACGAGAATTCAAGTACGCCGTGTTGTAACCTATGAATGCCCTAACTTCTAGGGTGTACATGCTGGTCATGACCAATAACACGTAAAACATTCCAAAATAAGGTAAGGCACACAAGCACTTGTCAAGGCTAATACTTCGAACTTCATAGACCTTGTTGGACGTTTGACCTCCAAACATCAGTAAACTTTAGAAACTGTCTGAAAACAACTTTATTAACCATTTGAGAACATTAGAACCTCATGACACCAGTGTTAGTCTCTATCTTCACCTAAGTCGTTTTAGAGGTGTTATATATATTTCCTATATTTATGTTGTATGGGCTGTGATCAAAGAAATTCATGTGTCTAAGATTGTGAAAATGAGACTTCGCTACTCCGTATGTTTCTTATAAAAGAGTTTTTTTGATAATGTTGTGAAAACTTTTATCCCGTTCTACTTTTCGTACATGTTTATGTGATGAATGATGTCTAAGGGCTTGAACAGGACCTCCGAGAGGTCAGGTACACCGTGTGTCGACTCTAGAGTGCTCTAACTTTTAGGGAGTACT
The DNA here is from genome assembly GCF_036512215.1 of Solanum lycopersicum. NCBI lineage: Eukaryota > Viridiplantae > Streptophyta > Magnoliopsida > Solanales > Solanaceae > Solanum > Solanum lycopersicum. Next base: position 24,942,216 of record NC_090806.1, read on the forward strand.
TTGACTCAACTCAAATAATATGTTCTAATTGTGATTTAAAGTTGTAAACTTGAATCTAGTTTATATATTCGTGTAGTGATTCATAAAGGGTACATGATGTGGCTGGTTAGTTTGATGCTTGCATATAAGCTTTAAATTATAAAAGTTTTCTTGAAATAAGAAATTACAATTTTCATTTGTAAGTCCTAGATTTGTTTGAATTTTTTTACATGTTAAGGTATTTGATTCTTTTGTTTGTTCTACATTGAATCTTTTAAAATAGCTCTTATGATAAATAATGTTTTATTGAGGAATAAACTTTTGTGTTTTATATTGATTATCCCATCCAAAAGAGGTTAATATTAATGAGAAACCACATTTACCCATATTCGAAATCCATTCCCACTTCCACAAAATTATACATATTTAAACTTCCTTTAGACGGTTAAAACAATTGATCCTGGAAGGAACTACATGCACACTAACACTACGTACATATCACTCATGTTGACTCACTCTTTTTAAAAAATTGTTAATATATTATGATATCCTGGGAGAAATCCCCAACACATGACTGGCATCGTCATCCTCGATGATAACTACGATAAGCCTCTGAAATTAGTCATTAAATATCATAGCTTTAAAAGTGCAGAAAGTGAAAGCTTTCCATCTACATATAGTTGATAAGTTTTACATAGATCTCTTGCTTAAACATAATATATACTCATGGAGTTTACATAGACTCCTCACATATGAGGTTACACAAGCTTCTACTTTTATGTCACATATACAATATACACAATATAGATTCTAATAGAGAACTCTCATATAAAACCATCTAAGTTGGAATAGAAAAATTCGGGCATATCCCTTATAAAATGTATAATTTTCAATTAGGGCTTAAAATAATCTCTTGAACGATAAGAGTGAAAAGAATGTCATTATAATATAGCAAGTCACATAGGTAGAATGAGAAACGGCATCATCCTAGGATCTTGAGGACATACCCACATTTGTAGAAATGATCCAAGCCTTCTTGTAAATTTTTGACGAATTCTTCAATGACCAGAACCTAAAATGTTTGGGAAAAAGGGAGAATTAGGGGTTAGTACAAAACTTGTACTAAGTATGGAAACATATGCACACACAAATTAGAATCCATGCTAGAGGAAACACTTATTCAAAACCATAACAAGTTACTTTGAAAATCCTTATGCACAAACTGGAATACACATAAGACAATAATCATATATTCCTTAAGGCAATATCATATTCAGCACAAGACCAACATCATCAATTATAGTTAAGTCAACAAGTGTACAACATATTAGGATTTATAGCCAATATAACTGTAACATCATGTCATAACAAAAAACTTTTACATTAGTTCATAACATTATAACATAAGTATACCCCTTAGTCGTAACCCCTCACTAAGCCTACTAGTGCTACAGTCAATTCAAGCCCCATAACTCCACTCAACCAAGAAACCAACCAAAGGATTATGAATCATGTCTAACTTCACATAAATATCATTATGAGTAGTCATCATCATATTTAGCAATATACACCATTTACATAAAGAATAAACATAATCATGTCATTAGTTTCATGAGAGGATAAGAACATAAGAACCACCTCATAGGATTTCCCTCTAGGCCAACTACTGCAATGTATAGGTAGAGTCTCATACCCCTACCTATACTAAGCCAAATATCTTAAGTATTCCTAGTTAGAGTTTACTTTATTACTTCATTTTAATTTCATGAATAAATTCCCTTAATCGAAATTGACCACATGAGCTAATATGGAATCCGATGTCATAGAATCCTAAACCGAAAGAAGGTGGACTACATGTTATGGTAGTATCAAAACATTAACATAGCATCTAGGTTGATCCACTAGCTAGTATTTCTATGGGGGAAACATAGCTCAAGAACTAGGAGATGTACTTGGCACCCTATTTATGCACCATTAATTATACTCTCCAATCTCATGAGTACAATATTGAACCTACCTTCCCTTCTTGGGAAGAGACACTTCTCACTACTACTTCACTCGATGCTAAGCTACAGTCCGTTGGTGAAATGTCTTTCTTTAACATTCATAACTTAGTTTAGGTCATAGGATATTAACTTCTAGTCATAGTCATTACATCAATAAAAAATGCATGCGAACATCCTATTATACAACCCTCATATGTGAGACTAGCACAATATCATCATTATGTCACAATAAGTCACAAATGCAATTCATAACCAACCTTATATCATCATATGTTAATCATATTCTCACAATCATATAACCAAAACATTTCAATTATATCATCCTACCACACTTACTTAATCTAATCACAATATATACTTCAATTGAACATCATCACCAAGTACAATACATCATAATTAAAGTAAAGGTTTGAGATCACAATAACTTACCCAGTCTCCTTCAATATCCATAATCCATAGTCTTACAATTAACAAAATTCATGAAATAATAGGCGTAATTAAATCACTAAATAATAATTAACAAAATAATTAAGTGAATTGCATCATTACAAATTGATACAACACTAGTTTATAACCTAGGGTTAGGGAATTTAGGTCAATTCATATTTATTCCTCACACTAGGTTAAACCACCAATACCTAGAATAATTAAAATAAATACATCAATATCCAATCATATTTATCAAAGGAAAACATAAAAAATACAATTCAATAAGTTAAATTTTGTATTCGGAAGAAAACTGAAATGAACATCGTATTTTTGAAACCACATTTTGATGAACCCTTTAGGGGAAAGGAATCCCAAATGTGAAGAGTTCTCATACCTTGATATTTGTTTAATATTAGTGGATAAAAGTGATATTCTTGCTTCCCTAATGTTCTTGACCTAGTCCTCCGATCAAATTCTTCTTTGGGAGAGAGAAAGTAGAGAGAAGGAAGAACAATTTGTGTTTGGGAATTAGGAATTGTTAATTTGGGTTTAGTCTTAAGGTGGTTTATATAGTGACTTAACTAACTTAATTAACAACACCTTAACCCATAATTAAACTCCTAAATAATTAAATAATTAAAATTATTCACTTAAACTTAACAGTGAAAAGTCAAGAAGGAACTACGAGACCACGATGGACGGTTTGTAGGTCAACCTACGCCCCCTTCCCCCAACCATCCTTCACATCCCTCGTTTGTGACAGAGACTATATTTTTGGAAATTTTGAAAAAATGTCTATGTGTTGTTATATAGAGGCATCGATTCCCCGTCGATTGACTTATGCCTCGTCAACAGCAATCGTTGATGGACGTTGTGTAGTGATGGCTTTTTGGATAAAATTGAAAGGTCATCCTGAAGGACCCTTAATGTGGTCCTTGCGGAGTCGTACCTTGAAGTTTCTACCCTATACATGTTCTAATGCTATTTTTACACCCTTCCACCAATTTTCATCAATTTCCGACTCCTAAAACCTTGTGAAATAGTCTAAGGCACACTAACACCTCTTTCACTAGTCTCTGGACGTTATGGACGTTCCGTGACGTTTTTACTGTTAAAAGTTTTTTTATGACATATATACATTATTATTTACCTTAAATAAGTGTTAAAAACCTTAGACACTCATGTGAGGCTCTATATTACGTTTTTGAATTTTTGAGTGTTATATTATCCCCCCCCCCCTTAGGAACATTCGTCTCCGAATGACACTAAAAATATTTTGAAGGGAAAGGATATACTCAAATGTAGAAGCCCAACCAATAACAACATATAAAAAAAAGAGTTACAACTATAATCAATATAAAAACATGGCATTTAGAGATAGCAATTCAAACATTAATTACAATACATAAGAGCTCAAGTAAAAACATGAGGAACAACCTTCTCAATAACAATATGAGCACAACATAACATTAAAGAGTCAATTATGACAATGTTTTTTTAATAAAACACATCAGCATTCTCTATATCATTTCATATAGGAAACTACATACTTAATACACTAATAAGTTCAAAACAAGCAAAAGAGTATTTTTCCATGAAACTTCGTCTTAGCAAAAACCTATTCCATGAAAATGAATATCTTTTAAAACAAGTAAAATTCCACTTAACTCATTATTTTAATTATTTAATAGTAACAACTAACCTTAATTAATAAAGAGATGAGGGTAACAGATTTTCATGTAGGCCTCTAACTCGCATGTTGCTCCCTCAACTAGGTCGTTTCTCCATAGAACTTTTCGTAGAGTCCACCTCTTTGATCCTAAAATTCTTCACTTTACAATCAAGGATTTCCATCGCAACCTTTTGATAGGAGAGGTTCTCATCCACATCTAGAACCTTAGTAGGTAGAATGGACTCGGGATCACCGATGAAATTCTTAAGTATTGAGACATAGAACCCCGGATGAACCGAAGCTATCTCACTAGGTAATCTAAATTCATATCCAACCTTGCCAACCTTTTGCAAAATTTCATAGGGATTCACAAAACGAAGACTTAACTTCTCTATATTACCAAATCTAATCTCTCTTTTTATGGTTAAATTTTTTAGATACACTTTATCACCTTCTTCAAATTCAAGTTCTCGTCCCCTCTTGTCGGCATAAGACTTTTGCCGACTATAGGCTCGCTTCAACCTATTCTTTATGACACGAACTTTATCCAACTTTTCATATGCCAATTCAGAACCAAGGAGTGAAGACACACCAATTTCAATCCAGCCAACGACAAATCTACACCTTCTACTAATAAAGCTTCCAAAAGAGCAATCTCTATGTTTTAATGTTAACTAACGTTATAAGATAACTCAAACAATGGAAAATGTTCATATTAACTTCCCTTAAAGTACATAACACAAGCTTTAAGAATATCCTTAACTATTTGAATAGTACACTTCACTTGACCATCCATTTCGGGATGAAAAACGGTGCTTAATTTCACTTTTTTACCCAACCCTTTTTGGAATGACCTCTAAAACCTAAATGTGAATTGAGCACCCCTATCCGATGTGACGGATAACGAAATACCATGAAGACACACAGCCTTATCTATGAAGATTTTTGCATAATCCTCCGTTGATTAACTGAACATCATCAGAATAAAATGAGCGAACTTTATCAATCTATCAACCACCACCCATATAGAGTCATTTTGCCTTCTAGTTCGAGTTAAAACAACAACAAAGTCCATATTAATGTATTCCCACTTACAAATGGGAACATTAATTTCTTGAAGTATGCCACTCAGCTTTTAGTGCGCGACTCTCACTTGTTGGCAATTTGGACACCTTGCAACCAATTTTGCTAAGTCCCTTTTTCAGCAATCCCACTGAAATACTTCCCTAAGGTCATGATACATCCTAGAAAAGCACGGATGAATAGAATAACGAGAACCATTAGCTTCCTCAAGAATCCGGTTTCTCAAATCATCGACATTTGGCACACACAACCTTTCTTGATACCTCAAAACACCATCCCCTAAAGGAGAATGACTCATTATGTTTACCAAGAACCAATTACTTCAACTCTATCAATGATTGATCAAGGTGTTTCTTACACTCCACCTTAATTACCAAAGCCAATTTGAGTTATGATGTACCATAAAACCATCATTTGGGGAACCTTCCAACGTAATACTAAAATCGACCAACATATGAACATCTTTAACCGGTTATTTCCTGCCTTCTTATGCATGAGAGACACTATCCATGGTAATATAGCTTAGAGAATGCGCAACCAGACTGGCTTTACGGGGTTGTATAGAAAAAATATATCATAATCATTCAACAATTCCAACCATTTTATTTTTCGGAGATTTAAATCCTATAGAGAGAACACATATTGAAGACTCTTACTGTATATATAAATATCAACATTAACTCCATAAAGATAATGCCTCTGTATTTTTAAGACAAATACCACGCCTCTAACTCGAGATCATTAGTCTGACAATTCTTCTCATGCAATTTATGTTTTCTAGAGGCGTAGGCCACTACTTTCCCATGTTGTATAAGGACATATCCCATTCCAACTCGGGATGCGTCATAATATACAATGAAGCCCTTGTTATACTCCAGTAAAGTCAACACCAGAACACATGTAAGCCTATGTTTCAAGAATTGGAAGATTCTTTGACATGCTATCGACCACTCAATTTTCACACTTTTTTGGGTCAAGGTAGTAAAAGGAGAAGCAATGGATGCATACTATCCATAAATATTGAAAAGTACACCGGTAGACCCAAGATACTCCTAATGTCGGATGGAGTCAATTGTCTAGGAATATTTTTAACCGCCTAGGTTTTTCTTGGTTCAACTTCAACTACTTCACTAGATATGATATGACCAAGAAACTCCACCGAACTCAACAAAAACTCATATTTTTTATATTTTGCAAATAGTTGTTTTTCCTTAAGCATTTGTAATGCTACCCTCAAATTGTCCATCTATTTACCCTCTTTTTTTTAATATACCAAGATGTCATTAATGAAGACAATGAGAATGAATCTAGGTAACATCAAAACACCCTATTCATGAGGTCCATAAAAGCCGCCGATGCATTAGTGAGACCAAAGATCGTTACTATGAACTCATAGTTACCATAGATAGTTTGAAATATCGTTATAGGTATATCCTTACCTCTAAACCCATGTTCGTGATACCCTGATCTCAACTCAATTTTAGAAAAGTAGCTTGCCCCTTGGAATTGATCAAATAAGTTTTCAATTCGAGGGAGAGGATACTTGTTCTTAATAGTGACATTATTGAGTTGGTGATAATCCATGCACATTCTAAGTGACCCATCTTTCTTCTTCACAAACAAAATTGGAGAACCCAATGGACAAATACTTGGTCTATTGAAGACTTTGTCTACTAATTCTTTGAGTTGATTTGTCAACTCATTCACTTAGGCGGGAGCCATTCGATAAGGAGGAATTGATATGGGGTTTCTATCCGGTATCAAGTGAATACAAAAATCAATTTCCCGTTCATGATAGATTCCAGGAAGATCGTTTCGAAAGACCTCTAGAAATTCCCTCACAACGGGGAATAACTTAATGGGAGGATTTTCGAAGACTAAATCTTTGATTCTTTTAATATGATATAAATACCTTTTTGACATCATCTTACAAGACTTTAAACAAGAAATGATACGACATCCAGGAATAGAATTACCCCCTTTCCATTGCAAAATGAGTTTATTAGGAAAATTGACCTTGACAATTCTTGTCCTATAATCTATGGAAGCAAAACAATCATGTGACCTATCAATTAAGAAAATGACATCAAAATCAACGACATCATGTTGTTCAAATTCGACATGAATATCTCAATTGGGCAACATTGTAGAACAATTTCTATATACCCTCTTTGTAACGAGCGACTCACCTATAGGATTCGTTACCATAAAAGGTTTATTTAGAATATCGAGAAAAATATCAAAATTCCTAGTAATCAAAAGATTAAGATAATATAATATAGTGCCTGGATAAAGTAAAACATATACATCAATAGAGAAGACTTCTAACATACCGGTCACCACATCAGGAGAACGCTCTTGTTCACCCCTAGATCAAAGAGCATAAAAGCGATTCTTTCTAGGAGCACAAACATTATAACCTCTTGGTTGATCTTGCCAACTCTCCTTGTCTTTACCCTTCAGTTTAGGGCAATCTCGAACCTTGTGGCCATTTTTTCCATACCTAAAGCTATTGTCCATCTAAACAAGGCACTCACCAAAATGCTTCTTATCGTACTTTCCACAAGTCGAATTCTTACTTTGTAAAATAGTACCTCATACCTTTTAAGACTTAGGGTTCGACACCCTATCATCAAGAAGATTAGGAAATTTGCAAGAAACTTGATTAGATAACCTCTTCTTGAATCTAGGCTTGTCTTTAATTTCCAACCACCCATTAGAAAAGCAACATTCATAAGCCTCAAATCTCTTATCCTCCCTATTAGTTCTCCTTAGTCTAATTTAATCCACTTGTTGAACATGAACGTTAATTGAGAAATATATATATTGTCATAAAGCATAGACGAATGATATTATTCTACCAAATCTTTGGACACTCCTGTAATAAAATGACTAATATAACTCCTTGAGGTTTTCACCAAGGATGGAGCATATTTAGACAATTTAGTAAAATTTTAAGGAGTAGAAAAGTACACTTATACCTCCTTGATGAAGGTTTATGAATTCTTCAACCTTAGCTTTCCTTAACTCTGTAGAAATGAACCTATCAAGGAAGGCCTACTTGAAGATCTCCCAAATCACCGGACCACCTCTTAGTTACCTATTATCTCTCCATTGTGTGTACCAAGTTTGAGCCACATCTTTGAGTTGATAGGCTACCAAATCAGCCTTCTTAATTGATGTTACACCCATAGCATAGAGAATCGTAAAGACCTTGTCAAGGAAATCCTCTCTTGATCCAAAGAACATAGGTGGGTTCATCCTAGTAAATTCTCTCAACCGAGAGGCCATAGTGCTAGCATGATGAGGCATTCGGGGTCAAACCTCCCAATTACCTTGGGTCGTCATATCGTTGAATTGAGAAGTAATGGCATTACCTTAAGAGGTCACGGCTTGTGCAAAATAGAGAAAAGAGAGCCTTATTTCTCCATTATTATAGGCGGAGGAACAACCGTGACTTTACCACCCATAGGAATTTTCTCAAGTGGAGGAACTTGGTTGTCTTGTGAAGGATCTAGGTTGTCATGAGCTCCCACATTAGCAATTTCTTCTTCATCACTTCTTGTGGCTTCCCTTGTAGTAGTCATACCTATAACGACAATAAGAGTTTTAGGTTAAAGAGCATTAAGTAATACTCTAGAGGCATTGTGACATCCAGGAAGCAACCCCAAGATGTAACAAGCGTCATTGTCCTATTTGATGACTAAGACAAGCCTCTTAGCTTTCATAATTACATTCATAGGTAAAAATGCGGAAAAATTTAGAATATTTCATTACTTCTGCATTGAGGTTTACATAGACCTCTACTTACACATAATACTATTATAGAGTATACATAGACTCTTCGTATAGAAAGATTACATAGTCTTCTACTTTTATTGCACATAGATACATAAGATACTTCACATAGTCTTAAAAGAGTATCTCATCTCATAACCATCCAAAATAAGAGTATATCAATTGGGCATATCCCAGACATACATGAAATAAAGCCCCATATAGGCTATATAGTCTATAATGCTCAAATGAAAAGTAAAGAACATATAAGTCTTCAAAACTAGAACAACTTCATAAGCTTTATATTGTCATTGCCCTCAAAAAATGAGGACCTTATCAACTTGGATGATTGAGAAATTTCAAGTCTTCTTTAAAGTTCTTTCATAATCCCTTCAAAGAACGGATGTTGGGGAAAAGGGGGAAATTGGGGTTAGTACATTAAATGTGCTAAGTATGAGACCATATGCACATATAATACCAACTCATGCTAAAAAAGGGACATTTCATTAAAACATGTTATTTTACATTTGGAAGGTCTTATGCATATTCAAGAACCAATACAAGTCATCAATGCATAGTCATGAAGTCAATGACATGTACTATACAATACCAAACCACTCTAACTCTAATAAAGTCACATGCATATCAACATACTTAAACCAATAATCAGATAAAACTCTATCTTCAAGTCATAACACCACAAGCATGAATAAGACTTCAACACATTATAATAAATCAAGATCCTTACTTATTACTCTCATAAGTCTTCTTGTGAGATAACTAAGCGAAGCCCCATAACCTTACTTAATCAAGACAACTTAGAAAGAAGAATAACCAATGATTAAACCCCACATAACATATCATTAAGAGTACATAATATCGTACATTTGCAATAGAGACGAAATACATGTTTATAAAAGTAACCAACATCATATAGTGTCTTTTTCATACATGATCATCATACTATAATCATTTACATTTATAAGCATATACATACATAAGGTCATCCTCCTAAGGCTTCCCTCTAGCTAAAATATTCCAAGGAATAGGTAGAGTCTCATACCCCTACCTAAGCTAAGTTAAACCTCTTAAGTCACCCTAGTTGTTTTGTACTTTATTACTTCATTTTAGTTAATGGAACATTTTCATTAAAAAATAGACAACAAGATCTAAGTGAGGAATCCGGTGTTATAAAACCTACACCGATGGAAGGTGGTCTACCGGCAAAAGTTGAATGAAACATAACCATAGCTTTCTAGGTGGATCCACTAGCTAGTGTTCCTATTGGGGAAACATAATTTAAGGAACTAAGAGAGATTTATTACATCTTCACATGCCACTTGGTAATTGGACCCTCCAATCATGAGAATCTATAGGGTGAATATCCCTCATAGGAGAGTCAAAACCTTATGTGGAACTATCGGGTGAATCTTCCTCTATGGAAAGTCAATGCCTCCCAATGTCAAGTTCTCTCGGTGCTAGGCTGACATCCCTTTTGAAATATCCTTAGTTCTTCCAGTATTATTAAAACATAGATTAGGTCATAGGGTCTATCCCTTATCTAATAATCATCATCATATCAATGTGAGTATTTTCCTTTCATTACAATTCATACATTTGAGGTTAGCACATTTACATAATAATTCATGATAAGGCCCATTGGTAAATCATAAACATTCTTATAACATTTTCATCCTAGCAAACACATCACAAAACCATAGTCAAGACCTTTCAATTAAACATCAACTAACCCTATCAATCTTAATATAAGGCTTACAAATATCATCACATAATCACAAGTAACTACAATTGAAGGAACGAATTGATATCAAAAGACTTACAAAGCCTCCTTCATAATCCGACATCAAGGTCTTACCATTCACCCTCATACTTAACCCAACAATAGGTGTAAATCACCATATAATAGTAACCAGCATAATAATTAGGCAAACTGAATCATTATACAACAACTCATCTTTAGTTCATCGCCTAGAATTAAAGACTTAGGTCAAGTTCATAGTCTACTTCACAATCTAGGTCAATTACTCAAGAACTTGCATCATTGGACTACAATATATAACAATATGCTCATAATTAGCACAATAAGAATACATGATAGTAATTCACACACGAACGAAACCAATCGCAACAATAATATACATTTAAATTCAAGATCACATCCAAGGGTTAAGGGGAAAAGGTAATCTTCTACAAAGTAGACCAATAAATAAATAAATTGTATAATATAGTCATAATTTATCATAGTCTAATAAATAACATCAAAATAAACCATAAAAAAACATACTGAAAGATAAATTTTGAGATTGGAACAAACCCACATGAAAACTCATCTTCTGAAAAAACACATTGAAGGACACTTTAGCGAAATGTCAAGACCTGAAAGTTCCCCCTAGAAGTTAGGGAGAAGCCTTGGTTCGTGGTAATATTTACTAGACCTTTTGTGGTCTTGTACAATCCCTTTACCTATCGTTCATTACATAATAAATATTTCCACAATTTTTACCCCAAAGAATGACTTTACAATAAACCCCAAAATATTACAGTGAATTACCTAGAATTTATAGTAAATTCCCTTTAACATTACATTGACTAAAATGACTCTAAAGAAGTGAACTTAAAAAGTATTGCCAATGTGAGAGTAAGCATCATTTCGTTCAAAGTTTCCCTATCTAAGGTCATCCTACGACTCACTAAGGAGGGACATGAAGGAAGTACGTATATGCCTCCTTCAATACCCACCCAAGCAACCCTTAAGGCTACAACCCTTTTTGGCATACTCACCTTGGGAGAAGAAACACTCACTAAATGGCAATACAATAGAAGATCATCCAACAACACTCTGAAAATTCTCTTTTGGAATGCCTAATTAGTGCAATGAGTAGATGGCGTCCCATACCACCACCTACCCTATGTAGTACACTCTTTTAGAAGACTAGGCACAAAGACTCCCCTTTCTAAAGTTCCTACCTAGTGCAATGGATAAAAAGTGTCCCATTCCACTACCTACCTTAAGTAGGACACTCCTTTAAATGACATAGCACATTCATTCCTTTTTGTGGGAGTTAGCTTAACCGACATAGACTATGAGATCTAGATATGTAATCTCAATAGCCCTATCAGATGATGGATCCTCACTTGCCTAGAATGAGGTCATTCTCTTAGATTTTACATGGTTTCCCAATAGCTACACCTATGCGGGCACAAAGTTAAGGGATAAGATTGGTACTAAGTAATTCATTCTCTACTAACAAGGAGTACTCATCTTAAGAGGTACATTGGAATACAACATCTCAACTCACGAAATGTAACAACCTCTATCGTCTCGGTTCTAGGCCTAACTTCCCACAAATTCTAAACATTATAAACTATAGATTAAGGATAAATAGTGAACACCATATCTAAACTCACGAAGGGTATTCATCCTCCAACCTATCTTAGAAAACTCATACGATGTAGTGGGGTTGTTACTAAACACTTCATCTCAAATCACGAAGAGTGTTGACCCCAAAACTCCCATTTAGAACTTATTTTAGCTTCATTCATTTGTTCCAGTGTAACTATGTGTGTACATGTGAGCACAACTTTCAAATAAGCATCATTTAATCATTTACTCTAGTCTACTTCACATAATAGCTTCATAAGACACATTTAACAAGAACCACCGTATTATCATATTACAGCACATAACAAGCCTTCATATTCTCATTCACCATAAACTAGTTATTTTACATTAATACAATTCAAGTAAACACCAGCACCAAGATGGTGGACCATACCCCTCAAGAGAAATTAAAGCTAAAAAACATAACCAACTTACCCTTTAATCCAAGATTTAATCGCCTACAACATTTTAATCAATATTTCATAATAATAAATCCCATTGGGCAGTATCTAAACAACAATATCAATCATAAAAAACCAAATCTCAAAGACAACCAATTCATACTCATTTAACCTATTTATTACGCCAAAATTTGATGAATAGCTATAACATAATTTCATTGATGTTTTAAACTTAAAATAATCAAATAAAATTAAAAACATCATTATTAAGTCATAAAAAACGTTTTCATGCAAGACCCATATTTGGAGTTCAAGATATTAAAAACTACGGTTGAAAACGCTTTTTGAAAATCCATTAGAAGGGACTTCTTGAATGGAAGAGATTTAAAAGATGGATACCTTACCTCTCATTGAAAAAATACCAATGATTTTTGATGAATAAACGACCAGCAACAGACCTCCTACTTTCTTCTTGACTTCTAGCTTCCATGGAGACTTGAAAGAGTGTTCTATGGGAGACGGGCTTTGGGTTTTAGGAAATGAAGTCTTAAATTAGGTCGTAGGTTTTGAAACACTTCAATATGCATAATAAACCCTAAAATAACTTCATAGGGTCATATAATGGTTGAGGTGAATTTACCAAACACCCCAAGCCTTGGCAGCTTTTGGACAGTACCATCGACGACTTACAAACAACGGACCGTCTGTCCATCAACAGTCCGTTGGTGGGGTTTAAACGGTTAATGCTTATCTATATTTGGATACTGTACAACCTATCTTGCAGGACAATAAACGGAACAAGACGACAGGCTGTTGGTTGACCTACAGGTCATCGTTTGGTCTCATTGGGGGACACTGTCTAGGAAGTTTTGGGTCCAAGTCTTTGGCCCTTCTCTAAGGCCCCTTGTGGGTCGTAGGTGGGGTTGTATCCGGACGCTAATTCCTTAAAATAAGTCATATATATATTAAGAACATCACACATAAATTTCGATTAAAATAAACATGTAAAACTCACTCAAATACATCAAGACACACAAGCGTTATCCAAGGCACACCTTCCGAATGTCATGAACGTTCTTGAATGTTTGACCTCCAAACTTTACAAAACTTCACACACTACCATAGAATATTAAGTTAAATAATTTTAACTTCAAATTAACTTAAGAAACACTCACGAGGATCTAGTTCACATAAGTTCATTTTAGTGCGTTATAGGAAAGAAGTCCCAAATGTGAAGGTAATCTCATACCTTAATTTTGATGAATATTAATGGAGAAACTTTGGTACTTTCAGCCCTAAAACCCCCTTTAATTTTACCTTCTATGTTTTTTTTCAACTTGGGAAAGAGAAAGAAGAGACAAGGAAGAGAACTTTGGTTGGGGAATTATGAGAGTTAGGTTAGTCTAATTAGGTTAGTTTTTTTATATAGGGTGTTAATAAACTTAATTAGACCTATTTTTAACCCTACCTAATTAAGTAACCATTTATTTAATTAATTTGATTCACGTAAAATCATGTAGCAAAACCAACCCCTCACAGACAAGACCACGACAACTGGTTCGTTTGTCAAACAACGGCCAAGGGACCAAAAGTTCTGTTGATTCACCATTTTAGTCTGAGGCTTGCCAATACTGGCCATTAAAGATTTGACTAATCCATCGACGAAGGAGTCCACGCCCCGTTTGTCCATCGTCCATCGACGGACAAAGGGACCAACCGTAAAGTTTGTCCGTCATTTAGTTCAAACATTTGTCAAATCTAAGCCTTGTCCAAATATTCTAAGTGTCCATCGCCAGAGGAAATCGACGCCCCGTCGATTGGATCATAAACCATATGTGGTAACCGTTTGTGAACACTGCCTTAGGTACCCTTAGACCCCAAATACAAGGGTCCTCCTCAAGGGACATTGGTTATTCCTTGGGCAGTCGTACATGGGTACTTGAGTATGAACTAACCCTAATACATTTTAGACACCCTTCCACCAAATTTCATCATTTTACTACTCAAAAAACTATTTTCCAGACGTCATGGCGTTCCTTGACGTTTTGATTCCTAAACTTCCTTAATGACTTACATACACTATTTATGACTTTAATATAGTGTCTACACATTTTCATACCTATGTTAGGCTCTAGAACACGTCTTAGACTTTTGGAGTGTTACATTATCCTCCCTTAGATACATTCATCCCCGAATGACACCAAAATCTTTTGGGAGGAAGGAATAGACTCAAGATTAGTAGTTCCACAAACAACAATACATAATAACATGAGTTACAAAATCAATCATGGTAATTTCACACAGAGCAATTCAGAACTTCAATTACCACACATAAGGCTTAAAATCACATTATGAGTAATTTCCTTCTCACAACAACATGAGCTCAACATACTATAGATGAGTCAATTATGCCAAAACTCAATTTACTAACATGTTCAACATCATTTCCTAATGATTCACCATATCAAAATGCACAACATAACTCAAAACATGAAGAATTGCAAAATTCCTTTTTTCACGTCAAAACCACATTTCACTGTGACTTCACCGTAATGACACAAAAAATGTACATTTTTTCTGAACTTCAGCAAAAATCAAAAGCAACTTCAAATTTAGTCATTATTTTCTTTACAAGTAAAAACACATAACATTCATTAGGAAAGAGATGAGGATAACGGGAATTCAAGTTGGCCTTGGACTCCCATGTTTCTCCCTCAACTATGTGGTTTCTCCATAACACTTTTATAGAGGCCACCTATTTGTTCCTCAACCTCTTCACTTGATGATCAATTATTTAAACCATCATAGGAGAGATTCTCTTGCACACCAAGAACTTCAATAGGAAGAATAGACTCAGGATTACCGATACACTTCTTACGCACAGAAACATAGAAAACTGGATGAATCAAAGATAGTGTACGAGGGAGTTTCAATTCATAAGAAATCTTACCAACCCATTGTGAGGACTCAACTTCCCTTTCTTTACAAGTCTAACCATCCCTTTCATAGGAGAAATTTTCAAATACATCTTATAACCTTCTTCAAACTCTAAATTTGTTTTCCTATGATCGACATAATACTTTTGCTGAGTATAGGCTATTCGCAATCGATTCCTTATAATATGAACATTTTCCAAAGTCTTATAATCAAAATCGGAAGCAAGAAGCAAAGACTCACCAACTTCAAACAACCCAATAGGAGATCTACACCTACTACTATACAAAGCTTCATAAGGAGCCATAGGGATGAATGCATGAAAACTATTATTATATGAGAACTCCACCGATGGAAAATGCTCATCCCAATTTCCTTTAAAGTTAATGATGCAATCTTTAAGCATATGTTAAGGAATTTCAATAGTTTGCTCCGCTTGACCATCTGTTTAGGGATGAAAAATTTTTACAGTGCTTAACTTCACTTGGGTAACAAAACCCTTAGTAAAGATCTCCACAATCAAGATGTAAATTTAGCACCTCTATCCTATATGATGGACAAAGAAACCCCATAAAGACTCATTATCTTGTCAATATATATATTTGCACAATCTTCCATTGAATAAGTCGACTTAATTGGATTTATGAGAGTAGATTTGGTCATTCTATCCACTAACACCTTATGGAGTCATATTGCTTTCGATTATGAGAAAACCTCATACAAATTCCATATTAACATATTCCCACTTCCAAGTAGAAATTTGGATTATTGTGGTAAAAAACTCGGCTGGGATGCTCGGCCTTAACTTGTTGACAATTAGGGCACTTTGTAACAAAATTCCGCAATATTCCTTTCTAGTCCATCCACCAAAACACGTCCTTAAGGTCATGGTACATTTTGTCGAACCCAGATGAATACAGTAACAGGATCCATGATCTTTTTCAAGGATCCTACTCCTCAAATCATCACCATTAGGCACACACAATCTTCCTTGATACCGAAGGTCACAATCCCCCACCCCCTTTGAAAATGACTCATTCATCTTACCAAGAACCGATTTTTTCAACTCCATGAACAATAGATCAAGTTGTTACTTATACTTCACCTCAACCACCAAGACTTAGAGGTATGATGTACCACAATTTGGAGAACATTAAATTTTAACCCCTAAACGAGCCAACCTATGAACTTCTTTCACTAGGTTTCTCTTGGATTCTTATTCGTGGGACACACATCCCATGGACTATCGACTACCAAATTTGCCTTGTCGGGGTGATAGAGAACACTCATGTCATAGTATTTCATGAATTCTAACGATCTCCGCTGCGATAGATTCAACTCTATTAGAGTGAACACATATTGATGACTTGTATGGTCCGTATACATATAAACATGAAGCCCATAGAGATAAGGTCAATACTAGAGAAGAAGTAAGCATATCCTTCAACATTTTGATTCTCTTTTCACATGTGTTCAACCACTAAAATTTCACATTCTTTTTGGGTCAAGGATGTCAAGGAAGAAGCAAGAGACGCAAATTCGTTGACAAACCTTCTATAATAACCGGCTAGAGCAAAGAAGCTCATAACATCCCTAGAAGTCAAAGTCCTACGACAGTTTTTCACCGCTTCAGTCTTCATTTGATCAACCTCCCTCCTTCACTAGAGATAATATGACAAAGAAAAACTACCGACCTCAACCAAAACTCGCATTTTCTATACTTGGCAAACAATTGATGATCTTTAAGTACTTGCAACACCACTCTCAAATGATTCATGTGTTCATCCTCATTCTTTAAATATACCAATATGTCTTTAATAAAGTTTATGACAATTAAATCTAGGTAACTTTGAAACACTCTCAAATGTACTAAGTATGAGACCATATGCACACATATTATGAAATCATGCTAAAAATGAACATTTCATTAAAACATGCTATTTTACATTTGGAATGTCTTAGCACATTCAAGAACCAATACAAGTAACTAATTCAAATTCATCAAGGCAATGCCATTTACTATAAGACTAAACAACCCTATGTCTAATCATGTCATATGTATATCAACATACTTAAACCCATAATAAAATACAACGCTATCATCAAGTGATAACATCACACACATGAGTAAGAGTTCATCACATTATAACGAAGAAAGAACCTTAAAAAGGACCCTCATTATCCACTTGTGCATTATGTATGCATATCCCCATAACCTTACTTTATCGATTCAACCTAGCAAGAACCATAAACAATGTGTAAACTCCACATAACGTATTATTAAGAGAACATAATATCCTCATTTAGCAAAAAATACCAAATACATGTTCATAAGATTAACCAACATCATATAGTGTTATTTTCATGTAAGATCGACATACTATCATCATTTATATTCATAAGCGTATACATACATAAGATCCTCCTCCTAAAACTTCCCTCAAGGCAAACTAGTGCAAGGCATAGGTAAGGTCCCATATACCTAACGAAAGTGAAACCTCTTCAATCACCCTAGATTGTTTGTACTTCATTACTTCATTTAAATTTAGTCACACTTGACTTAAAATACACAGATCACAATAGCTAAGTGTGCAATCCGGTGTTGTAAAACCTCACCGATGGAAGCTGGTCTACCGGCCAAAGTAGAACCGAACATTAACATAACTTCATAGGTGGATCCACTAGCTAGTCTTCGTACGGGAGAAATATAGTTTAAGGAACTAAGAGATATGTATTACCTCAATACATGACACTTGTGAATTGGAGCCTGCTCTCATGAGAATCCATAGGGTGAGTATCCCTCATAGGAGAGTCAACACGTTAGGTGGAACTATAGGTAGAATCTTACTCTATGGAAAGTCAACACCTCCAAATGTCAAGTTCTATTGGTACTAAGCTAATGTCACTTTTGAGCTGTCTTTACTTCATCCATTATTATTAAAACATAGTTTAGGTCATAGGATATATCCCTAATATAATCATCATCATAGCTCAATAAGAATTGCATGAGTATTTTCTTTTCATTATATTTCATACATGTGAGGTTATCACATTAACATAATGATTAATTATAAGACACATTGGTAAATCATCACCTTCCTTAAAACATTTAAAAACTAGCCGACACCTCACAAAACCATAGTAAAGACAATTCCATTCAACATCATACAAACCCTATCCATATGAGTATAAGGTATACTTCTATACAATATCATAACTTAATCACAAGTAAGCATAACTGATGTACATAGTTGATATCAAAAGACTTACCAAGTCATCTTCTTAAGAAAACATTAAGTTCTTACCCTCAGCCAACATACTCAACCAAAAAATGGGTGTAATATCACCAAACAATTGTAACCAACATAATAACAAGGCCAAACGAATTATTATTCAACAACTCATTACTAGTTCATAGTCTAGAATTAAAGAATTAGACGAAGTTCAAAATCAACTACACAATCTAGGTCAATTACTCAAGAACTAGCATAATTGGACTACAATATATCACAATCTACTCATAATTAGAATAGTAAAAATATAGTATAGTAATTCATACACTAACCATACCAATTGCAACAATGATATACAATTCAATTCAAGATCAAAACCTAGGGATAAAAAGGTTATGTTTGACAAACTAGACCAATCCATCAATAAGTAGTGTCATATAGTAATAATTAATCATATTCTAACAAATAGAATAAAAAAAAACCATAAGCAAATCAAATTGAAAGATAAACTTTGAGATTGGAAGAACTACTCATGAAAACTCATCTTTTGAGATCACTTTGAAGGAACTCATTGGGGAAAGAAGTCCCAGAGGTTAAAGGAATCCCATACATTAATGTTTGATGAATATTGATGGATAAACTTAGGTTCTTCAGCTCTAGAACCACCTTGAATTTGACCTTCTATGGAGTTATTCAACTTGGGAGAGAGAAAGAAGAGAGAAGGAAGAGAATTCGGGTTTGGGAATTATGATAGTTAGGTTAGTCTAATTATGTTAGGGTCTTTATATAGGGTGTTAATTAACTTAATTAGACCTATTTTAATCACTAACTAATTAACTATCTAGTGAATTAATTAATTTAATTCACATAAAATCCTGCAGCAAGACCACCCTCTCATAAACGAGACCACGACAAACAGTCCATTTATCAAACAACAGCCAAGGGACCATCTGTCTTGTTTGTCCTTTATTTTGGTATGAGCCTTGTCAAATGACTCCTTCAAATATTTGGTAAAGGTCAAAGATGGAAGTAGTTTATGCCTCGTTTGTCCACCGACGGACCAAGTGACCACCCCTTAGTCACTAGGAGCATAACCAACCCCTTTGGACTATCCTAGGTTAGGTACTAGGATGTTACTCTAGCTAGTTACCCGGCTAGTGTCACCTGGTTAGGTTTTAGGATCTAGAGTACACTAGTTTCTTTATTTTAGTTAATCCTAGGTTATCTAGTTATTTAGGTAAATTAGTTAGAGCCTAGGATTGGTTAGAAAGCTAGGCCCAATGTGTCTTTACCAGCACAAGCGCCTGCCCCCATTTGCCCTAACCGAATTCAGTAGGGGATTGGTCGCTTGGTATCTTGCACATGTGTTGCTGCACATATCTTGACAAAGGACCCTAACTATGTCCTTAGGCAGTGCCTTATCTACATTATCATTTTAATTTATTATGTGCTATGGTACTTACGGTTGATAGTTGGATGCCTTGTACCTAATTTCTACAACAAAGAAATTAATATTTTAGCTTAGGTTCTTTATTGTAGGTACAATTCATAAACAAGCTAGGACTTGAGAATTTGAACATCAAAGTACATCTTAATACATAAAAATTGGATAAACATCAATGTGTATTTTAAGTTAATTGTTAATACATAGAAATTGGCTAATACCCTTAAGCAAAATTCACTAACATGCCCAATATTACTAAATATTGGGCATTGGAATGTCTATGTACCCCAATCCGTATTTATACAACCTTATAGACTTTTCACTAGACAAGTACATTTTCTGGAATGTAACAGTATGGTCAATAGATGGGATAGAAAGTCATGGAAGCATATTGAATGTGCATTGTGTTTAGGAGTTTTGTTAAATTGAATTTCATTAATTTCTTGAATTGTGCATTTGATGAAGATCTTATTATGTTCTATGTTATGTATATATGATGTTACCTTGCATAATCACATGTTACTTTCTTGAATTGCCTAAAAGTTGCATTTTGAAAAATTTGCTCAATTCACTGTAATGCACTGTCTACTCCCTCTTAAAATTTTGAAAAGTTGACTTATTCATTATTTGGTTTCAAATTATAGTAATGTGTTTGAAATTAATGTATATGAGTATAATATTGAATATAAAATGAGTTTTTATTATTTGGAATCAAGCATGCGAGTTTTGTACCATGATGAGTAATAGAATGTTTTCTTGTTTCTTGTTGTGTTGTGATTCTCTAGATTATGTGAAATACATGTCATCTTATTTAAATGTGTTATATGGTATGGTAATAATTCTAGTTGAATATCTATTCTTGGAAGTGTTTGAAGAGTGGAAAGAGTCATTGAAGGACGAATGTTGTCCAAGTGGAAGAGAATGAAAGACCTCGCAAATGACTTAGGTGAACTAGAGCCTAACATGGTTTTCATGAAGTAGTAAGGTCCTAAATTGGTTTATAATTTGATATTGAGGGAGTGACTATAGGTGCAAATGAAGTCAAACGTCAAGAGATGACTAAGACGTTCGACGACTAAGTCACCTATGTGTCCTATATGTGGTTCTCTGTGTTTATGTAAGTTTAATGAGGTTCTAAGGTCTTTATATTAGTTATTATAGTGTATATAGGAAGAGAGTTGATTTTTTTTGTAGTTTGGTGGTCAACCGTTCATGAACATCCATGACGTTCGAAAGTGTTGCCTTAGAATGAACTTGTGTGTCTATGCATGTTTCGTCCAATTTTAGATGTTTGTTTTGGGTAAAATTCATACAAGAGGTGCTAAACTCATATAAAAACATGTTTGGGTTGTAAACGTGTAGGAAATTATCTCCAAGGACAATTCAAGAGTTGTTGAGGAAGGACCAAATTTAGTGCCCAAGCCTGCCCAATACAACCCAAATCATGGAGGCAATCGACGCCCAGTGGGTCAGTTGACGCCCCTTGGAAATGTTTCATCGGTTGGGATTCGGCGTGGCAGAGAGGAAGACCAAGACACGCCTCTTTCCCAAAACACGGAGAAACAGGACGGTCAGTTGTTCATGGGACGGACTATCGATGGGCAACCATTGATGGGGTTTGTTCTTGCATGCATTTCACTATTAGTTGAAAAGTGAACTTATAAATTCACCCCACTTCCAAATAAGAGAGTTGGAGGTTCTATTGGTCTTTTGGGTATTTTAGATGTGTTTATAAGCATAAAACACTAAGAAGATCTAATTCTTCAACAATCAAAACCCAAATCCCTTTGAAATATTTCTAAAACTCCATTGGAGCCAAAACTCAATGAAGGGCTTGGATTGACGAATTGAGAGGAGATTCTTCATCATATTGAAGAATTAACTTCACCAAGGTATTGATTTTGATCCTTGAAACTATGTTCATTAAGGATCCCTTCAACGATGTTTTCTCATGTTTTCAAAGTTGTATTGTCCAGTTTCTGATCTATTCCATGGGTTCTTGTATTAATGGTTTCTGGACATTGAATAATGGTTGAATTGATATTGTATTGATTATTTTAAACCAAAATAGCCTATGAACCCATGAATTGGATGAACCCTAGTTTTAGACTAAGTTACTGGTTACTTGATATTGATCTAATGTTGATGAATTCTAATGTAGTTTCGTATAGTATATTGATTGATGTAATAATTGTAGTAAATTGATATCTAGGTTACATTATATTTATGATATGTAGTAATTTTACCTAGTTTCATGAATATTGTTATAATTATATTGATATGTTGGTTATTACCATGGATAAGGGACTAGTGATATCAAATGTGGTGATTTGACATTGCATTGAGGTATTGAGGATGGAGTGGTGGTAAGCTACCATATTTACTTTATTTTATTTTTATAAGTCCTCAATTATGTGGTGATTGGTCTGGTCCATTTATGGTGGTGGTGTTATGTGATTTACTTGCAATTTATATGGCCTTGTTGGTGTTATTTTAAGTAATATGATGATCATGGCCTTATTGGTAAACTACTTGAAGTATTCTGATGATCTGTATAGTTTATTATGTATATGTTTGATAATATCTATATACATGTGAAGTAATGTGAAAGTATGTGTTCTACTATTGATGTTATGTAGGTAATCATGTTAAACTATGACTTTGGCTTTATGTGTTTAGTATTAGAGTTGATGTATGTTATTACTACATGAATATATGAGTCTATGTTGGTCATATTGATGATTATATGATTGTATATAGTATTACTTCAAGATGACAACGGTTATTTCTATGTGCTTCTAGAATGATAAGAATTATTAGTTAAAGTTAAATATGTGGTGTCTTGTCTTGTTTGATTTGTGTCCCTTACTAGATGTATGAATGAATGTGAATATGTCATATGTTTAATTAGGAAGCTAAAGTCGTTTGGTCTTGAATGTATGAATGATATGAGACCTTAAATGAAGTTAAGAGGGTCGTTTATGTGAAACCTTGAACCTAGTAGTAAGTTTATGAATGTTGAAGTGGTAAGCTGTAATGGTATCCTTCCAAGTAAAGAAATTATACAATTATGGTTAATTGGATGGAATGGTATCATATTAATCCTTAGAAAAGTCATGATGATGTTCTTGTCTGCATTGTAAGGTAGCCCTAGTTGACCTTCATTTGGAATGGTAAATTTTATTGCGTTATGGTCTTGATCTGGAACCCCTATATATAAACCTTAAGTGTAAATTACTGTATGAGAAATTAGTCTAACACCGAGTGAATATGGTAAGGGAAGTAGATCTAGTTAAAGAGTTAAACTAGATTACAGACCATGTTGTCACGTCTCACCACATCATAGTTAAATTTTGCATCCAGATAGAGGTGGAAGTGTCTAGAGTTGTGGAGAGGATTTTAGAGAACTCTAAAACCTTCTAGATTTATGAAAAAAACTAGAGAGTTCCTTAGAATTCTCTAGAATAATTTAGATATTTCTTGAAAGGTTTAGCATATTCTAGAAAGTGTTAACTTTTCTAGAATAGGGACAAAAGTGTAATTATTTGAAGGACTTGTAAAGAAATTATAATTTACATTTTAGCCCCTAGGAAGTAGTATAAATAAGTGTGTTCTCATTTGTAAATCAACAAAATAATTTGCAAGCTATCTTCCAAGCAATATAAGCCTTTTTAAAAAAATCTCTAAGTCCTTCTTTCATTCTCTTAGCGATCTTAGTATAAAAAGTCTTACTTGAGCTTACAATATCGTGAAGGATTCGTGACTATGTTGTCAATTTCAACACAGAGTCTTATCAAATACCCTAAGTATGTGATAATGTGGTATCGAAGCAGGTTTGAAACTTAAATAATCACTAACAAAGGAGATATAAATGACTATAGCACAACCAATGTTCGTATTGATGGTGGAAAGAAGAATCGAAAGAGGAAGAAACATCAAAAAGGTATAGAGGAGGTGCTGCCATATTCCCATACCTAGCGAGGCGCTAATATCTCATCTACCATCGACTACCGAAGTAAGTAACAAAGAAGTGGGTGAAGACGCCACAAACGTCACCGCTAGAGTCGAATGGGTCTAAAGGGTTGAAGTGGCAAGGAAGGTTATAGAGATATTAGTCCAGCACATGTATATAGCCGACGGCAAGTTCAAGACCCTTGAGGAATTCACGCTTGAGGAGACCGAGAGCATCTGAAAGGAGTTGGAGGGTCGCCTGCTAGCCGAGTTAGAGATGAAGGAGGTTATCGCTTCCTTGGAGTGTCAGCTTGTAGATGTGCTTAACGCAAAGGAGACCATGACTTCGTTGGAGCGTCAACTTACAGAGTCGCTTAGCACGAGCCAGACCATAATGGCCGAAGTGAAAGCACTCAAGGAAGGAACAGAAGTTAGAAGATTGTCGTCATTCGATCGAGATAGGAAGGCAAGGGTTGAGCTTTCCCAGCCACCTATATTCAAAGGCGTCCGTGACTCGCAAGAGGAGGATAATTTTGAACCGGACTTGGAAAATTACTTTAAGTGCAACAAACCTGGCGAGAGACGAGAGTAAGATCAATATCATGGTGTTGTATGTTTCATAGATGGTGATGCTATGGTGGAGGCGTAAAGAGTTCGAAATAGGGAAGGGTAATTGCACCGTAAAAACGTGGGAGTGATTCCAAGAGGAGTTAAAGAAGGCATTCATGCCTAACAACATCATCTATGAGGCACAACGCTTGTTTATACAAGTGAAGAAAACGAGCAGCATGCACGCATATGTGCAGGAGTTCACCACCCTTACGCTTCAGATTCCCAACCTCACAGATGAAGATATGTTGTTCCACTCCATGGATAGGATGCAAAGTTGGTCCAGGACAGAGTTCGAATGCCAACCGGTTAGGACGATTGGTTTACCCATTAGGCTGGCCGAAGCTTTGAAAGACTTCAATAATGGGAATCCTAACAAAGCTGGAGGAGATGATGTGTGAGGTAGTAATAACCATGATTGGGGAGATATTGGAAA
The DNA here is from genome assembly GCF_036512215.1 of Solanum lycopersicum. Classification (NCBI taxonomy): domain Eukaryota; kingdom Viridiplantae; phylum Streptophyta; class Magnoliopsida; order Solanales; family Solanaceae; genus Solanum; species Solanum lycopersicum. The sequence goes on from NC_090806.1 coordinate 24,967,573, forward strand.
AGACGAGGAATAACGACCACATCCTAAGAATAACGACGCCCATAAGTATGATGGTAAGAAGTCTGGTTGTCATGGCAACCAAGAGAGAAAGACAGATGTTGCCAAAAGAGGTAGTGGCTACATATGTGGTGGATCGCATGTCTTTTCAAGGAGCCTAGAGCTAAAGTGCCTTGGTGCTATTGTGCGATAGAGAAAAGAGAAGGAAGCACATTAGAAAGAACAAGGCACGGAGATGACGCAGTTGTGATTATTAATACTATGAGGAGCTATTACGAAGCAACCAAAGAAGCCAACAGTATGCGGCGCGCAGTACGTGGACATCATGATCAATGGAAGATCTGTTTGTTCTATGGTTGACACATTTGTAGAGGTCAATATCACGACCAAGACAGAAGCGACAAGGTTGGGGCTACATTACAGTCCAAGTAACACCCAACTTAGGATTATCAATGCACCACCGACTACAATGAGTAGAGTCGCTCATGGAGTAAGCATCACGCTAGGCGAGTGGCAAGGTAAAACAAACTTCATTGTCGCTCCTTTAGATCTCTGTGATATAATCCTTGGGCAGTAGTTCTTCCTATACTGCCACACGGTGACCGATCCATACCTCGAACGACTTGTTATCATGAAGAAAGGATGAACATGAACAATTCCCATGGTTAAGGCACCAAAGACAGAAGGGCAGGTCCGACTAACGGCCATGAAACTCAAGAAAAATCCTAAGAAGGAGAAGTTGACATTTTAAGCCACCATTAAAAGTTTGAAAGAAGACAATGGTGCTAAGAAGTCCTCGCAACCACGTACGAAAAAGATTCCTAGAGGGAACAATGTCGTGATGCAGAAGAAGCCTTTGAGGTGCTTACCACCTAGGAAGGAGGTAGATCGTGATGCCAAGTTGCGTGAGGGCATTGATCGAGTCAATAGACTATTCATCGCCCGTACGAGAATATAAGAATCGATCGCTAATTTAGTGACGATGCGACCCGTTCGTTGCATTAATAGGCGGGGGAGAGTGTCACGTCGCACCACATCATAGTTAAATTTATCATTCGGATAGAGAAGGAAGGGTCTAGAGTTTTGAAGGGGATTGCGGAGAACTCTATAACATTCTAGATTAATCAAGAAGTCTAGTGAGTTCCTTATAATTCTCTAGAATTATTTAAATATCTCTTGAAAAGGTTTAGCATATTCTAGAAACTGTAGACTTTTCTAGAATAGAGACCAAAGTGTAATTATTAGATGGAGTTTTACAGTAATTTTTGTTTACATTTTAGCCCCTATGAAGAAGTAAAAATAGGTAGGATCTCATTTGTAAACCAACCAAGAAAAGTTTCAAGCAATCTTCCAAGCAATATAACCGTTCTTCAAAAATTCTCTAACACTTCCTTTCATCCTCTTAGCGATCCTAGTATAAAAAGGCTTACTTGAGCTTGAAAGATCGTGATTGATTCGTGATTAAGTTATCAAGTGACGAACGGAGTCTTAGCAAATATTCTAAGTCCATATGATTCCTTTTTTGGATGGGTAAATGTGATTGGGTTATGAACTTGATATGGAAGCCCTGTATATAAACCTTAAGTGTTAATTATTATATGAGAAAGAAGGCTAGAACCAAGTAAGTATGGTAAGGGAAGTTACTCTAGTTAAATAATGAGACTAGATTAAGGAGAATGCCGTTCATATTCCTCTAACCATGTGCCATAATGGGATGTATCTAAGTTCTACCATTGGCAAGTAGAACACCCTCATCAGGGTAGATTAGAACTTTGGATTCAATTCTTTTTTTATCATGGACTATGTTGATTATTGCCAATTCTAATCATATGGAATACCTATTAGCATTAGAGAAGTTCTATGAAGTTTAGGTAGTGGTATGGGACGCTATCTAGACATTGCACAATAGGCTGTGAGGATTTTAGGTTGAGTTCCTAGGACCTGTCCAAGACCATTATTTGTCCATGACCATTACTTGAATGTATTTTATGTTTTGAATGTTTCCTAAATGAACTAATGAAAGTAATGACTTATGTTAGGAAAGTACGCTACATAAATAAGTACGTATCTAGAGTAGTTAAGGGTTGTCTAGTTAAGCTGTGAAAGGGGCATAGTCATGGTCACTTCGTATCTTACCTAAAGGAGTCTTAAGAATGACTCTAGTTCGGGAAACGGTTGATTCTGTGGACATGATCTAACATAGGAAGTCTGAAGGATTTTTTGATAGCATTTGGTAGGAGAATGTCATATTATCTACATGTTGATATGTTGATGTCTTGTAAGTGTTTTTGTGTCTTACTATAAGTATTCTTGAGGTTCATTTAGGTATACTTAGGGAGGTTGTAGGGGCGTTCTTTCTTTGTGTTTCTTTAGTGAGTCTTAGTATACCTTTTATTGAGAAGACTACATGTTATAAGTGCCTAAGGAAGAAGTAGGAAACTTCAGTGTAACAGGGATGGAATTCATTCTACAGTGAGTTGAGGTTGTTGTAAAGTGGCTCTTTAAAATGTAATAACTATTCTAATGGATTTCTTATGTGTTCTAAGTTGTTAAATGTTTTTCTTATTATTATATTATCATTTTAAAATAAAAAGATGAATATTTCTTACTAATGTCCATTTTCATGGTTTTCATGCATTATGTCATACTTAGTACATATGTATGTACTAATCCATGCTTTTATCTATTACTATAGTTATTGGTAGGTGAGGAGCATTTGGGAAGAAAGGATTGGATTGTAGCATCATTCAAGTGAAGTGAAGTATGTCCTCATTTTACTCGAGGTTATATATATATCAACATCTTTTATTTCTTCTATTTCAATGTAATGTAATATTCTAAGTATTTCTATATTAGTGTTGTTTATAAGTTGTGTCCCAAAAGTATTATCGTGTCTTAAGTTTTATGAGATTGAGACTTAGTATTTTCAATGATTTTATATGAAAGAGTGTTTAACGACTTTGAAATATTTTGTTAAATATTTTAATCCCGTACTACTTTTAATTATGTTTATTCGATGAATGATACGTAGGAACTTGTACAAGACCTCCGAGAGGTCAAGTACGCCGTTTGCATTTCAAGATTGATCCTAACAACTAGGGTGTGGTTTCAGGATGAAAAACCAATCGTCACAATCTCACAAAAAAATCATAGATTGCATTTAAGTCATTTTAATCACCACTTTCCAGTAAGTTTCTTTCTATTATAGCGAGCGACTTAATTTTATAGTAAGCTTTTCTTCTCTTTAACTTCTTAACTTCCCAGGTAACCCTCTACTGATACTTGGTGCAATGCATCACCATAAGGCAACAAGGCACTCATACGTATAACCTTCCTAACTCAACAGATACATTCGTTTATTAAAACATACCATAGCAAACATTTACTTCATGACTTACAATATCATTATAGTAAACCATAGTGAATTTTCACATATGCTAACACTAGTTTACATAGACACTTAAAAAACCATACTCTTAACCTTAATCTAAGACTACTAGTGCAATGTACATGTGAAACCCATAACCTCACACATACTAAGTAAACCTATCAAGAGACCATAACATATCATTAACTTCATACATCAAGAAGACAAGTAAAGATAACTTTATACATGCTAAGTAAGACCTTCTTCATATAGTCATTAAGACCCACATTATGCATATAAGGAACGACAAAAAGATATAGACATATTAGGACTCATACCATGCATATAATTAGAATAAGTAGAAAAAAGTGCAATGTCATGAAGTAGGACATAAACATAATCAAATACATTATAAAACCTTCCTAGTACTCTTTTCAAAAGCTACATGAGCAATGCATAGATGAAGTCCCATACCCACACGTACACAAAGCAACCTCCCTTAGGTTATCCTTGTTAAGGTCATTACTCTACTTCCATTGTCCATTTAATTTTAGGGAGACTATATCCTTAACTGACACTAAGACCATTGGGTCTGAACATTAAATTTGGTGTTGTAGAACCTTACACCAAGGGAAGATGCTCTACCTTTCCAAGGTAGAAGAATAACATCATGCGAGCATATTAGGTGATATCACATACTAGATCATATAGGAAAAGGATAAGTTATGGAACTTTGAGGTATATCTACAAACCGTCATTATTCCTATTAAGGAATTGTACTTGTACACCTCTTGAGGACAATGGTGAAGAAGTCTTCCCACATTGGGAAGGGGCACCCCTAATCTATGTTAACTCAGTGGTAAGTCTAGTTCGCTTTATTGAAAAGCCATTATTATCATTACTGTATAAAATGTAGGCTCAGGACAGTTAACCCATCATATGATTATCTCATAGGTCATATATGAGAGTTTATCAACCTAAATGATGTAAGAAGTCCTTTAACATGGACATAGCATATTCAAGCACCAAGTAGTTTAGGAATCCTAGAGAACACTTTTCAAGAGCCACACTATTTATACAAGCATCATAAAAATGTTTTAATGTGACTCTGTATGCATATATATGAGTAAAACTTTCACATAAACATCCTTAGACCACATATGTTCATACGTGTACTTCATTAATGCATAAGAGTAACGATGTAACTATATGCACAATCCTTTCATATAAACACATTGAGAAATCATGCACATTAAAAATTCATCACATTATATAAGAAATGATCATAGTATACAAGTAATATTCATAATATTCTGATGCATTTATTTTCATGTACATAGATCACAAATCAAGGAACTATCCTATCATTGCACACATGTGCAGTGCACAGACAAGGTCCCATACCCTTGCCCATAATAGTACACCCATCAAGTCATCCTAGTTAAGAGATACATGACATACTTCATGGACATATAATTTACATGAATAGTAGTAAAGATTAGTGCATATGAGAATAACCTTCATTAGACACCATGAACCTATATTACTTGTAAGAATGCATGAGGTCTAATTGTGTACATTGGCCAACAAGATAACCTAAGGTGTATCAACTACATATTGAGGAAGCCACCCTCTAAGAACCACAATTCACATCTGATCATAGACCACACAATACATATAAGCATAGGAGTCCACATAACTTCAACACTTGCATTTAAGACTCCTAATATTAGATAATCACACACTCATCTGAGGGTAAATAGGTAAGATGTAATTCATCGTTTATACTTCATAATTGAAAGCATATAGACCACACCTTACTTAGACTCACACATACTCAAAACATTAGAAACAAAAACCTAGATCATATGCTAGAATGGAAATTATGCATAAGCTTCACATATTGTGTTCGTCATAACCGCCCATTCATATATCACCAATTTTTCTTAAAGTCCATAATCAACACATATATAGATTGAAAAGAAGAAAACATCGCCACCATAAGTAGACCATACCACACAATGCAATACAAGGCCAATCATCTAACAATTCTATTGAATCGTAGAGGAATAGAGCAATGTTACCAAATCTCCCTTGCTTTGATCATCAATGATAAATACTTCTTTTTCATCAATAATAAAATTATAGGGTGGTATCTAACGATATCTTAACATAAAAGAAATCATCTTCAATTAGTCCTAGAATCGGGATCACATCAAGTACTCTACATTTCCAATCCATAGAATATAAAAGATAATAGGTCAATCTCATTCAAATTTCAAACCTTGATCCACATTGGATGAACTATACATAATTCATCATAAATTTACATCTTAGGAAATAGCTAAATAAATTTATCATAATTGAATCTTATAACAATCATTCAATAAATATGATTGAATTCAACATTAAAAACATGAACTAATCACAAAATCATCATAATTGTTCTTTTTAAATAATTCTGAGAATGAACCTATGGCTTCAATGAAATATAGGATGTTTGTTCATCATTTTCTCTTTGAAAACATTGGAAGGAGATGCTTGGAAGAAAGGTTGACTAAAGATGAAGGACATCATGACTCATTATATAACAAAACCATGAAAACTTGATGAATAAACAATCAAAATCAATTCTACAAGTTGTTGTTGAGCTTCATCTACAATGGAGGTTTCAGAGAGGTTTTTCTTTTTGGAGGGAAGTCTATTTTTTTTAGAATTGAACTGCGGATGGGGTTTTTGATTTTAATAATAAACTTAATATACCCGAAACCCATAAAATAACTGCCTAGGGTCAGGTTAGGGTTGGGCTGATTTTCCCTTTCACCCCTTAATAAATAGGCGCTTGGCAATATAGTTGTAGGTTCCCTTGATGGAGCAACCTACACCATGTAGGCCCATCGACGGTACGTTCTTATGGCCGTAGTTTGGGTATGAGTCTTGAAATTGGTTTCTTTGTCTCTCATTCTAAGTATGGAATGATGGCCACCCATCGACGGGGCATCACCACACCTATTGGCTGTCGTTTTCCAGTGTAGTTAGACACTTCCAAGGCAGTGTCTAGGCAGACATTAGGTCCTCCTTTAGGTCCTTGTGTGAGGACCTTGGGGAGACGTACCTAGAATTTTACAACTTAAATACATTAATTAACATGTAAGGGACATCCCGTATAATTTTCATTAAAAAATAAAATGAAAAACATGCCAAGAGACACATGAACGTCTCAAGGGATAACTTTCAAACGTCTTGAATGTTCGTGGACATTTGATGTACAATAGAATTATCATTAATAATAAGTACTTTAAAAAACTTATTTAAAAAGTTTTAATCATTTTATACTTATTTGTGGACCTATATACCTTAATTCATTTTGGTGGTGTTACAAAGGTTAAAATTGAGGAGTTCATATAACTCAACCAAGGTAAGATGAGTGTTAAGGAAAATTCCTTGAACTTTATACTATTGTATAAGTATACACCATTATTGGTATCTAACTCTAGGGATGAGAATATTAGGTTCTTGACTAGTGTTTCCAATATTGTATAGGATTAATGTCATACGACTATGCTCCATGGTGACATGTCTCTATCTAGTCTTATAGTGTATTCTCAATCCACTGAAGAGTAAAAACATGGGGCCATGAGTAGACATTATATGTGGCCGATAACAGTTGATAAAGTTCAACCTATGTTTAAAAAGAGTGCTCCAAATTAAGATGGTTCTAGTGCTTCTAAGATTAACAATGAGAAAGTGGTGCTTCCCAAGTTGTTTAGCCTACTTGGGATACTTGTGGGAATAAAGACTTTGGGAAGTGTATAGACGGTACTAGTAGTTTCTTTTGTTGTGGAAAAGATTATCATAAGGTGAAAGATTGTCTTACTATTGCGTCTAAAGGAAAAGAGGCCAAGCAAGTTCCTCTAAATGCCCTGGATGCAAGTATGTCAAAGAGGACTCTTCTTAATGTTCTCCAAGATAAAGGAGCAAATTAGGGTTATGATGCCGGTAAATTATAGTTTTCTCTCTTTAGATGTGATGGGTTCCTTATATGTGGGAGAGTATGATAAATAGCGGGGTTGTGGATTGTTGTCTCTTCTGTTCTATTCTATTAAAGTTTGAGAGATAGAATGTGTAGTATCATATTACATTTGTCTCGGACACTAAGTGAAAATTAATTTCGTTAATATCTTTTCATTGTGCATTTCATTAGGTTATGTTTATGTGTTAAAATGAGTTTATATGGTTTTGTCTCTTATATTTTCATGCCTGTAATAAATTGATTAAATTTTACATTATTGAATCTTTGAGTATGCTTACTTTAAAGTATTTGAATTTTTTGCTAAATTGTCTTTCATGAGAATTGGTTATATTGTCTTAGAAATGATGTATATGAGTATGATAATATGTGTATAAAGAATTTCCTCCTACATAAAATGAAAATGTGAATCTTATTGTATGCTTAGTTGAGTAATAGTTCATACTTTCTTCTTGTGTGTTAAGGCTCGTGATTATGTGGAGTTGAAGTTCATCTTATCTATGTTTATTGTATATGGTGTGTTATTGATCTGGTCGTATTGATTCTTTAGTCTTGAATGTTTTTGAAGTGTCATTAAAAGACGAATGTTTTCCGAGTGGGGAGAATGTATCAACCCTAAAAAAGAACTAGGTTAAACTAGATCCTACCATGTTTTCTATGAGGTTATAAGGTCTTAAATAGTTAATTATAGTTTTATAAGTCAGTATATTGAGTTTGGAACAGTTTGGAATTAAAATATCTAAGAACATCCATGACGTTCAAAAGTTAACCTTTAGACATGCTAGTGTGTACAATTGTTTGTCGGCATGTTTTATGGTGTTTTTCGTAGGTCAAATTGGTAGGAGAGGCTCTTAACACCTATACGAATGGGTTTAATGTTGAAATATCCGGGTACGACTAATCAAGGATTGCCCTAGCTATCCTTGAGGAGGACCCAACCTTGGGCTAGCAAACTGTCCAAGGCAACAACAAAATACACATAGAGGGAACCACTCCATGCCGCAGACATGTTTCATCAAGGGAAAAAACTTTGGTAATATTTCGGGCCACAACGGGGACTCCACTGTCTTGAAATTTACTTATAAATATCTTGTGGGAACAGCTCCATGTCGTGGACTTGTTTCCCAATGATAATTCCGAAAATTTAAGTTATGTTTGACTTGTCTAGAAAGGTCCAATTAATGTGGGGTATTTTGGGTACTATAGAAGTTCGATATAAATGTGTTTTTAGTCATATTTTTAATTATTTTCCAAAATCAAAACCCCAATATCCAATAAGAAATAAAAAATCCAAAACCTTCTTGTCTTCAAAATTCTATGTAATTTCCATTGGAGGCCAAACTTTAGCTAAAGCTAGGAGGTGAATTTCAAATGCTTTTATCTCCAAATTGCCTCAGATTTTCCTCAAATACTGTATGGTGTTTCATCCTTGAATCATCTTCTATTCAAGGAGTCAAATTCAAATGATATTCAAAGATGATCAAAACCTTAAATATTCTATTTTGAATTGTAGACATGAGTTCTTGCAAAAAAGAATTTGAATCAAATATTTAATGACTGAATTGATGTTAATAGAAAGTCTTAATGTGAAAATCTCAATAAATCCATGAAAATCATGAAATCCTAATTTTACTCTAATATGGGTTATTTGATCATGACTTAATAGTGTTGAATTTTATGTAGATTGTAATGGGCTATTGATATATGTATGAATTATGTTAGAATTGTATATAAGTTGTCTTATTTTTATTATTTAAATATTGAATCTGTTAGTTCAATTGTATTGTATGATTGTTGGTTTGTAATGGTGTATAATTCTATTGGTAAGATCCTTTATGAATTGAATTGATTAAGAAGCCTAAGGATTTGTTGTGATGATGATTGAATGGTGGTAAGATGACCTAATCTCTTTGTTAGTATTGGTATTGAATTTTGTATGTTGGTATGACCGACTTATTGAGGCGGTTTTTATGTGTTATAATAGTTATGAACATTGCTTTGTCGGCATTATTATGACAATTGTGAAGTTATCATGTTATGAATTCTATAGGATCAATGTGAAGGATAATTTAGTATATTTATGTACGTAAGATTGAAGTATGTATTCTCCAAATTGACTATATATGATAATGATAGACTAAAGTGATGTCTCTAGTTGTTATAGGAAGATGATGTGTGTGTCTTTATTGGTAGACTATGTTCCCCTACTTGATACATGCTAAGTATATAATATGAGAATCTTGATATAGTAGGATTACACAACTTTATCTTGTATGTGTATGAATTAATGTTGAATGAAAGTCTAGGATCGGTAGACCTAAGATGGTTCCCTTATATGCATGACTTGTACGTGGAATCTTCAATATATAAAAGAAGGTTAAGAATGAGCTATCCTACTAAACCTTGAGTGGCAACCCTAGTGGACCCATTCTCTGTAATTGGTATTATGAGTTGGAAGGACTAAAAAATGGTACCTTCCTATATGCCCTTTATGTGAACGAACTTACTGTATGAGAAACAAAGTTAGCACCGAGTGAATATGTTTGTGGTAGTATCTTTACTTGATAAGGAGACTAGAGTACAAAGAAGCCCTTGATATTCCTTCATCTTGTGACTACATCGGATGTATCCCAGTTCTACCCTTGGAAAGTAGAACACCCTCAATCGGAGTAGGCTAGACTCCAGATTCCATGGGTAGCTAGTATGGTCAGTGTTATTAAATCAATATTCTCATCATATGGGATTTGTTATTGTGTTGGATAAGTTCTACAACGTCTATGTAGTGTAGTGGGACGCTATCTAGACATGACACGAGTACGTTTTAAAGATGCTAGAATGTAGGTTCCCAATGACTTATCGAAGACCATTATGTGAAGTCCTTAGTTGAATAAAATGTCTCTTAATGGACTTAATGAATGATTATGACTTAAGAGAATGAATGTTTAATAGAATGATCCCTATCTAAGATAGCTATTAGGGTTGGTTAGGTATTCTTGAAAAGGGTGTATGGATGGTCTCTTCATGTCTTACATAGGTGAGTATTGGAGTAACCTTAGGTGGTGAGTTAATGAAATTAAAACGGAATAAACTTATTTTAGGTAGTCTGAAGGATTAATTTGATGTTCTTAAGGAGGATGCATGGGCGATCGCTTCTTTTCTTACTTAAGAAAGACATAGCATAACCTTTGGTGGGAGGTGTATATGTATGTATGGATCGATGTAATTTAAATTCTATATTGTGGATTACTTGGAATGTGTCTTATATATGAGCATTGTTGTAAAAGTTGTTTTTATACTTATGTTATGAAATTTTCTTTAATGAGAGTACATTATAAGCAACTCTCTGTTTTAGCATGATTTTATTGCACATCATCTTCTTATTACATTATATGTGCTAATTAGGTATGTTTTTTTTCTTATAAATGTGCAGATGAAAAGTGTAGAGTCTCATTCGAAGGAATGATTTGAAAAAGCACCTATTTTAAGTAAGTCTTTGAATATCCTCACATGATTCGAGGACATAGTCATGTTTTTGCTTTTCTTTTTGAAAGACATAATAACAGAACTTAGACCTTCTATTTTGTTGATATATTGGTTTTGACCCTAATATATTCATGAGTCGAAGAGTGCTACGATGGGACTTACTTCTTATTTTTTTTCAATAAAAGAGATTTGAGGTATTGTTGTCAAAAATTATAATTCTGCATTACTTTATATGTGTGTATATATATATATATATATATATATATATAAATGAATGATTTATAAGGGATTTTACAAGACTTTCAAGAGGTTTAGTGCGCCATATATCGACTTGAGGATACAATTTCTTTTAGGGTATACCCTCAAGTCGTTACATCCATAGAACTCAAGTAGATTGGAACTAATTTTACCAACTCAATATACAAGAACATTAGTATCTCACATAAGTATGCGAGGTACAAACATCTCCCACATTATTTATGCTCAACAAAAAGTTTTAGATTAAAAGTGTGATCTCTTCATATTTATACAACATGCTGACGTCATATATCAAAATGCAACTTTTATAGTACATGACATTCCAATATTAGAGACATAAATAGTATGAAAAGTAAACTTATATACGAAAACATGGATTTCCTCAAGAACGTGCACATATAGGGAAAATCAGGAAACCCTTTACATATTACACAAAGATCCCAAAAATTAACTAATAAAGGCGGGACTTGTTAACTAAAGTTGGAATAGGAGTATAAGGGAAGAGATGAGGATAATGGGACATCATATCGTCCTTTGCCTCCCAAATAGAGCTTTCTGCAAGATGGTTTATCCATAGGACCTTAACGGATGCTACTTAATTATTTCTTAACCCCTTGACTATCCTGTCTAAAATCTCAACGGTACCTCCTCATAGGAAAGGTTAGCATCAACACCTAAACCTTAGATAGGAAGGATTGGCACCGGATAACCTATGAACTTTTTGGGAATTGACATATGGAGCACCAGGTATATGGAAGCCAATTTTATAGGTAATTTTAATTAATAGGCAACACTTCCTACATTTTGAGAAATCTCACAGTTCCCTAAGTACTAAGGACTAAGTTTCCCCTTATTCTCTAAACTCATCACCCGTTTCATGGGTTATATTTTTAGATAAGCCAAGTCATATACGATAAACTCAACATCCCTCTTTCTATTGTCGGCATAAGATTTGTTCTATCTTAGGAGCGCCTTGAAACGATCCCTTATGAGTTGGACTTTCTACGCAACCTCATAAAATTTTTTGGAACCTATTGGGGAAAACTAAACTATCTTGAACCTTCAAATTTAAGATCTACATAACCTCCCATAAATATCTTCAAAGGGTGCCATGACAATACTTGAATGATTACCACTATTGTAGGCGAATTTGATCAATAATTGATGTTTATCCCAATTACCTTTAAGGTCAATGACTCATGCCTTCAACATATATTCTAAGGTATTTATGATTTGTTCTACCAAACCATGCGTTTATGGATGAAATGCGGTACTAAATTTTAATGTGGTACAGAGCCCTCTTTGGAATTCTTTTTAAAAATAAGAAGTGAATTTAGTGCCCCTACAAAAATTGATGGACAAGATAACTCCATGCATTCTCACAATATCTTTTAGATACAACTTAGCATAATATTCTGCCGAATAAGTAGCTTTGACAGGAATAAAATGGGTTTACTTTGTAAACCGATCAACAATAATCTCTATCGAATCATTTTTCCTCTATGTACAAAGCAAATCCATAACGAAATCCATATTAAAATCATCCCACTTCAAAGAGGTGATAGATATATTCTTAGTCAACCCTCCCGATATTCAATGTTTGGCCTTGAATTTTTTACAATTCGGACAAGAGTTCATAATCTATAAGTTTTCATGTATCGAGACGAGAGAGTTAAGATTACAAATCAAGACACAAGATCATTCTATAAAGGCTCTCCCTAGTCGTTCATCATCATATAAAAAAAACTGTAGAGAAACTACAAATAAATAACAATTAAATATAAATTTTACAGTATACAAAGGAATTAGGCAACTCCCCACATTCCAATAGCAAGAATTAGCATGATTTAGCCTTTAAAAATTTCATATGACAAGAGATCTTACCAATAATAATATACACAAGAGTAAGTAAACAATCAATCCATATCAATGACCGAACACCATTAAATATATATATCCATAATATAATGAAAGATATGAAAAATTCTACAACAATTAATACATAATTCAATAGCCCACAACAATATACACATTAATTCCATAGACTTAAGCCTTGATCAATTCACCAACTTTTAAAGCAAAAATAGGAATTAAAGGAATACATGGGTTATTGGAGTTTGTTTATTTGAAAACCACCAATTAACATTGATCTACTCATAAAACATCAATTCAACCCTTTTCAATCTAAGATCCTAGGCATAGAATTTGAAATAGGATTTCATGTTTTTAAAGATCTTTGAAATCCTTCTAAGTTATCTCCTTGAATGAGATAAGAATCCAGGATGAAATAACCACGACTTAATTGAATAAAACCAACTAAATTGATGAAGGAAACAATGCAGAACTTCAATCCTAGCTTCAACTTGACTTCAAGCTTCCATGTAGGTTTTGAGAGAACTTCTTTTGAACTTGAGGTTTTTGATTTTTAATAATGAAGTCTATGTCCATGTTTTAGAGCTTTAACTAACATAAAATACAAAAAATAACCCAAAATAAATGAATAAAAGTTAATTGGAACGTGGGTTGAGTTTCCCAAATCACACCTGAGAAATTGCAGGTGTTCAATGATGGTTCCAATCAACGATTCTTCCTTTGGCCAACAAATCGTCCTGCTGGTCATATGTTTTGGAACGAGACTCATATTTGGGGTCTAATCTCCCAACAAAGAAGTTTATATCCACGCTCCCAATGGCGGGGCGTCGTTTGATCCATTGTCCATAGTTTAGGGTCGTTGTTTGGGGCTGCTCTTGGCAGCTTCTTGCAAACGTTTGGGTAATCCTCAAGGACCCTTATATTGGTCCTTGGGAAGTCGTATCTATAATTTTTGACTATAAACATGACCATCTACATGTTATGGTCTTCTCCTATCATTTTTAACACTAAACAACACGTAAAACATGCTGCTAAGGCACACTAGCACACACAAAGACTAGTTTCTGCACTTCCTGGTCATTCATTGACGTTTGACTTCCAAACTCTTCAAACTGAACTTCAATGACAATTCATAAATTTAACACCTTATTAACTCATAACACACATGGTAGGGTCTAATTCAACCTATTTCATTTTGTTGGTTATGACAATTAGGATTTGAAACATTCGAGGGACTTGGATTAGAAGACCTCATTTTGAACCCTGATTTGTCTTGTAATTAAAACCTAGACTTGTGGAAATTTCCCTCATCGGTCTTTGACATTTTAATATATTTACAAACAGTTTTGAGATGTTGCTCCTTAATTTTTTCGGCATAGACCATAATATGAGAGATGTCGATGCTTTAAATAAGCATAGTCCACCTACATTTATTCACAACAAGATTGGATATTTCCATAAAAAACTTATTCATCTTGTCTCTAGAGTATTACACCATAGTAAGATCATGTTGTGATGGTTTAGTGAAATTGATGCTATACTCCTTTACACTCATACTCCGTTAACTAGTGTTGATGATTTCTTGCATTTTACTCTCCCTTAATTCTAAGGGGAATAACCTATTAAGAAAAATTGTTTTGAATGTCGCCTAAGTAACCACACCTTCTCTAATATTTTGCTCCCCTTCCCATTGCTTATTCCAAAAATTAGACACATATTAAGGTTGATAGGCTTCTAGTTCGTCCTTTTGTTGAGAAGACACACCCATGTCATCTAGACGCTTGAATACTTCAACAATGAACCTTTGTAGGTCTTGCTCCACCTTGAAGCGAAAGAATATAGGGGGATTCATCCTTTAGAAATCCCTTATACTTGATGCGATTGTGGTAGTATTTAAGTTCACTTTCCAATTAGCATCCCTACTAACTTGAGTAGCAAAAGTTTTAATAAAAATTCTCTTTAATAGGAACTTGTAGGTTTTGAAGAGATTGAGTAGGAACTACCTCATTCACATTCTCCTTTGTAGCCCTCGTAGTATTAGTCCTTCTTGTATTCATGGAGAATAAGCACAAAAAAGGATTAGAAGGAAATGATTATGTAGAGCTAGGACTTATAACACTATCATAAAATAATGAATAATTGAAGGTTCCTAATCATGACATAGACTCCTATTCAAAAATATGGGGAACTTCACATTTATGGATAGTTTTCTACTAGAAGTGATTTTTGTGAAATTAACCCTAATGTTATTTCAAAACCTTATGCTCTTATACCATGTTTTTAATGACCTAATGGTACCCAATAGAAGTTACCAGCAAAGTTTACCTTGATGAGGTCTTATACAAGCCCTTGTCTTAATCGTCACAACAAAATGAACTCTAAATAATGCAGAATTAAAAAAATTCAATAAAAGATCAAACTTCATTTTCATAAATTAAAATAATGGGGATCTTGTACAATTTTCACATTAAATAAAACCTAAAGTCTTTAAATAGGGTCATGATCCTTTAAGACACAATAGTCTTTTAGAACAAAAGTAAATTAGAAAAGACTACTAAGTCTATTGCGTCAATAAAAAAATCATAAGGTGGTATCAAATGTATTATTCATTGGTAATTTGAAGACCAAACACTAGTTTTGGATATAAGAAGTTCAATTTTCTTCAAGGATAAGAAGAAAAAAACTGAGAACGAACCTATACTCATTAATAGAAAAGGAGAAAAGGGGTTAGAACAATTAATGCAATAAGTATGGAGAAATGCATTAAAAACATTAAAATATGAAAAAAGGACATTTATATGAAAGTTTGAATTTATGAGGTTTTAAAAGCCAATCACATCAACAATAAAACATATAAGGCAAAACTCTAGCAATGTCCAACTAGAACAAAAGGTATAACTTTAGCCCTTCATAAGGTCCACTTGTACAATTTAATGTTAGCATCCAACAATACCGACCATACCAAGAATCCCTTTGAACCTACCTTGGCCACATACATTACCTTTTACATTGTATCATGTCTCATAATCACAAGCGAAATACATCTATCACATGTGTGAAAATAGGAAAGTACTAATTACAACCATTATCCCTTCAACATATATGTTCTCATATCATTTCATAACTACAAAGAACTTCAAACGACACCTTTAAATCCTATTAGTGAAATGTACAAGTGGAGTCCATACCCCCACTTCTACTTAGTATACCTATTAGGATATCATATATTTGTTCATACTTCATTCGTTAGGGAATATAAACCATCACAGACTTAGACGATCAGACTTACATGAAATCCTGTCTGATAAAGCCCCACACCGAAAAGAGGTGTTATACTTTCCAAGGTAGAATCTACATACTAGTTACTATATGGGTCCACTAGCTAGGTCCTACGGGGGCACGTAGTAAAGGGATAGGGATAATTCTCCTAGAGACTCTACCTATTGTATTAACGGAGGATTCCCCATCTCATAAGTATCTCCAGGATGACCCAACCTCTTTAATTAATAGAAAGGATCCTTTCCTCATTCTCAATATCCTCACCGCTGCTTAATATACCTTCCCAACTTACTAAAAATAGTCATTTTAATTGTACCTACATGTGTGAAATTGTATTCTCTCTTCATTCAACACAATTAAACATAAATCACTTAGATTCATTAGGTGAGAATACACTTTCATCCTAGAATCAAAATACATTTGTGACTAGTACTTTCACAATCTTAATCATAGTGTTTTCATGAGAACTATACTTTCAATCAACACAAGATATTATCCTCATACAAAATAATTCATGCAACATAATATTTAAGGTTCAAGATAGTTGAAACCAGCCAACAATAACTCTCTTACATCCTTTCATAAGTCATGTACCTTTGAAGAAAATTCAAGTTCATATACTACATTCTCCATCATATATACAAACCCTAGAAGCTTACCCCTTTTTAAGGTTAAGAATAAAGTATCACAATTACCCCCGTATCCATCCCAATAGATATATAAACAAGATTTCATGACTAGATAATCATCAATTATACTGCATCATGTTCATGCCTACTCAATCATCCGCTAACATTCATGAAATTAGATCATAGGGTACACATAGGTTCTTGGGATATTTTCACATTAGAAATCATCAATTAATCCAAATATATTCATAATGTAAGTAACATTACATATAGTAAATGATTTATTTGATTGAACCCATCGCTAGATCACAAGTCCTAGTCTTTGGTCTCAATAACAATTTCGAATGTAGAACTTTTGAAAGTCTTCATGGAGAACCTAATCCTTGAATAACCATCCCCATATATTTTTCTATGTTATTCAATGATTTAATGTGAAGGATAGTGAATTTTGAGTTCCTTAGCTTGAGTTTTTGCTTGTTATCTTGAGTGACCTAGATTGAGTTCTTCCTAATTTTATTGTTTTAATGTCCTTTAATATACGTAAGTAAAAAATTAAAGTCGTCAATAAAGGTTAATTAAACGACTAACTAATTACCTAACTAATCCTCACCTTAGCCATTTGAAGGCGGTGAAGACATCCCTGTAGACTAGTCCCCGTTGATGGGGCTCGATGCATCTAAGGACCATCCTGGTAATTCGTCATTTGGGGTAGATACGTCATTTTGGGGGCTAAAATGGTTGAGACAAAGTTTGTTCTCACGACTCTCTTGTTTGGGGCGTGAGCCCATCGATGGCAGGGCTACCAGTGGTCTCATCAACCCCAAGCTTTTTTGATAGATTTTTAGGTACTTCCTTGTGTGCTCTCTTGAGTCCTAGGTTTGTGTTGTCTTAACATTTTAGTACTAGAACCTTAATTTACAGTTAGGGAGGTTAGTTTAGGATATTCATCTCACATTTTTAGCTCTTTAGGGCAATAGGGTACGACTTATGATTTAATATAGGTCATGAGACATACAGGGTGTTACATCATATCTGGCCGCTAAAATTGTAGGAGCAGGAGCCTTTCCTTTCCCTTTGCCCTTCCCACACGTGGTGGGATGTTGTTTTGGCTTTTCTCGAAATGTAGACAAATCCTTAAATATTTTGATTCCTTTTTTCCCTCTTGTAGGGCGAAATACCTTCACATGCTACCTTTGGTCTTGCCATTTTTGTAAAACAACACACAAGAACAAAAAATTATCAATAAAAAATGCAAAATTTCATATTGCATATAGACTGACAGAATCACTTTTGTGAGATAGGTCGGTCTTGTCTAAAGGGTTGGTTTTTAATGTTTCCAATAAATGAAATGTCGGAAAATTGGAGGGGTGTTTTAGCTTATCACTGACACCATTCAACGAGAAAAGACAATCACGATTAAGGTTATAATGTATTTTTAGGGAAAGGGTGCACAAAGGGTGATCAAAGAAGAACTTCGTCTGGTTGCAAAGTGCACTCGGCGAATTTAGGCTTCTTTTAGAAAGTTACATAACCCAAACTCAATAAATTATAAAATTAAATGCGATCAAAAATGGATTTGGTAAATAGTGACTAGTTCACCGAGATTGATTAAGCTCACCAAACTACACAATGTGCCTACTATAACGCTCATAAACAAACTAAGGTTAACTGGATCCTCGTGAGTGTTCCTTGAGTTACTATGAAGTTAAATTGAGTAATATTAGTTTCTTAGGCAGCGTTTGAAGTGTGGTGATGTTTGGAGGTCAAACATTCAAGAACGTCTGGGACGTTCGGATGGTGTGTCTTAGAGAGTACTCGTGTGTTTTGTTATGCTTTAGTGAGTTCCATTTGTTTGTTTTAATTAAATTTCATGTGAGGTGTTCCTAAGACCTAAGCACTATGTTTAGGGGTTTAACGTCTGGGAAGGACCCCGCCTAGGACCCATAAGGGGCCCAAGATCGGAGTCCAAAGCTGCCTGATAGTGTCAACCAACGGAACCAATCGATGGCCAGTTGACCAATTAGTGGTTCGTCAAAATGGTCCGTCGATCGGTCCTGCAGGTCTGAAAGGTTTGCGTGATTTAGACTCAACCAACGGACCCTCACCAATGGGGCTATGGTTTAACAACGGTCCGTCTTTGGTACGTTCAACGATGGTCACTAAAAAAACCTCTAATTCCTTATGAAGTCTTAAGGTGTTTGGTAATTTCACCCAAAGAATTTGTATGACCCTAGGAAGTTATTTTTAGGGTTTATTAAGTATATTATAGTATTTAAAACCCTAAAACCTAATTTTAGACCTCACTTTCCTAAAACCCAAAACACCTCTTTCATAGAATTGTCTCTCAAATCTCTTTGGAATCTAGAAGTCAAGAAGAGCTAGGATGGCTGGTTTGGCCTTTTTCTACATCAAAAATAAGTGAATTGTGTTGAATATGAAGTACTTAATACATCCTTTAATGCTCTTCCACTCAAGGAGTCATTTCTAAAAGATTTCAAAAAGGGTTTCCAAACTCTACTTTCTTCTATTTTTGATTTTTAAGCATGGGACTTCTTAAGGTGTTTTAATAATTCATATGTGTTTCTTCTAGAATGAATTGATGATTTTAATTTCAAAACCCTAATGAACCAATGTTTATGCATGTTTTAAACTTTTATGTTAAGAAATAGGTTATATCGATATGTTTGTGTAGGGTATGAACCTTGGTTTTCTTGTGTTGCTATTTTTGTTTAGTTACTACCCTAAGGGATTTATTATGACGAAATATTGAGATAATTATTATAGTTGTTGATGGCTTTGTTAAAATTATGGAAATCCTTCTTTAAGTGTTAAATGATGTTCCTTGTGATGTTTTGCTTCTATATTCATGAATGTTTTACTTATTTGGCATGAAATGTTACTATACCAAAATGTCCCTTTCACAGGTTTTTGCATATGCCATACTTAGTACATGATATGGTATAAACCCCATACTTTTCTATACTCTATAAGTATAGGTTTGAAGCTTTTGAAGGCTTGAACGTGAAGCTTGGGAAAGTTCCTTTAAATAAAAAGTATGTCCTCATATATTCGAGGGTGAAGTATTTTTCTTAGTTTCTTATTTAAGGACTTATTATGTATTTTCTTTTAATGTAAAGGGTCGTGCCCCTAAGATATTATGTCGTGTCTTAAATTAGATTATGACGAAGATATTCTTTAATTATTTATCAAATATTTTCTCTTATTAATTTGTTTGTGATATATTTTCATTCCTCACTACTTTTAATGTCTTATGTGAACGATAGTTAAAGGGATTGTACAATGCCCCAAAGGGTCATGTACGCCTTGTCACAAAACAAGGGTTCTCCCTAACTTCTCGGGGGTACATGCGGATCGTGACACCTACTTTCTACCCCAATATCTAAAATAAATCCAACATCCCCCGAGTAAAATCAATGTATGCACTTAATCAATAAGACTCTGAACCATAAGGCCCATGCCCCTAGTGAACTCAGACTTCCCTGGTTTGGCAAAAATTGTAACACCACATATTTTACTGAGTTGACTAGTGTGTTGTATAGTCTTTGTAGTTAAATTTTGGAGTGTCGTATGAGGGCTAAAATTAATATAAATTACTCCTGTTTATCTATTTAAATGTTTAGGGAATAAATTTCCGGTAAGACTCCCCAAGGACCATCGAAGGTCTCTTTAAGGAGGAACTGAACACTGCCCAAAAAGCTGTCAAAACAGCTTGATTAACGACTTAATTCATGCCCCTTAGATCAGCCTATGCCCTGTATGTTAGTTCTTTAAAAATCCTACAACTTATGATCCCCAAGTCCAAAGCACAGACCTAAACCATGTGCAGTGTAGCGATCCACAGTCTCTGGATTGGAAGTCCTGGAAGCTGCCAGTTTTTGGTAGTTTATGTTTAAGTGAGAAGTTGAGGGTTACTTTAGTAGTAAGCTTAAGGGTTTAGTAGGGGCGATAAATAAATTATATAAAACATATGAATTTTTAATAAACCCTAAACTAATCACTTGAAGTCATTTATCTTACAATTGTGAAATTACTCTAAAAAAATTCTCTCTAAGAGAAAAGAAGAAGAAGAAGAGGTGGGGCAGCATCTATGCTGTTTCTCCATTGATTTAATTTTTTTTAGGGTATTGATTAAAGGTATTTGAATTTTAATAATACATTGTTTTTTCCACAAATGGATCTCCCATAGTTTCCCATATTGCTAACTCAAAAAACCAACTCTAGCTAGGGTTTTGATTTTAATGTGGGTTGGGCTTGGATGTGACTTCAAGCTAGTGGATAGAATCCAATTATGATTTAAGTATCTTTATTGAATTATATAATTATGAGTTAATGTGATTTCTATAATGAACCCTAATCTAAGTTGATGAATGTTATCATTGTTGGTTTATGCTATTAGAGAAAATGTTGAATGTTCAACAGTGATCTTCTTATTTCAGTGTCTAGTAATTGGTAAAAGTTAGGATCATATAAATATGAATTGAACAAGAATTGATTGAATAAGAAATATCTTGAATTGTAAATTCATAATAATTCTTTTATGATTAATTAATACTATAATTACTTACTAATGAAAGATATGATCAAATTACCCTAAAATAAAGGTATAAAGAATAGATTAAGAAAGAAACCTTGAGTGAAGGGTTTGTTGTTAGGATAGATAGGGGTTTTAGGGTTAATATTATGTGATTAACTATTGATGTAATGTATTTAAGAGTAAAGTATAAAAAAATTGTAGTCTAATAGGTCGGATTATGGTGAAAGGCCTATACTCACCCAACAAAACTAATGAATGTCTGTAGGATGAAAGCGATAAAATAACTTAAATATGGCTTGATTTTCAAGGGAATTCTTCCATGAGAGTTGATTGGTAGGCAAGAATTAACAAGTAATTCGTGGGGTTTATCATTGGCTCCAAGTGGGTATTGAGAACGAGATGGAGTGTCCCACAAGATAGGGTCTAGACTCCAAGAAAAAAGGGGATCCACACCTAATTGATGTGAAGACCATCCTTGTTAATGGGGGAGGTCTTACGTAGTAGAGTCTGGTTAATCCCAAAGTAAGGTCTCATGAGATGGGAACCTTCAAATAGTTGATTTATATTCCTAAGTAGCAATCTCCATATAGTTTGAACTAAGACACACTTGAGAAGTATCTCATAGTGTTCTAAAGAATAATTGAACAAAGAATACTGAATAAAGTACCTCATAGTGTTCAAGAGACTCGGTGGACATAGACATGCTTAAGATAGTATCTCATTAGGTCCATGTGAAGAAGAAAATTATACATACTCAAAATAGTCTCGCGTATGGTTTATGTTAATAATGAATTTTGATGTATTATGGAGAAAAAATCCAAGTATTCTAAACTTAAGAGAGAAGCTAGGTTCCTAACGAAGAAGTGTTAGCATAAGGACCTAAAAGTAGTACTTAGCATATAAAGTATTATGGTTTCAATGCATGCATTGCACAAGTATGATTTAGGGTCAACAAAGATACATCTTCAGTTAGTATTGGCCTACAGATGCCTTTCCTAATTATGGTGGACAAAAGGTGTTAGGTTCCTTTTGTTACGGTGCTAAATATGATTCGTTGAACTAGATCCTTTGTGTGAGTATTAAGTCATGAGTTAAGGAGGTTAGTTTCTAAATGATGAAGAATGCACTAGAAGACTCAGTTGGTAAATGATGATGAATGAACTCGTAGACTAAATGAGTTTCTAAGGGTTTAATGAGGGTACAAGGCCATGGGCCAGGGTAAAGTCTAAGCCAAACGGCATAGGCTTCCCCAAGATGGCTAGACACGGCCAAAGTGTCGATTACCACTTTCACGAGCTGTGGTCTTGACCATGGTTTGTGAAAGTGGTCATGATGGTCCTTAGGCATGTGTGAGCTTGGCATTAATGCCTAAACAATATCAACCATGACCGTGAGGGTCTTCACGACCCATGGTGGTCACTATTAGTCATGGTGCCACCCATTGTAGGTAACGCATTAGATTGAAAAAGCTTCCAAAAAATGACCTCATCACGAGCCACTAGACGGCTCGTGAAGGCCTCCACAAGCAATGAAAGTGGTCGTGGTTATGAGTTCAATTTTTGAGGGTTTAAGGTATATCAAAAAAGGCTACTGGTCAAGGGTGAAGGACATCCCAACGTCCATCAATCTCTACATGGACCGTGAAGTCATCCATGAAGAGTTTTGATTATACTTAGAGTGTATAGTCAACATCAAATTGTTATATCTCATTGAACCAAATAAACTGGGTGTTGCATGACCTGTAGAATTAAAGGTCTGTGAGTTCTCTTTTTGATTCCACCGAGTTTTCCCATTATTATATTGGAGTAAGCAGTTATTCCCCGAATAGTGAATCCCTATCATGGTGAAAAATCATCACTACCAATTTGACAGGGGTTGGTGATGATGACGGTCCATGAAGTCGACCGTCTGTTCATTTTGGTAGTTTCTAGTAGGGGAACTTACTAGATTTTTTCCCAATCATTCTAACTCAAATATATGTAACATTTCCCAAGACCAAGACCCATTTTTAAATCATTTGATCCCAAAATTAACCCAATTAATCATTTATTCCACGACCAAAAATAAAATCCCAATTTTTTTCCTCCCAAAAAGTCTTCTCTCTCAAACCTCCTTTGAAGAACATAGATGGATCTTAATAAGAACTTGAAGATGGGAGCCTCTCACCACAAATTCATAGGGATTTAGGGCTAAGGTATGACAGTTTTTTATTGTTTATTAGCTTCACCAAGGAGCTCTTTCAAATTTCTTTTTAAGCATCCCAAAATTCTAGGTTTAATCCTCATTCATGGATCTCTTTCAAAAACTTAATCTATTTAACTAAATTATTTTAATTATGATTGAATGTGAATGTTCAAGGATAAATTGAAGTATTCTTTTGTTTTTAATAAAATTCTCTTAAGACCCATGGATATTCCTCTTTTCCTAAACATGAATGTTCACTTGAATTAAAATATGATTAAAGTTTATGTAATTAAGTATGTTCTTTTGTAATTGATGATTGTATTTTTATATTATGATATTAATTGTACGAATACTAAGATGTTAGGATGATATTCAAAGGTATACATTGAAGGTTAAGAATGAAGGTATTATATTTGAAGTGATCTATCTCTTGAATTTATTATCCACTTGTGGAGGAAGTAATTACCTATTGCGTAGTCATAGGTTTTTTTGTTTGATCCACTTATGGTAGAGGTAGTACTTGTTAGTTTAAATTATACTATTTTGATAATTTCCTCCTCTATACCACCATATATGGCTATAAATTATTTGTAATGAGTGTGGGTTATGTCTTATGAACATAGTGTGGTATACATGTGGAGATTATAGGGTGGCGGGTACTTGTAACACCTTAAAATGAACTAAGGTGAACTAGAGCTTCGTGATGGTTTCTTGAGAAAATTTTTAGTTAATATTAATTATGATAGTTTTCTTTGTCAGTGTGTGAAGTTTGTTTAACTTTTGAGGTGAAACGACTAAGAACATCCATGACGTACGGAAGATATGCCTTAGAATGTACATGTGTGTCTTTATGTGTTTGAGTGAGTTTTACATGTTCGTTTTACTTTAAATAGGAGTGGGATGTTAATATCACTTTGACGACTATATTTAGAGGTTCAAAAGGCTGGTAAGACCCCACTTAGGACCCAAGAGGGGCCATAGAAGAGGACCCTGCCTCTTGGCAAGAAGCTGCCAACACAGTAAGAAAATGACGACCCAAGGGACGGTACGTTGGTAAACCAATGGTCCATAAAACATGGACGTTGATTGTTTCTTCAAGACTATACAAGCCTGCACATGGTGGAGTTTCAGTCCCAATCGACAGATGCAATCAACGGGGCGTCTTTTGGGAAATGGTCCATTGGTGAACTTTCGTAGGTTGTCACTGAGGTAGCTATGAAAAATCTTTTTTGACCTGGGGTGTATGGTAAATTCACCGCAAATATTTTATGATCCTAGGAAGTCATTTAGGGTTATTTAGGTATATTAATGTATTTCAAATCCTAAGACCTAGTTTAAGATCTCATTTCCTAAAACCCAAAACCCCTCACCCTTATAAGTCTCTCTTAAGTATCCTCGGAAGTTAAAAGTCAAGAAGAGCTAGGAGGGCTGTTGGTGGTAAATTTCTTCATAAAAATCATTTGGTTTTCATATATTTGAGGTATGTTATCCATCATTGAACCTTTTTATATTCAAGGAGTCCCTTCTAAAAGATTTAAAAAAGGGTTTTTAAACTCTACTTTCTTCAATCTTTGATTCTAAGAATGCCTATTCTTTTAAATATGTTTCAATTATTCCAATTTGTTTTTTCAAGTATTAATTGATGATTTTCATGTAAAAACCCTAATGAACTCATGTTTATGCATATTTAAAACATTTAGCTTAAGAAATGGGATAAATGAACGTGTTTATGCAGGGTATGAAATTTGGTTTTCTTGTGTTGTTATTATGATTTAGCTACTTCCCTAAGGGACTTATTATGATGAAATATCGAGAAATTGGTTATAGGTTGTGATTTTGGCTTGGTTAAATGGTGAGTTTCTAAATTGTATAATTCTTATTAAAAATTGCTCTTTAGTGGTATGGTCCATCTTCTTGGTGGAGGTGTTTACTTGATGCATTTGGATATAATTGGTGTGTATTCTTAAGTATGGCTTTTAATGTCTAATGTGTGAATTGAAGTGATAATGAATATGGTACTTGTATTTTGAATTGTGGAGATTGAATTACATGTGCCTAGATTTTCCCTAAAGGAAGTATATGATTATGTGATTCATGTAAAGTTTGTCATTAAATTTATTGAAGGTATAAAGCATGTATAGAAGTTAAATGTAAATGAAATAATTCTTATGTTCAAGGTGTGCTCACATGTACATCCTCCCACACCTGAATGAATGAATGAAGCTAAGTGAAGTAGAAAGGGGGACTTTTGGGGTGAACAGTCTTTGTGAGTCGAGATGAACTGTTTGGTACTAAACCCACAACATCCTGAGAGCATTCTAATATAGGTCGTAGGATGAATGCCCTTCGTGATTTCAGATGTGGTGTTCACTAGTTATCCTTAACCTATCGTATATAATTTTTTTATAATACGTGGGGGTAATGTCTAGCATCGAGACGATATTAAGAACGGGTGGTTACACTTGGTAAGTTGAGATATTGTATTCTAATGTACCTCTTGAGATGACCACTCATCGTTAGTAGAGCATTC
This sequence comes from Solanum lycopersicum, assembly GCF_036512215.1. Taxonomy (NCBI): domain Eukaryota; kingdom Viridiplantae; phylum Streptophyta; class Magnoliopsida; order Solanales; family Solanaceae; genus Solanum; species Solanum lycopersicum. The sequence continues at coordinate 24,993,757 of NC_090806.1, forward strand.
CTTACTAAGTAGCAATCTTCTTATCCCATAAATATACGCCTGAATAGGTATAGCTATTGGGCAAGCCATGTAAAAGTTAAGAGAATGACCGTACTCTAGGCAAGTGAGGATCCCTCATCCGTTAGGGGTTATGATTAGGATTAAATGCCTAGATCTCATTTTCTATTTTGGTTAATATAAATCCCATAAAATAAATGAAAATTATAAGTCTTCTAAAAGAGTGTAGTACATAGGGTAGGTAGTGGAATGTGACACTATTTATCCATTACACTAGGTAGGTATTCTAAAAAAGGAGTCTTGGTGAGTCCTATATGAATTGAATGAACAAAGTCTCATAAAAGAACGTACTACTTAGAGTAGGTGGTGGAATGTGAGGCTATATATCCATTGTACTAAGTAGACCTTCCGAAAAGAGAGTCTTTGTGCCATAGCCTTGTAGAAGAGTCTACTACTTAGGCTAGGTGGTGGTATGGTATGCCATATATTCTATGCACTAAGAAGGCATTATGAAAGGTATGTTTTGGTGTATTATTTGAGTGTTATTCTATTGTCTTCTTATTGAGTGGTGGTTTGTTCTCCCGAGGTGAGTATGTCAAATAGGGGTAGTCTTGAGGATCACATTGTTGTGGATTGAAGAAGGTGTATGTGCACTTCCTTCATTTCTTACCATGGTGAGTCTTAGGATGACCTTGGTTAGGGAAACTCCTACGGAAATGAGTTCAAATCCTCATTGGCAATTTCTTGGAAGTTTTCTATTTTTGAATTTAAATTGTTTCACTCTAATGTCATAGGAGTTTAATGTAAGATTTGGGTTACTTCACTGTAAGTTTCATCTTTTTATTCAAATTTTGAAATCTTTCTATGAGTGTAAAACGATGCTTCTTATGTTGTTTCGTTTCTAAATTCATGAAACCTTTAATTATTTGCCTGAAATCTTATTTTACAAAAATGTCCCCTTTTACATGTTTATGCATATGCCATACTTAGTAAATTATTTCTAATAACGCCATATTTTTCTTTACTCTATAAGTACAGTTGGAATTTTTTGGAAGATTTGAAGGCCAAGCTTGGAAAATCTAGTCTCTCAAGATTTGATATGTCCTCATATATTCGAGGAAATAGTCTATGATTTCTTAGTTTTAATAGTAAGACTTATTATGTATTTTTCTTTCAATGTAAAGAGTTGTGTCCCCAAGATATTATATCGTGTCTTTAAGTTGTCTTGGGACAACGAGATTCGCTAAATATTTATTAAAGACCATGTTTTAATTAAATGTCTTGAAAAGTTTTAATTCTGCACTACTTTTCATGTCGTGTGTAATGAATGATAGTTAATGGCTTGTACAAGACCCCAAAGGATCAAGTACGCCTGTTCATGACCCAAGGGTTCTCCCTAACTTCTAGAGGGTACTTTCAGGTTGTGAAAATACCAGGTATGAGAGCATACAGTTATGGGAAATAGTGTAGGGTCTAAAAGACTCACAAGCCATGTCAAGTAATATCTTGGTCATTGGCGTGAGTCGCGACACATTTATGGAGAACAGGGTATAAGATGATAGGAGTTTTACATTATTCTCTAATGTTTTGACTTAGACTTAAATCATATAAGGTGTATTTTCTCCATCTCTTCACTTTGTGTTTATAGGATATGAATACGAGGATATCTACCGCTATAGGAGGAGGGAGGTCTAGATAATGAGAGGATCCCTTTCCGTGTTGACCAAGTTCCAATTGTTCGCCTAGAGGAAGAAAATAAGGAGGTTACCCTTCAACGACCTAAAGTGCCACCGAAACCTTAAGAACCTCAAGTGCCCAAAATTCCCCCGATGCCTCAACCTTCTTTTTTTTGAAGGGGATATGACTAATGCGGAGTTGAGGTATTACCTAATAAATTTGACCCATCCCATGACGGCTCAAGATCAGGTCGTCAATAATTACTTTGTTTCTTAAGTTAATCGAGGAGTTGGACTTCAACCTAATACTAGTACTCCCGCTTCTAGAATCTAAGATTTCACTAGGATGAACCCTCTTACTTTTCATAGAATTAACGTTGATGAGGATCCACAAGGTTTCATAGATTAGATACTCAAAATTGTAGATGTTATAGGTGTGACCCCTAAGGAGAAAGCAGAGTTAGCCTCTTACCAACTCAAGGATGTGGCTCAAGTGTGGTTTGAGCAATGTAGGGGTGAGAGACCCATAAAAAGAGGCCAGGTAGACTGGGAGGAATGCAAAGAGTCTTTCCTAGAAGGTTCTTTCCCTTAGAGTGGAGGAAGAAGAAAATGGTTGATATCACGAACCTTCCTCAAGGGGGAATTTGTGTTCAAGAGTACTATCTAAAATTCACCAAACTTTCTAAGTATGCCCCAACCATGGTAGCCAACTATAGGGCTAGGATGAACAAATTTGTGATGGGAGTGTCTAGCGTAGTGGAGAAAGAGTGTTATACGACATTGCTTCATAATTACATGAATATTTCTTGGAACATGGTGTATGTCCAATAAATTGAGGAATCCAAAATTAGGGAGATAAGGCAAGAGTTAAGAAGCCTTGGTCGGATTATTTTATTCACCAAAAACATATGAAGAGGTTCTTTAACAAATATTCTACCAATGCAAACAAGGGTAGGCCTCCAAAACAAAATACTCAAGGTGGTGTCCACACTTTTTCAGAGGACTAGGTGAACTTCTTGTTGAATGAAACATTTGTGTAGGTTTCTTTCCGGTAAGGATTGTTGTTTTCTATGTGGTAATAAGGGCCACAAACTTACGGACTTCCCTAACATTAAATAAAGCGAGAAGGATGTCTAACAAGCTCCTCAACATGGTCTAGATCCCAATGCTGCAAAGAAGAGTCACCTCTAGGGGGGTGGAAACTACGAAGGACTACTAATCCGGAGTTGATAGTCCCAGTATGTCTTAAATATTAATGATTGTTGTTGTTATGTTTGACATGAGTTTATATGGTTTTATCCTTCATATGTTCATGTCGTCTTGATGAATTTTTCAAAGAGTGAATTTATGAAATTTTGACATGCTTAATAGTAAGGTAGTGAATGCTCATAGTAATGTTTCTGGTTTTTGAAGAAAGTTGTTTTTTGAATTGTAGTTCAAATGTGTGTAAAAGTGTTGTATTTGAACATCTTTAATCTTGGAGAAAGTATTTCCTCCATAAAAGAATGATAAGGATGAATTTAGAGTTTGTGAAGTTTTGCAAAAAGTTGCCTGTGTTGCTAGAAAATGCTCATAATTGTGAAATTTAAATCATTTTTAGTTGGTGCCTCGAATATGAATTTTTTAACTTAATGTGATGAGTAATGTGCTGCTGATTAAGGCCTTGATGGTTTTAATATTTTTATGTCATTCGAGAACAAATGTTATTCCAAGTGGGGGCGAATGTAACGCCCTAAAATCAACTAAGGTGAACTAGAGCTTCGTGATGGTTTCTTGAATTTATAAGTTCATATGAGTGTATTAGTGTTATTTGGAACTTTGTGAAGTTTTGTTATGTTTAGAGGTAAAACTACAAAAAACGTCCAAGACATTCAGAAGCTATGCCTTAGAAAGTACTTCTGTGTCTTGATGCTTTTGAGTGAGTTTTATGTGTTCGTTTTCCTTGAAATTAGTGTGGGATGTTCCTAAGACCTATACTTCTATGTTTATTGGTTTAAAATGTAGGTACTACCACACCTAGGACCAAAGAGGGGACGTAGAATAGGACCCCACCACATAGCAAGAAGCTGCAAAAAAAGTGACCAAATGACGACACAAGCGACTGTCCGTTGGTCGATAAACAGTCCGTCAGCCATGGGCGTCGACAGAACTTCAAGGCTTGCCAATCCTACACATTCTGGAGTTGCATTCCAAATCGACCGACCCTATCAACGGGGCATCGGTTGGGAGATGGTATTTTGCTGATAGGGCAGAGGTGGTCACTGTAAAAGCTATGAAAAATCTATTTTGACTTGGAGTGTTTTGTAAATTCACCCAAGTCTTTTATGAGACTAGGAATTCTTTTTTTTTTGGTTTATTTAGGTATATTTAAGTACTTTAAACCCTAAGACCTAGTTTTAGAACTCATTTTCTAACACCCAAAACCACTCTTCCGTAGAACTCTCTCTCAAGTCTCATTGGAAATTACAAGTCAAGAAGAGCTTCAAGGGATGTTGGTGAACAAATTCATCAAAAATATTGGTTTTTATTATAGTTGAGTGACATGGTTTCCATACTTGAACCCTTTACCATTCTAGGAGTCCTTTCTAAATGATTTCAAAAAGGGTTTCCAAATTCTACTTTCTTCTATCCTTGATTCTAAGCATGGGTCTTATTGTAAAAGTATTTCAATGGTTCAAATAAATTTCTTCTCGTATTAATTGATTATTTTAATGTCAAAAACCTAATAAACTCATGTTTATGAATATTTAAAACTTTTAGCTTATAAAATGGGTTAAATGAACATATTTCTGTAGGGTATGAATTTTTGTTTTCTTGTGTTTTTATTATCATTTAGCTACTTCCCTAAAGTCCTTATAATGAGAAATTTGACATAGGTGGTGATGGATTTCTTAAATAGCGAGTTGCTTATATTGTATAATTCTTATTTTAAATTGCTCTTGAGTGGTATGGTCCACCTTGTTGGCAGTGGTGTTTACTTGATGCATTTGAATATAAGTGGTGTGTATTGTCAAGTATGGTTTTGAAGGATTAATGTATGAAACTATGTTATAATGAAGATGGTTGTTGTTTTGTGTATTGTAGAGTTTGAATTGCATGTTTTTCTTAGATTATGCCTAAATGATATATATAACTATGTGAAGCATATAAAGTGTGTGATTTGATTGATTGATGTTCTAAAGCATGTATGTAAGTTAAATCTAAATGAAAATATTCTTATGTGCAAGGTGTGGTAAGATGTACACACAATTTAACCTGAATGAATGAATGAAGCTACATCCTAGGATCTTTAGCAGAAACCCACTACAACCTAGAATAATTATAAGAAAGGTCGGAGGATGAATGCCCTTCTTGACTTGAGATAAAGTATTTAGTAGCAACCCCACTATAACCTTGAAGCTTTCTAAGATAGGTCAAAGGATGAATGACCTTCCTGAGTCGATCTCTGGTGTTCACTACTTATCCTTAACCTATAGTATAATTTTTTTTAGAATATGTGGGGGTTATGCCTAGCGACGAGAGGATATGAAGAAGGGGTGGTTAAACTTCGCAGTTGAGGTGTTGTATTCCAATGTATATTAAAGAATATGTTACTTAGTAGTAATCTCCTTATCCCATAACTATGTGCCGACATAGATGTATCTTATGGGCAAGCCATGTAAAAGTTAAGAGAATAACCTTACACTAGGTAAGTGATGAACGCTCATCCGATAGGGATTAATAGAGGGATTCCATGCCTAATGCTAATGGTCAATCTCGGTTAAGCTATCTCCTACAAAAGCATGAAAATGCTAGGTCTTCTAAAAGAGTGTAGTACTTATGGTAGGTTGTGGAATGGGACACTGTTTATTCATTGCACTAAGTAGGCATTTTAAAAGGGGAGTCTTGGTGAGTCTTATATGAACTGAATCAACTAAGTCTCCTCAAAGAATGTACAACTTAGGGTAGGTGGTGGAATGAGACGCTATCTATTCTTTGCACTAGGTAGATCTTCCGAATGGGAATTCTTGGTGCCAATACTTCTCAAAGAGTGTAGTAGTTAAGGTAGGTGTGGTATGTGACACCATATTCTCATTACATTAAGTAGACACTCTGAAAGGGAAGTCTTGGTGTCTTAATTGAGTGTTCTTCTATTGTCTACTTATTGAGTGGTTGTTTGTTCTCATTAGGTGAGTAACCTAAATAGGGGTAGTCTTGAAGATCACATTGATGTGTATTGAAGGAAGTGTATGTGAACTTTGATCCTGTATTACCTTGGTGAGTCTTAGGATGACCTTATATAGGGAAACTCTTATTGAAATGGGTTCACTTCATCATTTTCAATAACTTTGTAATCTGCTATTTTTGGAGTCAAATTGGTTCAGTGTAAGGTCATAGGAGTTCACTGTAAGATTTGATTTACTTCACTATAAAGTGCTTCTTTTTATTAATATTTGGAAATCCTTCTCTAAGTTTTTAATAATGTTTCTTATATTGTTTCATTTCTAAATTCATGACTGTATTAATAATTTTGCATGAAAGCTTATTTTACAAAAAATTCCCTTTTTACATGTTTTTGCATATGCCATACTTAGTACATTTTTGTACTAACCTGGTACTTTTCTTTACTCGAAAAGTTTAGGTTGGAAGATTTTGGAACATTTGAAAGAGAATCTTGGGAAATGTACTCCCTCAAGATTTTGTATGTCCTCATATATGCGAGGACATCGTCTATGTTTTTCTTAGTTTTAATTATTAATCTTGATATGTAATTGTCTTTCAATGTAAATGGTCTTTTCCCTATGATATTATTATCATGTCTTTAAGTTAGCTTGTGACGATGAGATTTTCTAAATATTTATGAAATACTAGCTTTTTATTAAATGTCTTTATATGTTTTAGTTCCATATTACTTTTCATGTCTTATGTAATGGATGATTGTTAAGGGCTTTTACAAGACCCCAAAGGGTCAAGTATGCCCGCTCATGACCCAAGGGTTCTTCCTAACTCCTAGGGGATACTTTTGGGTCATGACATTACCTACCCATGATCCCCTACATGAATGAATTTATGATTCTATACTTTCCTTGAATGAATTACTTTAAGGATGAATTTGTTCATGTCCATTGAGATGAATCCTAAATATGTTGGTCTATATGGTCGAAGGCCCTTATATGCAATATATGTAAATTTTGCACTACGACTGATATGATGGACATGTAAGGTGATCCTTCTTGAACGGAAGTGCCAATAATGATAATAGTGATGTTTATGTGACATTATAAGTTCAATTATGCACACACATACACTTAATGCATAATTATGAATATGATATTTTTGGGGTGTAGGTGAAAGGCTAATTCTGATATGCACCTTTACACCTTAATATGCATGATATGAGAATGATAATATGAGACGATTATCGTAGTGTTGATATTTGTAATAAAAGGTTATTCTTATGCACACTACATGACTATACTTATGAAGTAACATTCTCACATAATTTTTGTTTTGTTTAAAGGGAATTTTCATCATATAACCTATGAGATATATTGTCACGACCCAACCCGATAGGCCGTGATTAGTGCCCGTTTTGGACACCCACATACAAACCTGCTAAGTATGACCAACTGAAACTAAGACAATATGGAATTTAATCAAATCAAGCCAACCCCAACGTCATATATATATATATAAGAGGACATGTCTCATAAGGAGTCATAACCATTCAACCATAACAGCATACGCGAGCCGACAAGGCCGCCACTATTCAAAGCATAATGATGTACGCAGCCGACAAGGCTGCCCCTGTACAAGCGGACATCCCAAACAAACCATGTCCAGACCATTATCCAAAACATATATATGCAACCCACATAATGTCCACAGACCTCTAAGAGTACATTAGTGAAACTCGACGGGACAGGGCCCCGCCATACCCATAGACGAGCAAAAGACTACACAAAAGTTATGTACCAAAACGACTGGGCTCCGGAACAGTGGAGCTCTCCCAATCAGCAGAGTAGATATCCTAGGCGGGAGGATCACCGAACTGCGCGTCTACACCTGCGGGCATGAAACGCAGCCCCCCGAGGAAAGGGGGGTCAGTACGGACAATGTACTGAGTATGTAAAGCATAAGGTAAAGATGACAGGATACCAATGTGGCAAGTCGAAACAAAATATCGCTACACATATACTTTTTAAGTGAAAATCATGCATATATTTAACATTTAAGGTGCCCAGCTTCCCTAGTAAGGGGCTCGGCAAAATAATCATCACGTCATCTCCGTCATCATCATCATCATAACCATCCTCATCACCAATCATATATAATATACATACCCGGCCCTCTAGTGAGGAACTCGGTGACATATGCAAGAAACTCCGCACGAACATTACCCGGCCCGGGACTCGGTGAAATGATAAATGACTCTATGCACGAGCAGAATATTATGAGCAACCATATGCAATTAAAATCATTTCTTATAACTCAATAGAACAATCAACGTGAATCAGCAAGGAGTATTACCAAAGATTAATGTTTTATCAAGATTATGAACCTTTAATACGATATGAAAACGTAAAATTTCAATGACTCTAAGAAGCATTACCATAGATATTAGAGATCATCATAGCCTTAGACATAACCGATATATAGAGGAATAATTGTGGAAGCAAGAATATACATCACCTAGACGCTTTAGAGGTAAGTATTAAATCTGTCCGTTATTCGCTTATTTTTAAAAGTCATGCCAAGCAAAGAAAGAAGGGACAGAGTTACATACCGTATAATTGAGCCGCACGTCCAATATTTACTGCTCAAGCTATTAATCTATAACAAGCAACAATCGTGCCGCAATTAGATAAACATCGTGCTTTACTTTCTTGTAAGCTAGCTAATAATCTAACGAAAATTCGGCAGCACCTCCCCTATTTTCCTTACTTCGTCCCAATCCGACAACAATCAAAATTATCCACAGCAATACCAATAACACATATAACCCAAAGAATCATATAAACAGCCCAAGCACCAACATGACACCACTAATAATCCGATTATGGTTTCCATTCATACTTAGCACATTCAATAACTAAAACAAACTTCCTAAGCTACTGGTCACGCCACCTTCTTAAAATTAATGGATAATTAACAAGGGTATTCTAAAGAATTAACACACCAAACAAGGAGATTACTAACCAAATTATTTGCAGCTGCTGGCCAAGAGTTGCAGGGTTGGTTTCTCCATTTCCATGGCAGCCTAAGACAAGTGGTGAAGAAGAAGATGATATGCAGCAATGCATTTCACCACTTTATATAGCATGGAGTGGATTTCTCCACCTCATTTAATAGTATGAAGTGGAGGCAGCCCCCCTCTACACCTGTCCACTAAGGCCAGCCCACAATCTGATCCCTTTTTAATTTTTGCCTTGAGTGGTGGGGCCCATTGGATTAAATCAATCCAAATTAGCCACTAATTAATCCCTCACTTAAAGTTAATGGCACTTACATTAACCAACTCATACTTAATATCACATTTGGAAATAACATCCTTGCCTAATATTTCTTTACGTCTTCTAGATCACGATGCGCACTACGTATAAAAAAAAATACGAGGCATAACATATATACATTTTATATGAAGGGTTAAGCCCCTGATACCTATGTTATGCTTTAATGTTTCAAAAGTATTTAAAACATTTCAAAAATAGAATTGAGTTTAGCACAAAGTGAACTGTACAATGAGAGTTGTTACTTCACAATGGAAGGAAGATTCACTCGATGATCTCATGTGGTAAATCTACAATGCTAGATAACACAAAGAGGGTTTCTAGCAAAAACCTACTAGTTCCTTAACTATGTGCCCCCCATAGGAATCTTAGCTAGTGGATCTACCTAGATGCGATTAGAAATGTATATGTCGTAACTTCGAAAGTAACACACCCTCCTTTCGTTGTTAGTGATTGACACTAGATTCCATGTACCTCACATTGTCTATGTCAGTTATGGCGATGTTTTCCAAATGTTAAAATGAATTAATTAAAGTAAGAAGGTTAACACTAACTAAGACTACTTTAGTGATTTTTCATAGTGTAGGCAAGAGTATGTGACTTTACCTATGCATTGCACAAGTGGTTCTTGAGAGGAGTTCTAGGTTGGGTTTTTATACATACATAAATATGAGTGGACTTATGCTATGTATGTGTGTAATCTCTTATTATATGAATGAGTTTAGTCTCTTAGGATATGCATGATGGTAGTTCCTTTGGGTATGCATAATGTTGGCCGCTGTTGGTATGCATGACAATGATTTCACATGTTAGGATGATGTATGAGGTTATGACATTGCTTATGATAATCTTGAGAGTTTTGTTGGCGTGTGTATGGGGTAATGGGGCTTCACATACACATTTCACTAGTAGAGATGAATTGGTGGTTATGAATAAGTTCTTACATATTATCGATATAATATATTCAAACATTAAATATTTAATTGTGGCGTTATTCTGTTGTACTTTGAGTTTTAAATATTTATTGCTTATGGTATAAAATTTATGTTTAATATGAGCATGGGTAGCATAAGGTTATACGAAATGTAGCTAGGACAAGGACCCTACCTTTGCATTTCACAAGTAGAACTTGGGGTTATTCATGTAATTATTATATTAAGATTCTATTAATTTAATATCTAAAAATGCATATGTATTTTGTTTTGTATAAGATAGTTTCAGTATATTGATCATGTTGAGATTTTTACTTGGTGATTCCTTATCCTATGTGCTTTAATGTTCAAAAGTGCATAAAGCTTTGTGTAAACTAATTCTCCCATTTCAAGGATGTTTTTTTATGCATGGCTTCCATACTTAGTGCTTTCGTGCTAACCCCTTATCTACCTTTTCTAAAAAGTGTAGGGTTTGGAGATGTCGTATCATCTACATGGAATAAATTTTTATGGAGCTTGAATGATAAATATTTTGGGAGTCCTCATAGTTTGGACGATGAACCTACCTTGTTCACATTTGTCTTTAATTCATGTACTTAGATTCTGTAAGGCCGAGTCCCTACGTTTTATTTAAATGAAGTTAAAGTCTAAATCATATAAAATTGGTTATTGAGACGAAGAGTCGTGGATACTCTCATTTTAAAATGTATTGGATTGTTGAAGAAATTTTTTAAATTTTCACCTCTTTTCATATGCTTAATATTCATGAAATTCTATAGGCTCGCATAAGACCTCTACGAGGTATAGTACTGCATGTTATAATTAGTGTTTGATTTCATGTCGTGACAAACTTGGTATGAGAGTATAAGGTTATGATATGGTCATCGCATGTACCAAACCACGTCTAGAAGAGTCTTGTTCATTTGTGTGAGTCGCGACACATATATGAGCGAAAGGCTATAAAAGTTTAGAAAACTTGACTTTTTCATTCTCTTAGTTGTGCCATAGATCTATAAATTTTCTCTTTCATACCCTACTTGATGGTGTTTAAGGATTTGACTTGTAGGAGGTGTTATGTGATTGAAATGACAATTGTAGCTATTTCACTTACGCGATTTGACAAAATAGCTTGTGGATTGTTTATTCTTTCATGTTGCTTGTATGATTTTTAAGATGGTCGAGATGGGTTTGTACATGATTTCTCTTATGTTGGGAGATAAATATCTTACCTAGTGATATTTTCATAATGTAATTGTAACAACCTAAAAAAATGAATATGCTAAGTAATGCTTAATGTGTCTAGAATGCCTACAATTAGAACGGGTTCACACTGATTGATGCGGGTAGAACGAGACTTTTTAACCCTTGATGCAGCAAAACCAACTAACATGGGGAGTTAGTTAACCTAGAAAAGGTTCGGCCCAATCATGTAGGGCTCTGAAATACAAAGATTTACTTGAAGAAGTCTTTACTGGACATAAAATGGAAAAATCTTTGGTTTCGATGGTCTAAGGGTAAAATGGTCTTTTTCTAGACTAAGGGTAGTATCATAATTACCTTAAATATAGAATTAGTTATTTAATTTATAAGGTTGTGGGGCATTTTGTTGAGAGAGTACTGAAAAATGGCTCATGAAGTGAAGTCTTGCTCCACCCAGGTTTGAACCTACGTGGAAGAAATAAATTAAATTATTTTTAATTTAAGTTGGTAAATTAATGAATTAATTTATATAACTTATTTATTTGATGATTTTAAATAAAAGTAAATCAGATGTTTAATAAGTAATAAAAATCTTATTTGACTAAATCCTACACTAGACTCCTAATCCTAAGAAAATGCTTATCTCCCACGCTCATTTCTCTCTCTCACATCACTATCTCTCTCAGTCACGATTCTCTCTGCCAAATAACTTCAAAAAACAGTCATTAAACCAAAGTTCTGGACACTTGAAGAACTCACAAAAAATTATAAGAAATCAAACTAAATCAATCACGCAGGCAAAGAGAAGTGTGTTCATCGAGTTGGTGTTGACATTCAGGAAATTTGGACGGGATTTTGGGAGAATATTTTGGTCATCAAGTCGATGTTTGATCGTCATAAAAGTTATGGATTTTCTTACTCTTGGTCAATTTCCCAAGTGACCCTTAAGGCTCAGATGAATCTACTTGAAAACTAGGATTTTTCCCGTTCTTCTGGAACTCTTTGTCCCTAGTGTCCAATTGATCTCAATGTCAAATAGGTTAGAGATCATGTTGTTGTTTTTTTCCTGGTAGTTTAAGTATGAAGTTTGATTTTCGTGATAATGTGTTCTTGATTATGCTTTTGGAATTGTAAGCATGTTATGTTATGTCAACCTAAAGTATGAGAAAATGTTTTTATGGTTGAATTTTATGTGCGAATGTTTGTGCAAATCATGATGTGTAAAAGTGTTGTAATATTGCTGGAAGAATTGGTAATTCTTGGCTGTATATAATCATAAAATATTACAGTTAAATATGCACCAAATGAACCACTAAATGCCTTAAGAATTAACGTATGAATGATGATAAAAAGAAACAGAAAATAGTGAACAAATTTCCAGTATTTGGTAGGTTGGTTTCGGCCAAACAAAATGGTACAAAATGCAATTAAAAATGAATGTAAGTAAAATAAGTGACATCAGTAATGATTGATCCCAAGATATCACTACATAAAAGATACAAAGAAATCAACAAAAGATTAAGACAAAAATGGATTGGAAGAGACTAAATTTCCAGCCTGCTGGAAATTATAGTCTAGGACAACTTTTAAAATAATAAGATTCATTTAAGAAAATTTTAGATTGTGAGGTCATTGGGGATTAAAACCATAACCTCACTCAATTAAATTTCATAAAAATTTTGTGATAAAAATACAAGGAAAAAAAGATGTGGTGAGTGGGGATTGAACCCATAACCTCTTGAATGGATGAGATGGTTAGGAGAAAAATAAAGGAGAAAATAAATGTGGATAGTGGGGATTGAACTCACAACCTCTTTGATAGGTAAGAAAGTTAAGAGATAAAATAAAAGAAAAATTATGATCTTGTGGGGGATTAAACCCACAACCTCCTTGACTTAAATGAAAAAGTATAGAGAAAAAGAAAGGAAATATTATGGGGTTGATGGGGATTTAACTAGGGTCGCCCAAATCTGAAAAATATGATTATCAAGTTTAAAAAAAGATTAAATGTCATAGAAGGGATTCAAAATCGGGATTCCTAACCCAATTCTACATTGACACATAAGTCATACATAAGTAAAAATATTTAAGGAATGCTTCCTCTAAAGATCAAAATCAATATCTTGGCATATCTTTAAGATGTATAAGTATTGTACCACATAATCTTGGGTAAATGTGAATCAGTTAGAATAACTATGAATAAAGCCTCATTGCTTGTATGAATAGACCCATAAAACTAGCAAATGTTTAAAAGTAAGTGAACCTAAGATGTATGTAATGAAATGATGAAACCCTAGAAGGGTTAAGTACGAGTGTAAAATACACTAAATAGCAAACTTCATATGCATATGATGAATGAACAATTAAATGAGGAAATGAACAATGAAATGATGAAACCCTAGAACGGTTAAGTAAGAGTGTGAAACACATCCAATGGCCAAATGAATTGGCATATGATTAAATCAACATTCACGTTATAAGGGTTGAGTAACTATGAAGAGAAAATATGCTAATGATAATGAATAAGCTGATAACATGCTATGAGGCTAATATAAAAGATGAGAGCAATCTCAAGTATATGAGTGTAAAGTTAATGAAGAGACTAGTATCTATGAGAACTCTAATAAAGCATTGAGATTAACACACTTAATACTAACGATGATATGAGAAATTGTCTATTGAGCTATGATATCCTCAAACTAGAAGCCATCTTCCATGATGTATGAGTAGAATGTAATGGAAGATTATACTGAGCATCGATTTATGAGATATGATCGGTAGTACCTTCTTTTAGGAAGGGCGGAGGTTCACGTAACTCTCATAAGATAAGACTATTTTGCATGCCGGGTAAGGGTCTCCCTATATATCTTAGTTTTCGAAAATATATTGGCAATATGGGTATCTGGCGGGGTTCAATTCGTATGTACACTAGCAAGTATTGGGTCACATTGTCCTGTGATTCCACATCTTTTCGATGTGGAGCTTCATGACACTAGATTTCTTGATGATTACATGGTCTATGTCGGTTATAGTTAAAGTTCGAAATGAATGAATAAGGCCAGCCTCAAATTATGCACATAATGAAACGAATGGTACCAAAGATGTAAGGATAGGATAATCAAGTGGTGAGTTAGACTCAAGTAATGACATTAGGTCATTCTTGGTCATTTCACAACGAACCCGAAGAAAGTCTTAAACTACATCCTAGGTAAAACTGGTGTTTACACTGTCCCATGAATTAAATTAACTAAAGTACGTATGAATGAATGAAGCAGACTCTGTGTTTGATAAATCAATCTTCCTAGTTGAGTTCCCATATGTTTAGCCCCATTTTTGGGAAGTCTTAATGTCAAGTCCATGATTCCAACGTCTCATGGCATACAAATGAAAGATATGAACAATGTTATTTGTTATATGAATTATGATATGTGCTACATGTACGCTGTTGTGTGTTGTGTGCAAAATGTTAAATATAATTATGCATGTTAGTCTCATGTCATAACTTTACAAATTCAAATTTGGAATGTGATAAACTTACCAAATCCAAAATAGGAAAGCTTACTCAGTTTCTTAATCTCAATTTGGCAAGTCCACTAACTTGACCTTCTAGAATTAAGTTGTTAGGAAAGAGATATTCTTACTCATGCAAGTCCTTGGTGTGTGATTGCAAATACCCATACTTAGTACAAATGTGTACTAACCCTATATAACTCTACAATTTTAAGTGTGGGAAGAAGTGGACGCTAGAGCTACATGTTGACGCTGAAACTACCCAAATAAGGAGCATTCATCTGTACATGGTAGGCCCTCATGCTTTTTAGGATTCTTGCCAATTATATTCTAGATTAGTTATAAGATTGATCAAGTGGAGTGTGTTCCACTAGAGTTTGTTTCTGCTTTTGATCAAACATTGTAATGGTGCCATTTTGGCAAGTATACATTTAATGTTGTATTAAACTATTTCTTTCATTGATGATCCTAATTTTAGTTTGTTGATGGTGATCAATCATGAATCGAATAGAATGATTAGTATGTATGTTACGAAACAAAAAGTTTCAAAATTTTTCGCTAAAAATTACTTAGACTAAGTAAGAGTGATGTAAGTAGGCTTGTCTCCGACCTTTGAGAGGTCAATGATGCCGGTCTCGTTGGGGTGAAGACTCTCATCATGACAAAGTTGTGTACCAGAGCGCGAGGGTAATTTCTCAGGATAATAAGTTCACATCAACCACATTGAGTACTATCTACGTCATGGTAGTGAAGTATTGTAGATTAGAGACTACATTATGCGTAGGAAAAATTTCCCTTCTTGTAATCTTATCGTGCCTTTTCTAATGTAAGATTTCTTGGTGTTAAGAGAGTATATAACATCAACTCTTGATGTTTCCAAAAGATGAATACAAGGAGAAAAGCAGGCCGGGAGATTGGAGGAGCACCTGCTGAGGTAATTTAGGTTCCTTCCCAAGCGCCAGCTGCAAGTATAAAGATGCATGTTAACTCAGCTGGGTTGACCGATGGAAAAGTAAGGACAGCTTGCGTACAGATTTCCCAAGCTGCAACTTTACAACTTCAGTCTATTGGGTTTGATTTATGTGGAGAAGTCTGAGTTGGCATCTTGCCAGCTAAAGAATGTAGCTCAATCCTGGTATAAGGTGTGGCAGGATAGCAGATTCTTAGGAGGGGGTCCTATTACTTTTGATCTTTTCCAGATTTCTTTTCTAAGGCAGCTTTTTCCCTATTAAAAAATTAAGGAGGCTAAGGTTGAGGAATTCATAAACCTTAAGCACGACTCGATGTCAGTCATGAATAACTCCCTAAGGCTCATATGACTTTAAAGCCCGGAGAGGCCACATTGTATGAATTATGGCATACTGCATAACAGAGAATGTATGATGGACTCTAATGCTTGTTACAATTGTGGAAAACCGAGTCAAATGATGAAGGATTGTCCGAATAGGAGAAGTCAAGAACAAGGGAAGGAGAGAGTTCAACCTAATTTTCCAAGTGAAGAGTCTCCAAGGAGGCAATGATTCTTCGCACTCAAGTCTAGGGGTGCAAGGGAAGGAACCTCTGGTGATGACTCGAGTGCATAGCCTTAATTAGTCTTTAATGTATTTGAGTGTGTATTGTGTTTATGCACTAATATGATGTTAATATGTTTAAGTAATCATGTTGGTTGATGATTTTTATAACTTACATGTTTACTTATGTTGTATACTTTGATGAGACTATTTTAGGAAAAAGTTCCTTAGTCCATTAATTTGAAGCTACTAGTATGTTTGAAGGATGTGCACCATAATTTTAATATGCGAATCAGATATTCACCAATGGGGAGTATTGAATTGCCTATGCAGGAATATATTATATAGATGACTTACTTATTGTTAGAAAAGATTTGTGTCGTTCGGGGACAAATGTTTCTATGGGGGGATAATGTAACAACACTAAAAAATTGAATATGCTAAGTAAAGCTTAATGTATCTAGTATGCCTACGATTATACAAGGTTTCACACGGATTGATGCGTGTAGAAATGTACCTATGAACTTTTGCTACAGCCAAGCCAACTAACTTTGAGAGTTATTTTATCTAGTAAAGGTGGTTCCAACCATGTAGGGCTCTCGAATACACACATTTACTTGAAGGAGTAATTACCAGACTTAAAAAGGGAAAATCTTAGGTTTGGGGGGTCTAGGGGTAAAATGGATTTTTTCAAGATTAAGGGTAGTATCGTAATTACCCTCTATATATAATTAGTTATTTAATCAATAAGGTAGAGAACATTTTGGGTATAGAGGACCAAAAATTGCCTCTTGAAGTGAATTCTTGCTCCACTCGGGATCGAACCTTGTTAGAAGCAATGAATTAAATTATTTTTAATTTAAGTTGGTAAATTAATATAAATAATTTAGATTGTTTATTTATTATCTGATTTACTTAAAAGGAAATCATAATTTTAATAATTAAATAAAAACCTTATTTGACTAAATCTTACACTAGACTCCTAATCTTAAGAAAACTGTTCTCCCCCACGCTCATCTCTCTTTCACGTCTCTATCACTCTCACTCATGATTCTCTCTGCCAAATAAATTCAAAAAACAGTAGGTAAACCAAAGTTCTTTATACTTGAACAACTCACAACAACAATTTAAGAAAACAAACAAAATCAATCAAGTAGGCAAAGAGAAGTTTGTCCGTCGAGTTGGTGTTGACATTGACGGAATTCGGACTTGATTTTTGGAGAAGATTTTTGTCAGAAAGTCAAGGTTTCAACTTCATAAAAGGTTTCTTAATCTTGGTCCCTTTCCCAATATACCCGTAAGGCTCAGATGAATCTAATCGAAAACTAGGGTTGTTCCCTTTCTTGTCGAACTCGTTGTCCCTAGTATGCCTTTGATCTCAAAGTGAAATATGTTAGAGATCATGTTTTTGTTATTTTTTATGGTAGTTTAAGTATAAAGTTTTATTTTCATGATAAAGTGTTCTTGATTATGTGTTTGAAATTTTAAGCATGTTAAGTTATGTCAACCGAAAGTATGTGAAAATTTTTTTATGGTTGAATTTTTTGTGCGAATGTTTGTGTAAATCATGAGGTGTAAACCTTTTGTAATGTTCCTGGATGAAATGGTAATTCTTTGATGAATATAACCATAAATATATTTTACATAAAGATGCACCAAATAATCCACGAAATGCCTTAAGTATTAACGTATGAATGATGATAAAAAGAGGCTGAAAATAGTAAACAAATTTCAAGCATTCTGAAGGTTGGGTTCGGCCAAAGAAAATGCAATTTAAAATGAATATAAAATAGGTGAGATCGCTAAGGATTGAACCCAAAACATCATTACATGTAAGCTACCAAAAAAATCAACAAAAGACTAAGACAAAATGGATTGGAAGAGACTAAATTTCCAGCCTGCTGGAAACAGTAGTCTCGGCAACCTTTTAAAAAAAGATGAGCTTTGCATAAAATATTTTTAAAATGTGAGGTCATTGGCTATTTAAACCATGACATCACTAAAAGAAAATTTCATGAATATTTCCTTAGAAAAATGCAAGGAAAAGTAGATGTGGTGAGTGGGGATTGAACAGACCACTTCTTGAATGGATGAGAGAGTTAGGAGAAAAATAAAGGAGAAACTAAATGTGGATAGAGGGATTAAACCCACAACCTCTTTGATACGTGAGAAAGTAAGAGATAAAATAAACGAAAAATAATGACCTTTTGGGGGATTTAACCCGCAACCTCCTTGACTTAAATGAAAAAGTAGAGGAGAAAAAGAAATCAAATAATATTTGTTTGAAGGGGATTTAAATAGGGTAGCCCAAATCTAAAAAATACGATTATCAAGTTTAAAATAAGATTAAGTGTTGTCAAAGGGATTTTAAACCGGGTTCTGTTGCCTAATTTTGTATTCACACATAAGTCATACGTAAGTAAATAATTAATGAATGTTGCCTGTAAAGATCCAAATCAATATCTCAGCATATCTACAGATGCATAAGTCTTTTACCACATAATCATGGTTAAATATGAATCACTTAGACAAACTATGAATGAAACCCCATGGCTTGTATGTATAGAACCATAAGTCTAGCATACATTTAAAAGTAAGTGAACCTAATATGTATATAATTAAATGATGAAACCCTAGAAGGGTTAAGTACTAGTGTAAAATACACTAAATGGCCAAGTGCATTGACATATGATGAAATGAACACTGAAATGATTAAAGCATAGAAGGATTAAGTAAAAGTGTAAATTACACAAAACGGCCACATGCATTGGCATATGATGAAAAGAACATTCACGTAAAAAAAGGGGAGTAACTATGATGAGAAAATGTTCTAATGATAATGAATGTGGCGAAAACATGATATGAGGCTAATGTAAAAGAGAGATCAATTTCAAATGATCCTAAGTTAATGTTGCCAAAATGTACTCACCTATGAGAGTGTAAAGTTAATGAAGAAACTAGTCTCTATGAACACTATAATGAAAGTATTTAGATTAAAACACTTAATACAAATGATGTGATTAAGAATCATCTATTGAGGTATTATGTCCTCATACTAGAAGCAAACTTCCATGATGTATGAGTTGAATGTAATGGAACTTTATACGGAGCACCGATATACTAGCTATGATTGGTGATACATTCTTTTGGGAAGGGCGGAGGTTCACGTAACTCTCATGAATGAGACTATCCGACATTCCGGGTATGGGTCTCCTTACATATCCTAGTGGTAAGACCTATACTGCCAACATAGGAAACTGGCGGGGCTCAATTTACATATGTGATAGCATGTGTTTGGGTGACTTTGATTCCACCTTTTTTCTATGTGGGGTTTCATGACACTAGATTTCATGATGCTCACATGATATATGTCGGTTAAAGTTAAAGTTCCCAATTAATGAATGATGTCATCCTCAAATGATGCACATAATGAAACGAATGATACCAAAAGTGTTAGGATAGAATAATCAAGAGGTGAGTGATAATCCACTAATGACATTAGGTCATTATTGGCCATTACAGAACAAAACTGATGAAAGTCTTAAATTGTATCCTAGATATAGTTGGTGATTACACTGGCTCTGTGTTTTCTAAAGCATACTCCCTAGTTTAGGTACCATATTTTGAGCCCTCATTTTTTGGAAGTCGTAAAGTTAAGTCCATGACTCGAAGGTCTCATGGTATACAAATGTAAGTTATGAACAACATTGTCTTATATGAATTATAATATGTGTTATGTGTACGTTGTTATGTATTGTGTGCAAAATGTTAAATATAATGATACATGTCACTTTCATGGCATAAATTTCCTAATACAAATTTGAAAAGCTCGTAAACTTTCCTAATCAAAATTTGGAAAACTAACTCACTTTCCTAATCTCTATTTGGTAAGTCCACTTACTTGACCTTCTAGAATCATGTAGTTAAAAAAGAGCTATTCTTACTCATGAATGTCCTTGGTGTGTGGTTGCATGTACCCATACTTAGTAAAAGTGTGTACTAACCCTATACAACTCTAAAGTTTTAGGTGCAGGCATAAGTGGACGCTAGAGCTACAGGTTGACGCTGAAACTATCCAACAGTGGAGCATTCATCATACTTGGTAGGCCCTCATCCTTTTGAGGATCCTTGTCCATTATATTCGAGCTTAATTATAGGATTGAGCTAGTGGATTATGTTACACTAGCGTTTCTTTTGTCTTTTGTTCAAATATTGTAGTGGTGACATTTTAAAAATTATACATTTAATGCTATATTAAACTATTTCTTTCATTGATGATCTTAATGTTAGATGGTTGATGGTGAACAATTATGAATATAATAGAATGATTAGTATGAATGTTATGAAACAAAAAGTTTCAAATTTTCCGCAAAAGTTAACCTAGACGAAGTAAGAGTGACGTCAGTAGGATTTTATGCGACCTCTAAGAGGTCAATGACGCCGGTCTCATTTGAGTCTAGTATCCAGTCGTGACGGTAGTGACCTGAGGGTATACCATATAAAAAATGACATCTTAAATCACCACACAGAATATTCGACCTCTTATAGGTCTTTTGCAAGCGCTTAGACATCATTCATCGCATAATATATATGTAAAGTATTGCAAAATTAAAACATAGCAGAACATTATCTCCTCTTTTATAGAAAACATAAGAAATGCTAAATCTCTTTGTAGCCATATTATACACATGAACATCATAGGGTCACAACTCATACATTAACGAAACATCAATACTAAAGTCTATTACAATGTCTTTTGAAAAGAAAAGATAAAACATAGCTATGTCCTCGAATCATGTAAGGACATACAAAGATTTGCTTGAGAGAATGATATTTTCAAGATTATATTCCAAGAGAGTACTCACTTTCAACTTACACGTTTAAATATAAAATATCATATAGAATTAACACACATAATGTACTAACTAGGTGATTTGCAATAAATTTATGCTCAAACAGATATTTACTTATAACATGCTCTTTATGCTCGTTTAAAGAAAACTACATAAAAAAAGTATAAGAACCATTTCCAACACATCATACACATATAAAACATATCCAAGTTATACCTAGAATATTTCTTTATCATCCCTTAGAAACCATACAAGCATATAAACCTCCTACAAAAGGTTATCCAAAGACTTACTTAAGTAAAACAAGATGAGACCGCCCATACACCCTCTTCAATCACACCTCAATAATCCTTAGGACTACCTTAAGTAAGAATGTTCCCTTTTTATCAAATAGAGTCTCTCCCAAAGGTTACTCAAAGATTTACTTGAGTAAGAGATGAAGAGACTGCCCATACACCCTTTTCAATCCTACATAAGAAACACTCAAAGCTACCCTATATAGGGATCATGCTATTCAACATACATTAACTTAAGTCAGTAATATTCATGAAGACATTTACGGGACATTTCAACAATTAAAGACATCACATAATTGTCTTGGACATGTACTAGGGAACCTATTTCCTAGCATATTTAAAGCCTAGTCATGTCATGTCAAGATAGCCTCCCATTACACTACCTAAACATTGTAGAACCTCTCCAACGGTATAATGTATCCCACAACATGAGAATAGGCATTAACATACATAGACCATACTAGATAGGCATTGAATCCCGAGTCTACCCTACATTGATGAACGGTGTTCTCCTTGAGAGGGTATAACTAGGACACATCCTATGTAGGCGCATGGTTAAGGAAAATATTAAGATTTTATTTGTACTCTTATCTCAAATTAATTAGAGTAACTTCCCAAGAATATTCACTCGGTGCGTACACTTTTTTTCTCATAGAGTAAGTTCAATTACAATAAGGCGTACGAAAAAGAAACAATTCTCAATCTTAGAATAACAAAATACCCCTACCAAGGATGTGTCCACTAGGGCTGTCACTCAATTGCCATAAGGATAGGTCAATAACTTTCTTAGATTTAGTTTCATGCCAATCCAACCAACCTATTCCTAAGTCCATCATTCACACAAGAAGTATACCATTGCTATTTCTAATTTCAAGGATATCATAAACCTTTTTATATATTGAAGGTTCCAAGTCATTGACCTTCATTACTTTTTGAAGGTCATATGTAAATAATTCATACATATATATGACAAAGGTGCTTTTAGCATACTAAGTTATGAGTTCATATTCATGTAGTTTCATGAATCAAGTACAGGGATATAGGTCTACCAACACTGACACACACATTATTATCATATAGAGAAATCATCATAGTCCATCATCATCATATATAACTAATTATAATAAATCATACTTCAATCTCACATTTAAATATACACATAATCCTTCACATTGATCATATACAAGCAATAACATGATAATGTAACAATTATATACATAATAAAGCCGACAAGGCCATATTCACAATGATTATAAAACAAAAACACCGCCACCATAAGTTGACCATAGCAATCAATACAATTTAGTACATATACTACACAATATAGTGTTATTAGGTAATCTTACCACCATTCCATCATCAACAACATCATTCCTTAGTCTTCTCAATGAATTCACCTGGCCAAGGCTCTTACCAATAACAATATACACAATTCTAAACCTGCAATCAACCATAGAAAATATCCAACGATATAAAATATGAACATCATCAAACTAAGGAAGCATATATGCAATTCTATCATGATTTTGTACATAATTCAATATCCTAGTACAATCTGCAAACCTTGATCAAATCACCCACATTAGAAACAAAAATAATATTTCATGAAATGAATTGGTATATACAGTTTATGAACTTAAAAAATTCAATTAACATCAATTCTATCAGAAATCATTTATTTAAATCATTTAAGCAAGAACCAATTGTTAGAAGTCAAAATTGAAGATTTAATAATTTTGAACATCGCTGAAAATCATTTGAATTTACCTCCTTGATAGAAGAGGATTCAAAAAGGAAAAAACCATCCCTTAATTGAAGATAAACCACGAAATTGATGAAGAATAACTTGATAATTAAACCTCTTATCTTCAATCTTTCTTCAATCTTCAATGGAGTTCTAGAGGGTTCTATTTGAGTCTTGGTTTTTTGTTTTGGACAATGAACTCTAATATAGGTTTTAGTTTTATAAAGTAACATAAAATACCCCCAAAAAAACCGAAATAGCCACCCAATTCTTTATTATTCTAGGATAATTTCGTTAAATGCCCCTCACTTGGCTGAGACTTGTAGAAAAATGCAGGCCCCTAACGATGGAAGGAAACCATGATCCGTCATTTGAACGACGAGCCGTGTTGGTGGTTTATTATTGTTGTCAATGAGGGACTTTTGGGGTTTAAGATCCCACACAAAAATTTGATATAATAGCCCCCATTGACAAGGCATTGTCAGGACTATGGTCTGTTGTTTATACACGTCGATTTGGACCAGAACCACAAGTTGGGTCCTCCTCAAGGAAACTTAGTGTTGTCCTTGGGGAGTTGTGACCAGATGTTTCAACCCTTAACACGTGAGTATAGATGTTAGGAACCTCTCCCATCAATTTAAACTCAAACTAACTAATAAAAAATGCCAACACACACTAGAACATACAAACACGTCTCATGGCTTACTTTAGAACGTCTTGGACGAAACCTCTTCCGATGTCTTTAAACTGACTTCTACCACTATATTACATCATTTTAATTTGATATAAAATTATGAAACACATATTAGGCTCTAGCTCAACCTAGTTTGTTTTTAGGGTCGTTACAATCTCCCCAACTTGGACAAAATTCTTCCTCGAAAGACACTTGCTACAATTTAAATACTTTCAAGAGTAAAAAATCAAGACTAGCCTCTCATAACAATACCACACCATATATGATACACAATCATAGGAGGAACATCAATTCCACATAACAAGGGACTCAAATCACAAGAAGAAATTAGAACAACACTTGCATCTTATCATGCATTAAGATAGTAACTTTTCATATAATATAAGAGGAACTTACCTTTCCTCATTTTATCATGCACATGTACATAATTTCAAAGAACATTACAACCAATTTTCATGAAAACACAATTAAGAAAGTATGTCAAATAAAATTCAGCAAATAGGTTCACTAGTCCAATAATTCAATTTTTATGCAATTTATGATAAAGGCATGAAAAAATGAGAGAAAAAAATTATATAAACTAATTTTACAAAATAAATTTAACCTCATGAAAAATGCATAATTCAAGAAGATCAATAAAAATTATTTTCACATATACTCCAAAATACATGAAACATGCTACTATCATGTTCTACTCTCAAGCTTCAATAGAATAGAATAGAAGAGACAACAATAACAACCCAACTATTAAGAATACTCCCCCACTTAAGGAAATCCATAACAACTTCAGAGAGAAAACAATAACTTACCGACATCATCCTCAAATTTTGCCTTAGCTTGGAGACATACATTTCCTGTTTGGGGCACGAATATCCAGAGCATTAGGAGGAAATTTCTTGGCCACTCTTCCTCAAGCCGCAATAGTAGGATAATCTTTCAGTTTACGACCATCCTTACCACAATCAAAGAAAGAACCATTACCGTCTACACACTTGTTAAAGTGTTTCATCGAACAAGCACACCAAGTAGGATGAACAACAAGATAAAAACTACCCCTCTCAAGCTTAAACAAAAACTTGAGAACAACTACAACTCTCAAGCTTGAACTTAAGAGCACTAGACAATCTCGATTTGGATCCCTCTTCTTGAACCTAGGATTGTTATTCTCTGTTGGATCTACCCCTCTTAAAATTTCTCGTAATACTTCTAAGTTTAAAATCTTCAAAATGTATTGTGCATACATTATGATACTAGATAGGTTCATGTCGTCATGGAGCATGCACGTACCGTACTCTTTTTTCACAAGATTGGCAACTCCTGTCACAAACCTATACATCTTATCCCTAGGTTAGATACCAAGGATGGAGTTGCCTAGAAAACAATATAAACTTCAAAAAAATACTCTTCAAAACTCATATCATCTTGGCTAATGTGCAGGAATTCCTCAACCTTCACCCCCTTATTTGACGAGAAAAGTACTTTCCTAAGAAATCTTCCTTAATCTATTCCCAGTCTGTAGGACCCGACTCAACCGTCCTATTGTCTTTCCATTGAGTGTATCATACTTGATTATCCTTTCCCAATTGATATGAAGCCAACTCCACCTTCTCCCTAGAAGTCACCCCCATAGAACTCAAAGCCTTGTAAACATAATCTAAAAACTCTTCGGGATCTTCTCCTACCTTAGAACCAAGGTTAATAGGAGGATTCATCCTCCCAAAGTCCCTCAACCTAGAGGTCATTGTAATCTAAATAGAATTCATCCTTTGCCCAATATCTCTAGACACTTGATCTATCATGGCTTGGGATAGGGAAAGTAGAGATTCTCTAATATCCCTAGTAGTCATGTCAAGGGAACCACTGGAACCATATCTTCTTTATCTATTATAGGGACTTGTTTACCTTTAGATGAACTCCCTCAAACAGCATATCTTCCTCAAATCTTCTTGCGGGTGATCTCCTTGTATACATATCCTAGAAACACAAGAGAAAAAATTAGTTATAAACTCTAACAATTTCCATTCTACGGCACGAATTAAGAAAAATGAAGAAAAGGGAAACTCTGTCGTCCTATAGCCTCACACAGATGAAAGTATCAAGACTCACACAATTGATCAAGACTATAATAAACGTGGCTATAATAAGACTTTCAATCCTATAGTCTTCTTCATAACCTTATACTGTGATACTCTATTTGTAACAACGTGGGTATACTATAGAAGAATCGGCATCCTCATGTTGCTAAAGGTTGAACTCAACCGCTCAGAGGTCTCATACAAGCCCTTAAACATCATTCATCGCATAATATATATGAAAAGTAGTGCGGAATTAAAACTTTTCACAACAAGATCTTAAATCTCTTTAATAGAAAACATAACATATGATAAGTCTCTTTGTAGAGATATTAGACACATTAACATCTTAGGGTCAAGGCCGATACATCAATGTAATGTAAAAACTAGTCTATTAGAACATCTTTTAAAAATAAAAGCTAAAACACAACTGTGTCCTTTAATCATGTGAGGACATACAAAGATTTTATTGAGAGAATGTTATTCCCAAGCTTTCCTTCAAAGATATTCCTCTCTTGAAACCAAATCAATTAGAGATAAAACAACATATGGAATTAGCAGACTGAATGTACTATGTGGGTTATATGCAATAAAGTTATGATAAAATGGAGATTTACTTGTAATATGCGTTTTATGCTCTTTTGAAGAAAACTTCATAAAACAAGTATAAGAAAAAAGTTTAGCACATCATACACATATCATGCTATCCAACATACATTAACTTAAGTCCACAACATTTATCAAGGCATTTAACAGACATTTCATCCATTAAGGACTAAAAATAATTTTCTTGGAAGAGACCTACGGAATCTACATCCTACAATCTTCAAAGCCTACTCGTTCCATGTAGAGATAGTGTCCCATCCACTACCTAAAGATTTTAGAAACTCTCCACTACTATAATATATTCCACATTATGAGACTAGGCATTACCAAACATAAAATATACTAGCTAGGCATGGAATCTGGAGTCTACGTTACTCAGAGCAGGGTGTTCTACTTTCCAAGGGTGGAACTAGGATACATACCTTGTAAGCACATTGTTAAGGAATATCAAGAGTTTCTTTGTACTATATTTTCACCTTTAGTAGAGTCACTTTTAAAGCATATTCAGTTGATGCTTAGCCCTGTTTCTCATTGAATAAGTCCAATCACAATTAGGCATATAGAAAGGCCACATTTCTCAATCTTAAAAAAACATAATACCTCTAGAAAGGATGGGTGCACTACAACTGCCACTCAATAGTCATAAGGATAGACCAATGATTTTTTAAGAAATGATTTCATTTCATTCCAGACTACCTATCCCTAATTCCACTATTCACACAAAAAGGATACAATTACAACTTCCAAATTTAAGGATATCATAGTCTTCTTTTTATATTGAAGGTTCTAAGTCATTGAACCTCTTTGCTTGTTCAAGGTCTTATATCAATCATTCATACACAGACATGACAAAGTTTCTTGTAAACTTCTAACTCAAGAGTTCATATTCAAATACTTTCATGCATTAAGTAGAGGGACATAGGTCTAACAATAACGAAACACATTATCATCATATAGAGACCTCATCATTGTCTCTAATAATCATGTATACCCAATTAGAAGAAATCATACATGAATCACACATATATATATGTACATAGTCCTTCACAGTTTTGATGTACACCTATAACATGATAATGTCAATATTCGCATAACAACACCTACAAGGCCATATTCATAATCATTATAGCACAAAAACACCATCATCTCATAACTAGACCATATAAATCAATACAATCCAATACCTATACTACACAATATAGAGATATTCGGTAACCTTACCACCATTCCATCATCGACACCATCATTCCTTAACCTTCTTAGTGAGTTTACCTAGAAAAGCCTCTTTCACTACCAATGTACACAATTGTAAACCAACAAACCATACCAAAGATCCAATGATATAAAATATGAAAATGATGAAATTAAGGAAGCCTATATACAATTCTATCATTACCTATACATAATTTAATATCACAATACATTCTACACCATAGTCCAATACAATTATGTCTTTGTCAAATCACCCACATTAGAGCCGAAATAAGGATTTCATGAACTACATGGGTTCAAATAGTTTAGATTCAAAAATTCAATTAACATCAATTGCATCATTGATCATTTATTCAAATCATTTTATGCAACAACCCATGGCTAGAATTCAAAATAGAATATTTCATGTTTTTTAACATTTGTGAAAACTATTTGAATTTTGCTTTATGAATATACGAGGAATAAAGTATGAAACACCATAACTGAATTTAATAGAAGACAAGAAATTGATTAATAATAAATGGATAATTCAACATCCTAGCTTCAACTCTAATTCAAGCATCAATGCAGTTCTAGAGGGTTCTATTTGAATCTAGGTTTCTAACAAATAAAATAAATAAAATACCCTATAACACCTTATATTACCACAAAATACTTTATTTTGATTATAGGGGAATTTCCCAAAATTCCCCTCACTTGGCGAGACCTTTAGAAAAATGCAGACCCCAAAAGAAGGAAGGCACCCATGCTACATCGTTTAAATGACTAGTCGTACTGCTGCTTCGATGTTTTGTTTAATGAGGGAAATTTGGGGGCTTAGAATCCCACAACTTATTTTGGATCAAAGGACCCCGTTGATGGGAAGTAGTCACAAATATGGTCCATTGATTACACACTTCTATTGGGACTACTTTTTAGCAGTTTAAAGCCACAAGTTGGTTCCTTCTCATGGACCCTTAGGATAGTTATTGGGGAGTCTTGTCTTTACATTTCAACCCCTAAACATGTGCTTCCAGTTTAACTTTCAAACGTCTTGGACGCTTTACTTCTTGATTCTTCCGAACACCTCAAATTTACTTGTAGCACAATAATACCTAATTTGAAGACCTTATATACTCATGATATAGATGAAAGGATCTAGTTTGACGTAGTTATTTTTAGGGTCATTAGATTTAAAGTTATGCTAATTGATTATAAAACCTTTGTAGTTAATTGTTAGTGCTTAAATGATCCTATGCGAGAGTTAATGGGGAATGGAATTTTTATACCATACATTGGGATTATATTTAGTTTTAAATTTTACTTTACGGTTGCATGTTTTATTTAGCTGAAGTAAGGAAGAAGAGAGTAATTATTAAAGTAAAGAAGAAAACTATAGGTGTTGACCTACTTCAATGGAGTTAATTGTCTTTTAAGTTTGATATTAAATATGGTCATTTGACTATGGGGACTAAATAATACCTATTCATGGTTGGTTTGTAGATTCCTCTAAAAGTTGTTACAATTATTGAAATTGTCTAGAGTTTTATTAATCAAACTTTAGTAAAAGAGAAAAAAAATTCATGCAAATTCTTTTATGTTTCCATTAAGCAAGAGATGATGGCAACCGTAAGTCCAAAGAGTAAGTGGTAGTGAATATTAATGGTATAGGTATGTGTCTTACACTTTATTAGAATTGAGGAATTTATATGTGATTATGATAAAGAAAGATCCTCTAGAGTTTATAATTGATAGGTACAAGGTAAATAACCTTATAGCAGTAATTCCTATAATAGTTGTCTTTTGTGACTTGATATGTTTGATATGGTGAAATATTATGTGATCCTTAGTATTCATGGGTTTATTTTTGTCCATATGTGGTTGATTAGTATAACAAACTTGATCCTCATGAGTTTTATTCATTGATGAATTTTGACGAGTAGAGGTACCTATGTAATTCTTAGAGATGTTGAGTGAGTAATATCTTTTCAAAGAGGGTTAAAGTGAAATCCTCAGTGGTTTATAATAATGTTATGTAAGGAGTGTGAAGACTTAGTTATTACTTTATCCGACCATAAAATTCAAGTAATGATGGTGTAAATTTGCTTGTCTAGGCTTACCCCAAGTGAAGGATAATGATCTTAGACGGGTAAGGTCATAGAGTGTCCTTATTGTTTATGTATT
The DNA here is from genome assembly GCF_036512215.1 of Solanum lycopersicum. Taxonomy (NCBI): domain Eukaryota; kingdom Viridiplantae; phylum Streptophyta; class Magnoliopsida; order Solanales; family Solanaceae; genus Solanum; species Solanum lycopersicum. Next base: position 25,023,713 of record NC_090806.1, read on the forward strand.
AGGCTTACATGAAATCCTCACCTCATGATTGTATTGAGTTTGCGGAGTTTGCATTCCAATATTTAGATCCCTATGAAAATTTGAGTGGTGATGGTAGAGTTGCTAGTGATCAAGATTATCTAAATGAGAACCTCTTTAATGTAGAAGTTCTAATTGAGATCGTATACCTATTAGTTAATGTGTAGAAGATTAAGGAGGTGCTATCATGTGAAAGTGGGGAGTGGTACTTTAGAAAGGTTCTTTGTGAAAAATTCTTAATTAGGAGGCCTAAGGCTAATGAGATGTGCCTATATCCTTATGTTCCTCCCGATTGCTCCACTAAACTAACGAAAGTAGCTTTCCATGACTCATTTCTTTATTGTGGATTCTTTGGTATTATGTGTGTCCTGTAATTTTTTTGTTCCAAAAGAGTTACTTTCTTTAACCTTGGTAAGCTTTGGATGCATGGTTATGAGATGTCTCTTAATTGTAGAGTCTGGTAAGGTTAAAATAAGCCTTAGTAAAAAACATGGTTTTTTAGGATGAAGTATTATTTGAAGATTTTTGGAACTCCTTCCTAGGGGGAGATCATGTGGTTGAGTAGCAACGTTCATTTGGAGAATTAATGTCCTCATCCTTTCTTATATCCTCAATCTTCTTTGAATCCAAGGATTTCTTTTTGAACTTGAATTATGTGTAGGAGTGACGAGTATTTTAGAAATTTTCATGATCTCCTTAGGTCAAGCAAATCTTTGAAATATTTTAATCTTGTAGAATATGGATTTTTCATGATTTGAATGTTTTTCATGTTGGTGAACATCTTGGTAAGGTGATTGCACATTTGATCTCATGAGGTGGTTAAATGAACATGATTGGCTCTTCTATTCGCAATTTAGATCCACATTGACATGTTCAACTTGCTTTATATAAGGAAAGAAAAATTCCTCTTATGAACATGTGTTTAAGTGTTGTTTGAATTGCTGGTATAGGCTCACTCCTAAAGGGTGATGGTGTGCCTAGCCATTTGTTAATGTGCACTTGTGAGTTGCAATGACTTCCTTAAATGATACATGTTCATGAAAACAAGTTCTATGCAATAATATATTTTTTTGTGAATTGGTTTCCTAATGTTGTCATGTATTATCTATCATCTACCATATTGACTTCATGAGAACGAATTTGTGAACATGTTTTGGTTATGAGTTGAATATTCCTCTTAGGATGAAATGATTTTGTGAAGTAATTGCATGTTAGCTCCATCAAAGGAAGTGAGCATGTTATGAGTAGTAGAAGGAAATTCCTCGCTTGAATATGACATATGATGATGTTTTAGTGCATAATGAGTTTTTAATGTATTTACTATTTTTCTTGTGTTGCATTAAAGATCATTGATGTGGAATTGATGTTCCTGCAATGTTTGTGCATTGTTTTATGAAGTTTTATGATTGGGCAGCTAATCTTGAGTCACTTCCCAAAAATTGAATAATGTGTCATTCGAGGACAAATGTTCCAAAGGTTATAATATTGCTACGACACAAAAAGTGATATGTCCGACTAGAGACTTGACGTGAGTGTTAAGTCATTACTTAAGAGGGTTATTTCCTAAATGATGAATCATGAACTAGACCCCTAAAACAAAATATGTTTCTAAGGGTTTATTGAGGGTACAAGGCCAAGGCCCAAGCCAAAATGGGCAAGTCTAAGATAAAGAGCCAAGGTTGCCCCAAGGTTGCTAGACATTACAACAGGGTTCAAGACCAGTTTAACGAGCAGTGGTCTTGACCACTGTTCGTGAAAGTGCTCGTGAAGTGATACACTCAAATTATACTTCCCTAATGAAGTATAAGCGGTCGTATCAAGTAAAAAACTCAATTATTAGGTTGGGGTCGATCCCAAGATGAAAATTATTTAGACTTAACTTCAATCTAAGATTGCATCTATTTATTCAAGTTATTTAGAAAAACAATTAATTGAATTTTGGTATTCGTGTAAAAAATGTTTAATTATTTATAATTAAGACACATATCAAGTTTATAACTTCAGTGTTTATCAAGTGATGGCAGAAACTATAAAGTAAGTGTTCCCCGTTAGTTCATAACGCGGTAATCCTAGATATAACAATCATTTCCTAGTATCTTTAATGCAAAGTGGTAAGTTATGTATTACTAATTCCTTTGTCTGGAAACTAGAGAATTTCTCTTCATGCCTTGGTCCGGCTATGTGTGTCTACTTTTCTAAACCCTATCTTTAACTTATATTAATCATCACATTCAATGTATGGTAAGTTACTACTTTGCACCAATTGAACTAGCTTTTTAGACAGTTTATACTAAATATATGTTGATAACCCTTTTCCTATTAACTACCTTTTTGGTCTGACAAGTAGAAATAGGGCAAGTTCTAACAGTTTCACTCGTTAAAACGACTTCTAAACGTAAGAATTAGAAATACATGCAAGACCCTATTCTAGAATTGTTATTTATCTAGTTTTACCTTGTTATTTTCCTATGGTTACAACAACCCTAGTTTTGGATATAGTTACCCATGTTTAGAAAACACACTTCATGGTTATTACACAAGAATTCATGTTCTTACTTTGAGAGGTTTTAAGAAATCCTGAAATAACACTTTAATTAAAGAAAATATTATGAGAATCGACTCCAAAAACTTGAAGTAATTTAAAAAATCAAAGTTCAATTTCCAATAATAAGAGTATGAAAAATAACAAAAAGTCCAACCTCAAAAACAAGCTTTTTAGTCCTATTTATGATAATAATGTACTAAAATAAAAAGGAGTTGTAAATAAGAAAAACATGTCCAAAACATGTCTTCAGTTGACGATCCAAGTGACGGTTCGTCGATGGACGACGTACCATCGACAGCTTCTGTCAGTCCATACATCAAATCTTTTTCAGCCTCCACTTGTCAAAACTTTCTGTCACAACCGACGGACCATATGCACGCTCCATCAGTAGACTTACGGTCTGTTGATGGCCTCCATTCCTCCATTCTATGTGGTTTTTAAAGTCGGGTATTGGTACTACTTTCTATTAAAACAAAAGATTTGCCAGCAGAGTCCATCTATTAGTCGATGGATCATCGATACATATGTAGCCCCATATTTGGTCAAGATTCCCCGATTTGGTTTTAGTATATTGAACCCCTAGTGATGATCATAACCTATGGAGCATCAGTAGGTCGATATACCGTCGGTGTCTCCGTAGGTCATCACTTCTACACTGATTTTAGCTCAGTCTTCATCATTTCTGTTCTCGAAAATTTTCTTGAAATCACAGATAAGAATACATTAAAACTACTATGAAGGATCTTATACACATTAAAAACATAAGGAAAAAACATTGAAAGTACTGTAAAACAATGGTACATCAATACCCTCAACTTAAATTCGTTGTTTGTCCACAAGCAACACATTGTGTCTCACCACGACACCTTTGTTCAAAAGTATCTTCATTTAAGCTTTATCAATCATCTAACTATCAATCCCAATTATTTTAATTTTTTTATGCATGATATAAATCCTAGTCTCATTCATGTGGATCAAACCATGACATGGATTTACCAAGCACCGACACCTCTCCTCTTTTTGTCTCTTACAAAGGTACCAACTTTCCAATATTGTAACTTGTGTCCTCACTTTAAAAACAACATCATCCTTTTTCACACAGTAATTTCAATATGAGTATAAGTAATATTTTTCAACACTGTCTCCCAGAAAAACTTCACACCTAATTTATACTTGTCGCCATAGGTTTGCTAGTATTTTCACTACCTTGAGTTCACGATATTAGACTCTTAGGATCACGATATGACTTTCATCGCTTGTAACGTAAGCACAGGTTCAGCTAGGGTACATTTGGATGCATTTAAGTTACTTGTTTCCCTCCTTGATATAAGTTTAAATCGTCCGTCCATTTTATCGTTTATTATGCCCTACTTTTCATTTTCTTATATTTTTTTCCTTTCTTTTCTTCTTTCGTGTAAGTGACTCGTTTTTTTATTTTAAAATTTTGAAATTTTTCACTTGATTTGAACTTTGATTGAGCCAATTTTATTTTCTTCTTTCATTTTTTACATTAATTCTTTCTACCCCATTTCCGGATCATTCCTCATAATAGCCACCCTCTACTCATGGCTTTGACATGATTCAATATACAAAAAACCCAAATATGTGTCAGGGCAATGACGAGATTGGTTTCTTCATTGGTGATCCTCAACATATACTTTTGGCATAAGCTGAGTGCACATGTCCAAGGAGGGACCAGGGCAATTACATTGACCAAGGAAAGATGAGTTGGTGTAGAAAATAAAGGTCCATTATAATCTCAAATCGTTTGAATAAATAAGGATTAATATTACTTTGTCTTCTTTTATTCATGCAAAAGATTTGCTAATTTGAAGAAGGGTCAATGATCAATGCTTAATAGTCTAAAAGAGATTACTTTTTGAAGGACTAACTGTGCAAGTTCTCGTTAGGTACCAACAGTGGACAATTTAACATTCCTTACACTCTCTTAATACCTCACCGCCCTACCAAATTATCGGACACCTAGATTGAGTTTTAGATTGAGGGTCATGCAATGGTGTATCTCTATGTTATGCTTAGAGCCAACACATTCAACATTAACTATGCCTAATCATGCAAGCCTTCATTTTAGAACAGGATGTCATTGTATTTAGCCATCATGCTTCATATTTCACATTAATACTTTGTAAAAAATATAAACATGCTGGTGAAATAGAAAAATAATCAGTCTCTTGGTGAAAAAGAACATAGGTGAGAAAAACCCAAAGAGAGGATCATAAGTTGGGCTACTCAGACTTCACCCTGGAACTCATTTTCCATTTACCCCTCCCCAAAAAACGAAAGGATGCAATTTTTCCCAATGCATAAGAAATATTAAATAGGGTAGTAGGTGATGAAAAATGGAGGCGCATAGTTTCGAAGACCAACAATCTAGCGGGTCCTGATTCCCGAAACCCACTTCCTCAGTAGAAGGGAAACTACAAATAGTTTCCTCAAAAATGTCACCACCCTCAGTAGTGCTCCTCTCAACATCAACAATCATGGAGCTAGACTTCCCAGTAGCACATTTATGAGCCCTCATCAGCCGTGCCTCCTCATCCCTAAATGAAGCTCACCTCACATCCTCCAACTCAGTGCACTCTTTCTTCATAGCACGACCCTCATAACCCTCTCTAGTCCGGTGACTCTTTGCATGCTCACATGGAATAGGCGGTTGCGTAGAGGTTTTATGGAAAACTACAGCAGGCACCATATCCTCAGTAGGTTCAGTAGTTGGTGCCTCAGCCTCATGTACCCACGCATCTAGAATGGCATCGACATCAGCCCTCAGACTCGCCACATAACCTTTTTGAGTCGTCAATTCAGTAGTAGGGGTTGTCCAGGCGAGAACTCTCAACTCGAAAGCATCAAGGCGCTTGTGAACTGCCAGAATCTTCCTCTTAGTCTGCTGGGCAATCCTTTTTCGATCCGATCCTCTACCTCAGCAATGGATTTGTACATCCAAGGCTTGATATGTTTGAGTAGTGTGGTTATTTAGGCCTTTAAATTCTGGACCCTAACACTGAGGACCAATGCCGTAGATTGAGTAGATTGGGAGGAACTCGGAGCCGTGCTAGTACCTGCGATAGACTCTACTAGGGTGGTGACGGTAGACTTTGATGTAGCCTGATTAAAACCTTGGGCTTTCTCTACCATGTCCTCCATGTTCTCACCTAGCTGCTACACCTCCTGTATGGGCCCTCTTTTTGGTGCCGCCACATCCTAGATGAGACCTATATCAACTGTCCCTGTAAGTGTTCTTAGAAAATCAATATGCCATACGGGGACTCTGGCATACGAACACAACTCGAAAATCAAATAAGGAAAACGCTACAAATACTACTCTATCCCATGTGAGAATTTCGTCAGCAGTAGTGGGGGATAGGCAGTGACGAACAAATAGCTAGATGAATTTGGACACGAACAAGAGGTTATCTTTCTTTATTACACCTCTAGGCTCCAGAACCCAATATGTATACTCACTATCCATTGAAATGTGCTGGGCTATCCACCTCTTGGTGATCTCTCTCACTGCAACATCATGCTGAAAATGGACCTCCTTTATCAATTTCCACCTATACTCAAACTCGGGGTAAGGGGCTCCCTGGTTGCATCAGTATAAGCGCCATATAAGAAACAACAAATAGAGGGCAAGGATATGTCAACCCTGTGGCTACGGACTCGATCATGACTAAGAGGTGTCGGTTTGGCGGGATAAGACCTCCCGTCTATAGAAGATTGATTAGTCACCATATAAGAGGAGTAGAATACTCGAACCACCTCCTTGTTGTAGCGTCAAACGTTTGTAGTTATCCGCTCTAGCAGATGGCGGCTGAAAAGATCTTGTGCATTAGAGATAGAAAGGAGACTCCCTTTAAGAACATGTCACTCTGTTACCAAAGTCCCAGTTACGACCACATTACAAAAGATCACCTTGGCGTCCGTGTACACCTGGTATTGTCCTTCTCCACACCAGTGGTTAGGTTGATCAACATGTGGTTCAAGGACATCGATCAGGGGTTCTAGAGTGGAATCCACATTATCAACCTCATTAGACGAGGCAGAATTAACCGGTGCAGCAGGAACAGTGGGACCATGTGAAGATCATGCTTCCTCAGACCCAGAAGCCTCATCAACCAACACTCCCTTAGACCCGGATTCTTCCTCGGAGCCAGACGCTCCCTTTGAATCCGCAGCAGACCAAGATGGTTTGCTGGACAGTGTGCGCTCCTCATCAGACCGGGGGAAGTGACAACGCCGGATGCCACCTTCGTGGGCGTGCCTCCAGTTGTCGTAGCAGCACGTGTCGGTGTACGGGTTCTTGGTAGCACGAATTCTGGATCACCATCATTGTCCAATCCAATCATCAGCCGACGTGAAGGTGCAACAAATTTTTAACATCCTCTAGAGTAGACTAGGTCTTTCTTGGGAATAATTGGTACATGCAAAAGAGAGTCATTAGTTTCATTGAAAACATCTTAGACACCAAACAGAAGAAAGAACAAATGTGAAACACAAAACACATTAATTTTTAAAAATATAAAATTGAATGACTGGCTCTTCAGATGGTCCATCGACACAACGATGGTCCCTTGGTGGGGTCCGTCGGTGAACACTTCACAAATATTTTGAAGGATTTAGAAACAAAGGTTCTTTTAAAGACGATGGACCTGCAGGACTGTCCATCGATCAACTGACGGACCATAGACCTTGTAAGTCATTGGACACTTAGAAAAAAATTGTAATGCTACACGTGCAAAGTTTCTGTTAAAGACAACAGACTACAGGATGGTCCGTCGATAAACTGACAGACCATAGACAAAGTCTGTCATTGGACATAGTACAAAATCAGAATATTTAAAATACAAAGCTTCTATTAATGATGATACACGTGCAGGATAATTCATCGATAAAATGACGGACCGTAGATCACTTCTATCGGTCGGCACTTAGACAAAATTTATACACTCTCGGCAAACACGGTTGTGTTAGAGTCGATGGATTTGCAGGACGGTCTGTCGATCAATAGACGGATCGTAGCCTTGGTCCGTTGTTCTATATTTTTTTAAAATAGGGGGTAGCTGTCCCTTACTGTCGGTCATAGATAGATTTTGGTAAAACATATTTGGCAGCCTGAATCGACAATGTGAATCATATTAAGACATATTAGGTTCATATATCAATTAATCCACAATTTCATCATTCCTAGGGAATAGTTTAGTCCAATTCAAATCCAAGACTCTAAAGTACTAAAAAACCCTAAGTCGGAAAAGCTACAAATCTAGGAACACCGTTCATTTAGACATTAACACCCCCAACCCATTCACTTTCCATCACACTAAGGGATGAGGGACCCAAGTTTAATAGTTTAATCATGTAATTTCATCCCGAAGTCAAGACCTACCTACAAATTTCATCAATTTGGTATGTTTACATTTAGGTGTCCAAACAAAGAACATGAAATCAGTAGCATATGAGATGAACATACATGTGTGCTATAGTTAATTGAATGGGGAGATATAATAGTGCACAAAACAACACCGAGCCCAATTTCGAACACCGACCGGAAGAAGTACAGAAGAAGATGGGAAGAGGGGAGAGAGAAGTTTTGGGATTGAGGGGAATTTTGGGGAAGATGGGTAATCAGGAAATGATTAGTGGGGAATAGATGTGTGAGTGAGAGAGGGGGTTAAAAGGGAAATGGGGAGTTGAATTGTCGAGAAAAAGATTTAAATGGGTGGGAGGTAACTAAAAATCATTAAAAAAGTACTATATCGTCGGTTTGGACGGGTCGAGTTATTAGGTTAACGAAACTAATGATTCTCATTGACAGACGTAGGTCCATCGATAGCTCCGTTAGTTTTACCCTAACTTAGCAAAAATAAAAAGTCATACCTGGGATCCACGGATGCTATCGACAGTCCGTCAACGAGACGACGTCATATCGGTTGATCCATAGATAAGTGCACCAGACCAATTTATGTAGATTTTTTGTGATTTGATCTCTTCACATTGAACACCCAATAAGCTAATCCATTTGTGTTTGTTAGACACTCTTTAGACAGAGACTGTAGTATACTCTCTTGCCAACACTTCTAAAAGAAAGTCAAGAAAAATTTATACATGACATCAAGTAAAAACCAAAAAAATGCAACTACTCTTATAAAATAGAGAAAATACTATCGTTGGTTAAAGGATATATGTTGGGTTACCTCCCAGTCAGTGGTTGATTTAACGGCAAGGCATGATACACGACTCCTGATTACTCAAACTTCATCAAGATGATATGCCTTAACCACTTCATTATAATTTTCCACATGTCCTATGTAGATTTTAGTTCTTCGTATTTTCACGTTGAAACTTACATCCTCCTTATTCTACAACTAGACCACACCATGAGGGAAGATTTGACTGATCAAGAATGGACTAGTCCATCTGGACTTGAGTTTACCTTGAAACAAGCGCAATCTAGAGTTGAATAAAAGCACCAAAATCCCAACCACAAAGTTGCGCTCCTCAATATGTTGATCACGATAGTTCTTTGTATTCTCTTTATAGAGGGTTGAGCTTTCATATGCCTTCAAGCAAAACTCATAAATATCATTTAACCTATTCAACCTGTTCTCCGGTGCGTTATTTCAATCCATCTTCATTTTCTTCATTGCCTACATGGCCTGATGCTCTAACATATCTGGTAAGTGACAAGCCTTCCCATATACAAGTTGGTATAGATATATACCTATAGGAGTCCTCTATGCTTTCTGGTAGGCGCAAATAACATCATCAAGCCTCCTTGACTAATCCGTTCTACTTGCGTTCACCGTTTTCGCCAAAATCTGTTAGATTTCTCTTTTTGACACCTCAACTTTTCCACTAGTATGAGGATGGTAAGCAGTTGACACATTGTGGTGAACCCCATATTTCTCTAACCACCCTTTGAAAAATTTTTCTCAAAAGTTGGATCCCCCATCATTAATAATTGCCTGGGGGTGCTAAATCTGGAAAATATTATCTTCTTCAAGAATGTAGTGAAACTTTTAACTTTATTATTTACAAGAACTATGGATTCCACCAAGTTTGGCACATATTCAATTGCCACAATAATATACTTCATCCCATGATAACTCACTAAAGGGACCATAAAGTCAATTCCCCACACATCAAACAACTCATTTAAAAGAATGAGATTTAAAAGGAGCTGTTGCCTTCAAGAAATAACTCAATATCTTTGACACCTATTACATGCCTTGGCAAAATCATAAGCATCTTGGTTTATAATTGGCAAATAGTATCGACATTTCATGATTTTATGGGAAGTCCGGATACCACTATCATGCTACGCACAGGCGAGGAGTGGCATGCCTCCAAAACACTCAACATCCCAACTTGTGGCACACATCGGTGAATAAGACAATCAGCACAACACCTATATAAATTTTATCTCATCCCAATAGAACATTTTAACATCATTCATGAACCTTTTCCTTTGATGAAAGGACAAGTTCGATTGGATGATATCTCTAGCCAAGTAATTCACAAAATCTGTGAACCATGGGATCAAGTCTTGAGATGCGGCCAATACATGCTCATGAGGGAAAGCATCTTCAATTTCATCCTTTTCACCTAATTCTCGCATAACTTCATCTTCTATGATGGACAAGTGATCAGCATCTCGAATTTTGGTCCCTTATTTGTCTATCAATTCAAAGTCGAATTTTTACAATTGTAATACCCATCTAATCAACCTTGGTTTCTCATCCTTCTTTGCCATTAAATATCTCAAGGCAGAACGATTAGTATGAACTATAACTCTCTTGACAACCAAATAGGAGCGAAATTTTTCAAAAGAAAATAGTACCGCAAGGAGCTCCTGTTCAATAACAGTATAATTCTCTTAAGCTTCATTAAGGGACTTACTGGAATAATAAATGGGGATTAGTATTATATCACTTCTTTGTCCCAATACTACACCAAGAGTAACCCCACTAGTATTACACATGACCTCAAATGGTTTTATTCAATCTAGATAAATAATAATGGGCGCAAATACTAACTTCTCTATCAACTCTCCAAATGCTTTCACACAGGATTCATCAAAATAAAATTTACACTTTTCTCAAGTAAGTTGCACAAAGGATATGCATTTTTTGCAGAATCCTTGATGAAACTCCAGTAGAAACCCGCATGCCCAAGGAAACTACACACAGCTTTTACAGAAATGGGTGGAGGAAGTCTCTCTATCACATTGACTTCAGCTCGATAAACCTCAATACCCTTCTCTGAGATGCAATGTTGGAATACAATACCCTCTTTCACCATGAAGTAACATTTTTACCAATTTAGCACAAGATTGCAATCTTCACACCTCTTGAGAACTTCGGCCATGTGACTCAAACAATGATCAAACGAGACACCAACAACAGAAAAATCATCCATAAAAACCTCAATGGTGTCGTCCACCATATTGGAAAATATAGACATCACACATCTCTAAAAAGTAGCTAGTGCAATACATAACCCGAAGGGCATTCTCTTGAACGTTAAAGTTTCATAAGAACATGTTAAAGTGGTTTGGTTTGATCTTTAGGTGCAATAGAGATTTGGTTGTAACCCGAATAACCATCAAGAAAACAATACCACCCTTTCCTGTAAGCCTATCAAACATCTGATCCGAGGAGGGCATAGGAAAATAGTCCTTCTTAGACCATACATTTAATTTTCGTTAATTAATACATACTCTCCATCCAGTCACCAACCTCATTGGAACAAGCTCATTTTTATCATAAGTGAACACAATCATTCCCCTTTCTTAGGCACTCACTGAACAGGGCATACGCAACTACTATCAGCGATCGTATATACGATTCCAACATCAAACCATTTAATAATCTCCCTCTTCACTACCTCTTGCATAGGTGGATTAAATCGTCTTTGATGCTTTATACTTTGCTTATGATCAGGAATAGGTTGGATTTCGTGTGAACAAATAATGGGTAGAATCCCAAAAATGTCCGCAATAGTCCAACCAATGGCTTATTTGAACCTCTTCAACACCTCTACAAGACACTCCACTTGCTCCATATTCAAATTTGATGCAATTATTACCTGCAAAGTGTAACCTTTTTCAAAGAAAACATACCTCAGATGAGGTTGTAGAGACTTAAGCTTTAATTTTTGGGCCTCCTTAAAAGATGGTTTCGCGGGTGGAGATTCGTGATGTTTCATATATAAATCTAATTTCTTTGGTTTGAACGGAAAATAACCTCGATCAAGTCTCGCAACCAATGACCCATTCTCTTCGATACAATCACACTCAAAATTCATGATCACTACCGCTACTACCTCAGCCCAAGACACTCTTCTATTTGTACCTCAGAAGAACTCTCAACCTTATAGGATATCACAGACAAAAATTGGAGTACAACACTCAGCTTCTTGGACCTACATATGTTAAAAGTTACTTCTTCATTGTTCAACCGAAACTTCATTTGCCGTTTCTCCATATAAACTAAGGTATGACTGGTAGAAAGAAATGGCCTCCGAAGAATAATAGGCACCTCAAAGTCTACCTCACAATTAAGAATCACAAAATCGGCTCGAAAAATAAATAAATCCACTTTCACTAGCATATCATGGAGTATTGCAATAGGTATCTTCGTCGTTCTATCGGCCTTCAGTAGTCGCATCATAGTGTGCTTTGGGTAATCAAAACCCAACTTCTCTTAAATAGAAAGAGACATGAGATTTATTCTTGCCCAAAGATAACATAATGCATTAGCAAAGTGTAACAACCCAATTTTACATGGAATTGTGAAAGAACCCGGATCTTCATTCTTTTGCACAAGACACCGTGTAGCAATAGCACTTAAGTGTTGTATCCGATCATCATCCTCAAAATTAACCTACATCATCTTAGTGACCATATCTTTCATAAACATAGTTTAACAAGACTTTTGTTCAAGAGCTTCTGTCAAAGGGACATTTATTGAAAGTTGTTTTAATATAGTTATATAACGCCGATATTTGCCATCCTTGGTCTTTTTCACCAATCTTTGCGGAAATAGTGGTGGTGGTCTACGAATAGGAGTCACCTTTTTGGGTATCTCAACTTCTTTTCCCTCTTTTTCTACCAACTCACCACTAACTTGCTCTACAACATAATCTCCTCTCATCTCATCTTCTACGCCAAACGACATAGGTGTATAATAGGTTTTCTTACCCCCTCGAGTAGTGACTTCAATACAATGTCCATTATTTTTTAGATTTTGAACGGTATAGCTAGGAGGAGTACTCGATTGGCATGGGTTAACTGTAGAAGACAATTTTGCCCTTTGCAGCTCAAGGTGCTTAATTGAGACTGCATGTGCATCTACCTTTTGCCCAATATTCTCTAAATCACCTCTCAACTCTTTAGCATGCTCATCAGTAGCATCAAACATCCTCCTCAACTTCTGCAACATATCCTCAACACGCGCCATACTACCTCTACCATTTTTAGAGCAACTTTCCCATTTTGAGGTGGAACATAGGGCCCACTCTGATCATTTAGGTTACCATAGTTACCTCGTTAGAAATTATTGTCGCAGTTGTAGTTGCTATCTCGAACATAGTAACCCTTTCGATTGTAATCCCATTGTGTAGACATAAATTTCCTTCACCTTGGCACCAATTATCTTAATTGGAGCCTTGGACGTTGGATCGGAACCCCCCCGTCTGCTCGTTCACTGCATAATAAAACTCATAAACCAGTGGTGGTGGTTTATCCAAATAGTTCACCGCATTACCTTTTCTGCATCCCCAATTACATGTTTTCAACCAAACCCAAGTTCAAATGTCATTTGATCCATCTCCTCACGAATCTCATCTTTGACTGGGTTGCGTGAAGCTTGCACTGCAATAATGTTTCTCATAGTATCGGACATCCTAGCTATCAAAGCTTTATTATTTTGGGATATTTTCTATAACTTCTCAGCTATCTCTGCATAAGTACACTCCCCATAAGAACCACCGACAATCGTATCCAGATCTTCTTTATTAATATCATCCTGCTCCCGATAGAAGTACTCTTTCAATGACTGATCATCAATGTGGTTGTTTGGGACACTTCTCAAGAATGAGGTGAACCTATCCCAAGAATTACTTACTCACTCCCTTTGTAATGCCACAAAGTTGTTCACCCTACCTTTTTGGTTTAAATTCTTAGACACTGGAGAGTAACGTGCTAAGAATACATACCTCAATTGGTTCTAAGTATAAATCGAGTTATAGGGAAGATCTATAAACCATACAACAACATCTCTTATATTGATATTCATATTCAATGTATGACTACGTTAATACTTTGCACCAATTGAAACTAGACTATAAGATAGCGTATACTCAATCTATGTTGATAATTCATTTCCTATCAACTACCTCCTTGGTCCGGCAAGTAGAAATAGGGAAAGTTCTAACCTGTGCACTCTATAAAAATACTTCTAAATGAATGAATTATAAATACATGCAAGACCCTTTTCTAGGACTGTAATTTAGCTAGTTTTACCTTGTTATTTACGCATGGTTTCCACAACCCTAGTTGTGGATTTAGTTACCCACGCTTACAAATACACAACTCATGGTTATTAAACAAGAGTTCATGTGCTTACTTTGACAAATTTGAAGAAATCCAAAAAAACACTTGAATTAAAGAAAATATCTTGAGAATCATTTCTGAAAACATGAAGTTATTCGTAAAATCTCAAAGTTCAACTTCCAATAAAAAGATTATGAAAAATTACAAAAAGTCCAACCTCAATAATGAGGTTTTTAGTCCTATTTATAATATTGATGTACTAAAATAAAATGGAGTTGTAAATAAGGAAAAGTTTTTCCTAAATGCGTCTTCAGTTGACGACCCAATTGATGGTCCGTTGATGGATCGACGAAATGTTGAAAGCTTTCGTCGGTCCATACTTCAAAAAAATTTCATCCTTCACATTTCAAAACTTTTTCAAATATTTTTAAGCCTCCATACTTAGTGGTTTCTTCAAGTCGGGTACTCGGACTACTTTCTTTAACAACAAATGATTTTCCAACATGGACTGTCGATTAGTCGAAGGACCATTGATCCTTCTATAGCCCCACACTTGTTAAGAGTTACTCGATATTATTTCAGCATCTTGAACCCCCAGTGGACGATCATCACTTGCAAACCGTCACTAGGTCAATAGACCGTTAGTGGCTCCGTAGTTCATCACTTCTGCACTTATTTCAACACAGTGTTTAGCATTTCCATTATGCACAATTTTCCTATAAACACAAATAAAAATATATTAAAACTACTATAAAAAGGCCTTAGAAACACACTTAAGTTAAGGAAAAAGCATTGAAAGTACTGTGAAACCACGGTACATCATGAAGGTCTATTAAGCATGTATGAGAATAAATTAATTCCTAGCCACTACCCACCATGACCACGAGGGTCTTCATGACCTATAATTGCTACCACAATTCGTATGCCAACCATAGTAGGTGAGGAAGTATCTTGAAAAAGCTTCAAAAAAAGGGACCCTTACTATGACCCACTAGACAGATCGTGAAGGACACCACAGTCCGTGGGAGGTGTCGTGGTTATGAGTTAGATTTTGAGGTATTATACGATGTCAATCGAGGCTACTTGTCAAGGGCCAAGGGCATCACAACAGTCTTTAAATCCCCATACGGACCTTCAAGTCGTTTGTGAAGGTTATCATTAGAATTATGAGTGTATGGTAAACATCAAATTGTCATATCTCATAGATCAATATGAAATTGGTGTCTCATGACCAATCAAATTTAAAGTCTTTGAGTCCTCTTTCAACGTTGCCACTTTGGCCAAGTCCGATCACGTAGTAAAAATGTGCTACCAAAATAGTGAAGACCTGTCAGGTTGGAAAATATTCATTGACTACTTAGAATGACGGTCCGCAAAGTCATCCTTCATTTCATTTTTGTATTTCCGAGCATGGGAGTATTTTGGGTAATTTCCCAATTGTTTTAACTCAAGTATATGTCTTTTTGTTAAATCCTTGGACCGTTAATTAAGTAATTTTTACCCCAAAACTCACCCAATTATATCATTTATTCCAAGACCCTGAATAAAACCCCAATTCCTTTTCCCTTCGAAACAGTCTTCTCTGTCAAACGTCCATTGAAGAACATGTATGAAGCTAAACAAGAACTTGAAGATGGGATCTCTTAGCTCTAAATTCAATGGGATTTAAGGATAAGGTATTGGAGTAGTTTATTCTTTATTAGCTTTACCAAGAAGCCATTACAAATGTGTTTTCAAACATCTCCAAATTGTAGGTTTTAATAAAAACTTTTAGGTCTCTTTCAAAAACTTATTGATATAAATCGGTTTAATTGTGAATTAGTATAAATGTTCATGGATAATTGAAGTGATTATATTTTTGATCAAATTCTCTAAAGACCCATGGAAATTCCTTTTTATTCAACCCTAAAAAACATTTTGAATTCATAGATCATTAGAGGTTATGTAACTAAGTATATTCTTATGTAATTCATGATTGTATTGTTATATTATGAAAATTGATTTTATGAATATCAAGAAGTTAGGAATATATTTAGAGGTAATTGTTGAAAGATATGAATGAAGGTATTCAATCATAGCTGATCTATCTCTTTAATTAATTATGCACTTTTGGTGGAAACAATAGCCTATTTTGTAGTCATAGATTTGTTAATTTAAACAACATATAGTGGAGGTGATAATTGTTAGTATAAATTAGAGTATTATGATGATGTCCCTCCTTCCTACAACCCTAATATTCTTCTGAATGATATGTAATGAGCGTGATTGATTTATAATAAACATAGTGTTGTATACATGATAGAGTATAGGGTTTCCCTTCTCTTAAATAACTGACTTCAAAGATGAATGTGGTCATGTCCATTTAAATGAATCCTATATACGGTGGTCTATATTATCCATGTCCCTTATATGCAATATATGTGAATTTTGCATTAGCTTGGATATGATGGACATGTGAGGTGATTCGTCTAGAAGAGATATTTTGTACAATGATAATATTTATGTTGTTGTGCCATTGTAATGTTAATTGTTCACACACATATACTTCATACATACACATGCATATGATGTGTCTAGGTTGATAGTTGAAAGGCTAATTTTTATATTCACATTTACACCTTACTATGAACTATATATAAATGGATATAATGATATGAGCATGATAATGTGAGAAGACTATTGTAGTGTTGATATGTGGAATATATGGTGATTGATATGCACACTACATGACTATGTGTATGAAATAACATTCTCAGATGATTTTTGGTTTAATGAAAGGACATTCTTATCGTATAACAGATGCGTTATGTACATGTTATATGAGGGTTAATCCTATAAAACCTATGTTATACTTTAATGTTGAACAAGGATTTGAAGACATTTCAAAAAAGGGATTAGCTTCATACCGAATGAACTTTACAATGAGAGATGTTTGTTCACAAAGGAAGGTAGGTTTACACAATGATTTCATGAGGTGGAATCTACAATGTTAAATAGCATAAAGATGGTTTTAGGAAACAACCTCCTAGTTCATGAACTATGTTCCCTTATAAGAATCTTAGCTAGTGCATCCACCCAGATGCTATAATGAATGTTGAAGTATTACCTTGGCAATTAGGACTCCCTCCCTTTGGTATGAGGGGTTTACATAGGATTCCATGTTACTAACATGGTCTATGTAAGTTATGATGAAGTTCCCAAACATTATAATAAATGAATTAAAGTAAGACGATGAAAACTAAGTAGGACTATTTAAGATATGTTTCTTAGTGTAGGTAAGGGTATGGGACTTTACCTTACATTACACAAGTGGGTCATGAGAGGAGTTCTAGGGTTGATTCTTTATGCATACATGATATGAATGGATTATGATTGCATGAGGTTAGTCTCTTATGATTTGTATGAGGTTAGTCTCTTATGACATCCAGGTTGCTTTGTTTCTTATGGTATGTATAATGTTGGTCTCACTTTGTATGCATGATGTTGATTTCACATGTTCGGATGATGTATGAGGTTATGCCATTTCTTGTGATCTTGTTGAGAGTTTTCTTTGTGTGTGGTGGGGTTATGGGGCTTTACATACCCATCCCACTACTAGCGTTGAATTGAGGGTTATTATTAAGGTCTTATTATGTATTCATAATATGAATTCAAACATGAAAAGTTGAACTGTAGCCTTATTATGATGTACTTAGACTTGTGGATACGTCTAGCATATGGTATTAACTTATGTTTGAATGAGCATGGTGTCCTATAGGTGATACTTAGTGTAGGTAGGACTATGGACCTTACCTATGCATTGCACATGCAGAACTTATGGGTATTCATGTAGTTGTTCTATTATGATTTTATGAACTTTATATGTGAAAAAACAAGTGTATTAATTCTTGTATGTGATAGTGCGTGCATGTTGATTAGATTGAGACTATGCCTTCGTGATGTCCTTATCCTACGTGGTTTGATGAACCTTATTAGAGTTGATTATGACTTCTGAATATCCTACTCTTTTAAAAAATGATGTTCAAAAGTGCGTTAAACATGGTTTAAATTAAATGCCCCTTTTCAAGCATGTTTAAATAGTTTTTATGCATGGATTCCATTCATGGTCTTCTGTACTAAGCCCTTCGTCTATCTTTTATACAAAATCTAGGGTTTGGAGATGTTGTATCTTGTACATCAAGGTTTCTAAGGAGATATAATGATGAAGATTTGTGGAGCCCTCATAGTTTCGAGAACGAGTATCCCTTGTTCAAATTTTTCTTTACTATATGTATTTGGATTATGTAAGGGTCGTATCCCTAAGTTGTATTGAGATTATGTTAAAGTCTTAATATTATTTCGCTGGTTTTTAGACATAGTGTTATGGATACTCTTATTTTATAAAGTCTTTGACTGTTAAAGAAAATGTCAAATTTTTCTGCTAATTTTCATATGCTTAAGGTTTATAAAATGCTTACGACTTATATAAGACCACTTCGAGGTCGGGTACGCCCTGTTACGACTAGGGCATGATGTCGAATCGTGTCACCTTTAGTTATGATAGTTAAGCTAAAAATGAGGGTGAATTTGACTAAGATGAATTTAAGGATATGCTTTGTGTGAAGGCTAGTATGGGATGCATTTCATGATTTGCCCATTGTTCCTTGGGGTTACTTAGGAATATGATGCCATTATAACATAGGTACGATACACAACTTGAGAAAACCCACTAGTCGTAACATGACGTACTTGACCTCGAACAGGTCTCCTAAAAGCCCTTAGCAAATTCATCATGGCACGAGACATAAAAAAATACGGAAAATTTAAAATATTCATTTACAATAGAAGTCTCTTATAAAAAGAAGACTGTGTATAACTATGTCTCAAACAATCTGTAAAATAGAATTAATTCTCATTAATACAAACTTAGGGACACAACCCTTATAAAGTATGTAAATATAAAAGTAAGGACATAAGGGAACAAGGTGGGTTAATCCTCGAATCTATGAGGACTCCCAAACACTTCATATCCAAGATCCTTACAAACTTAACTTCAATGTATAGAACATAACAGCTTAAAACTCTACCCATTGACGAAAGTATCGAAAGAAAGGCTTAGTAAGAAAACGTACTATGTATGCAAGTAAATCATGTATATTTAAACATGCTTTAAAAAGTGTAATTTCATTTGAAACCATACAATATGTTATTTTGAAAATAATCTTTGAAATAATTTGAGAATGCAACCAATAAGGAAACTAACATCATATCCTTATAACAGAAGAGTTAACATCACAACATCAAGCATAGTCTCAACCATCAAGATAATACACATTGCAATCTCATCAATACAAATCTCAAATCATAAAATGATTCATGACAAATGCCAAAATTATATCATAATTATGTAGTCATTGCAGAAAACATACCTAAGACACACTTGTTTAATATATAGTAACTAGCATGCGCTTACAATGTACAACACAAGAGATTATCTCATTCATGCTAATGCATACTAAATCCATTAACATAATGACCCCTAATAAACACTAATGCAATGTGTGGTTTGCATCCCATAATACCAACACTATTAAGCATTTCTTTAAGGCATCCTTAGTCATGCACTTCATCATTAGACCTCAATATAATCAATAGTGACTAATAAGGATATCATCCTTTGCATTACTTGAGTTATAAAGAAATTCAGTCATAGTAATAACTCAAAGGAAGCATGCGAAAATTCATAAATCATTAAATTTGAATGGAACAATACCATGGCTACATTTGAAGTCTACTTGTTCCATGTATGAGAGACATCCCATAATAACCCTTACATAAAATAGATCTACTAGAGAAGTCGTACTAATAGTTCAAACAACACATTCACATCAGACATGCGTAGAATCACACATCTTAACATCATAAGGAAAGCAAACCATAACAACTTTATCAGTCTATTTGTTTAATGTAGAAGTGAAGCCGCAAACCCCTGCTGATTCTAATTAAATTTAATTAAGAAATCATAAATATAGTATATGCTTATATCTATCCATTTATGCTAATATCATAGCTAACTTTTTTTTATCATTTAGGTATATTTGCAATAATCAACATGCACCATGTGATTTATATGGAATCCGGTATTCTATCCCAACACTAAAAAAGAGGTTTTAACATGCGTAAGGTGAAACTAAAAAAATTGGTGTCTAAATGGATTCACTTTATAAAGACCTATGTGGGTACATAGTAACGAAAAAGATAAGATTGCTACTCAGAAACCAAACATGCTAAAGGTAGAAGGATTCCATCTCATGAGACAACATATACATATTAGGAACCCATGCTTGTTAAATGTTGAAGGAACCCATGTGGAAAGCCGGATTTGCTAAATGTAATAGCCTCCATCTCACATTAAAGGTCACTCGGTTTTAAGAAGAATTCCCTTTAAAGTAACTTTAAGCATTAACTTTAGTTGATTTTTTATAGGATAATGCACTTATTCATGAAGCCCAACCTAAATTTTTTAGGTCATGATTAATTATATGATAATAATCTTTCAGCCTCAGAATGAACAATATATGAGAAATCTTTACACGTTATATGCATCATGTGTTTATGAGAATAAGTATACATTCATCATCATAACACAATTATAATAATAGGATATTATGCATGTTCACATCATATCATACTTAGACATATATAGGTTTTTAGGCAAGAGGGGTCTTATCTTAAAATCACAACACATATGAAAAATAAGCGCCTCAACCTATCAAGTGGATAAAAAATTCATATGTAAGATACAAAATAGGTAAACACATCCACACTTTCATGTGGATTATCATGATCATGTACATTTCATGCATAATAGTAGGTGATGGTGCATAAGTGAATTAACATCTCAATTGATACCTATAATACATTCTATTCATACTAATACATTGGTGAGTTTGAGTATGATTGTCCTTACAATGATACAACAACAACAAACCTATTATAATAGATACTTACCCTACAAGAGGTATATAAAATGTACATAGTATCAAAATCATGTATACAACTCATATATTGCATTCAAGGGTCACATTTAGTGAACACATGAAGTTTTCAATACATGGAATATTGATACAATCATGATTATAGTAATCCAATCATTTCATGCATAAACTCATGTTATCATATTATAGGTCATGTGGGTGCAATCTTCTCAATTTATTGCTATATCGAACATTACATACATAATGTCCTCTTTTGTAGAGTATTAACCTTGGTAACTTATTTATGTTAGTCATTAGCCTAAAAATCTTAGGATTCATCTTTATGTTAGAAGCGTTTCTCTAAAGCCATGTCTCACGATATTACAGAGCACCTAATGCTTAGGGTAACCTAACTACATTAACTATTCTTGATAATAATATTCATATAAGGACATATAACTCAATCTCCATAATATACAATCATGACACCTCATATAAATCATAACCAAGTCAATTTATGTCATTAAGCTTTACTTAAGATAAATACATGACTAGGCAATCTAGTCAAAGACAATCCATTAGAATCTTACCCTAAATTAAATGAATTACCATGTAAGATTAAGAGATATAAAGATTCAGTAACATAATATACCTAAACAAAAAAGATTATTAGGCTTCCATGATCAATAAAGTCCCATCTTAGTTCATTCATTAAATAGAATGGGAAATTACTGGTCCAGTGGATTTTGACTAATCCATTAATTAAATCGTAAATCATTCAAATCAGTCACAATAAACCTAAATTAATATTTTATTTAGTTTGGAAAACCGAGGATTTGGATAACTTTAAAACATAGTTGAAGGGGCTTCTTGGTAATAACTAACCAAGAATAAAGAGCTCCCATTACTATGCTTTATAACTCCATGAAACTCCTATGAGAAAGATTCCATAGTTAAGCCCTAGTTGATCTCATCCTTGGTCTTCAATGGAGGTTCTAAAGAGAAGATTCTTTGGTGGAAAAAGTAATTTGGTTTTTTTGGGGGGGGGGGTCTTAACTTTTGATGAATAAATGAAATTAGTTTAGGGTCCTATAAGTTTATATATGTAACTAATTAACCACCTAACCGACCTCCCTTAGCTTCTACTTAAATAATAAGTTAAAACAGTAACCCTCAACTTAACTTAAAACTGCCAAATTGTAGTCCCATCCACACCTAGCATTCCATTGTCTGTAGATCAATCTACTAGGCGATGTTGGTTTTCGTGGTTTGGGTGTGCAACACTAAATGTTGCAGACTTTTTGAAAACTAAGTATGCAACCAAGTTAAAGACCTATGTGTGTTGTTTGATCTATTAGGTGTACGACTACTCTAGATCAGCAGCAAAAAGCTTAAAGCTTGCTTTCAAGAACACATTGGGGAACTGTTTCGGTGTACTCTTCTGTGAATCCTTGAGTGGTATTAGGAGAGTTGTACCCAGATATTTAACACCTAAACATAGTTCTAAATGTAGGAGTCACATCTGAAAGATTTCACCCTCAAATAACACTCGAAACATAAAAAATAAGACATTTATGATTCACTAGTTCAAATGACTAATTTCCAGTAGTTATAATCATTTCTTAATGTTTGACCTCTAAAATCATCAAACCGACTTGAATTTCCATTTTATATAATTTAATGAAATTTTAAATTATTAACTCACATGTGAGGCTCAGTATTAACGTACATGATTACATTATTCTCCACTTTGGTCTTACTAGATTTCGGGATTGTTACACCATCTCCCTCTTAGAAACATTCATTCTCAAATGACACGTGAGACTCTTTATGGAATTAAAGACTGAAAACTAGAAGCTTAATCATGTATGAAAAATCACAATATTTCACAACTCAAAATACACTATTCACAATTTTTACATGTTCAAAGTAGGTCAAATAACCTCCAATTAAACTAGTTCAATAAAATTCATGCACGTAGGAACTAAAACTACATCTCATAATGCATGTAATGTAACACATAGATGTTCATTGGAGATATTTCCTTCTCCTAATCATAACATGATTAACATCCTCTAAGGGAGATCATATGCAAACGACTCCCAAAAATCATTTTTAAACAAGAAGGAATTCTAAAATACTAACTAAAACATTCTCATATAACCTTCTCCTAAAGTTCAATAGGGAACTCTTACTCTTGACATTACAACATGAGGGATGAAATTCACATGAACTCATTTTCTTTTCAAACACAAGTTGTCAGGAACATGCATTACATAAAGATGTCATGGAATGACATAAGCAAATAACAACAATAATTGATAGGCATACCATCTCGCCCTTAGAAGTGATCCTACACAATTACTTACGAACATCATTAGTCACATATTCATAGGAAGAATTACCTTTTCTTATAAAAGCAAGCTTAGTACATCAACATGTAGCCGAAGTTCAATTTCCTCAAAAGAACACTAACCATGTTCATTCCATCAAGTCATGATGTCAAATATGCTATCACCATATTTTAATTCATAACAATACGAGGAAGTTTTAAGTCATGTAAAGTCCATTTTTATTCAAGGTAAAAATCTTTAAAAACCAGGAAAAATATAATGAGATCATGGAAATTTCAAAAACACCCATGACTCCAAAATACAAAACAATCCCAAGATGTAATTCTTTGTCTCAAGCTAGAATAGGAATATATGAAAAAAGGAGGACATCTGTACTCTCAATAAATGTTTCTGCTCAAGCACATAATATCCCCCTCGGCAAAGAGCTCCCTTTTCTAACAAAAACCTCAAATACTACTCTTTAGAAATAACTTAAGATTTACCAAGGTTCATTTTAACCTTATTGGCAATAAAATAAAAAGAGGTCTAATAAGTGTGCATCAAAAACCTACAAAGGTTAATAAAAGTAAAATTATGGGATAAGGAAATTATATGACACACACAACATCCAAGACTCCATTTTTAAAGAAATGGGTCGACGAGATCTTGTCATCTTAGGCTAGAGGAGAAAAAGAAGGGAACATAAGGATATTGGGATATCTCATTGCCCTTAGGCCACCAAATTAAGTATCATCAACTAATACCTTACTAATAAGCTAGCTTCAACATTTTTCATGGAAGCACTTGCTTAATCCTTTTTTTCATAACTTACTGTTCAAAGATCCCAATTCAGACTTCAAAGTTAGAGAGGTTCTCCCCTTAGACCTCTTCCTCACAAGAAACCTTACCTATACAACTCAAAGTTTTAAGTTTCATATGGGTCTACCAAACAAAGAGTAAACTTCTCAAAATTATAACAGTTCTTAAAGTGAGGACTTCAAGTCAAATAAAACATGAACATTTGGAACACTCAGCTTATCATATCCATCCTGCAAGGAGATTTTAACATAAGAAGTACTTAAACCAAGCCTAATTCAAAAATACCAATTAACAATATTGTCCCTCATATGGGGTATGTCTATATAAACTTTCTATCAAAAAACTCCCTTGAATACTAAGGTCCAAGAATGTTATTACTAAACCTTCACACTCACCACTCAATATGATTCTAAAACTATGGAGTATTATACTTGTATCCTATTTTAAAAGAAAATACTCACTCAATATTTCTTGTCTTTACTTTAAGTATTGATATTCGTCAAAATCCAACATATCTTTCAAAAATTATGGCTAAGTTGGGTTGTATTAACAATTGCTTGTAATAACTATTAAACCCATCAATTATAAGGACAACACAAAATCTCATCATTCCCTAATTTCTTGTCACAAAAGACAAGTGTTACCGGAAAAGAGATAAGTTAACAACCGATACCAATAGTCACATTTGAAGGATACCAAAGTTAACCTCTATCTTGAAGAGCATAAGACTTAATTTTATTCCTTTCCTTTTCATTAGTGGGAAGTACTAGGCTATCTCTTATTTTTTGGTCACTACTACACCCATACTAATCCTCCATGCCGGCAAGACACATACCACCATGTTTCTGTTAACACCTATCACAAGTAAGCCTAGACATATATGATCTACTACCACTCACTTAAATTGAGGGGTAGACATCTTCTCTTGGTCAAGCATAGAGTTAATATTCTAAGAGCATTTACCATAAGGACGTTCTAGGGAGGAATCATCATCTTCAAGATCATACAAATGATTAAATTCTTAGGGGAACTCAGAAAAGCTTTGTACATGAAGCCATTGTCTCTTTCACCATGGTTGGATGAAGACAATTTTATACCATTCAAACTGTTATCATAAATTTTTGTGGGATACACCAATATGCCTAATCACCCTACATAAAAATTATCATTCTTAAAAACAATTCCAATAGAAAACTAACTCTTTGATGTTGGTAAACACCTATAATCTTATTCCTTTTTCCGACAAGGTTGTACATGCAACCTCAAGGTCAATCATTAGACAAAACTTAATCAAAACTTATGGCATAAAATTTTCCACTTTCTACTGTCGAATAGGCTCATTGAAGAACTAATAATTTGACTATATGGATTTTATCCTCAACTAGAGATAACATCTTAATCACCTTGCTAGGTAGGCACACTATCTTCCTCTTGGGAGTAAGCCTAGAAAAGTTTTTCAGACTAATTTTCATAAATCAAAGAAATCAATAAAGAATTGTAAAAATCAACGGAAAACAACACAATTTATTACCTCAAATTTCACATGTCACATCACGATGATTGGCATCACAACAATGTTTTCTCCCTTGTTCCTTGTACCAATATTTATTTGAGTGGTCCTACCTTAACAAAACATTCGATAAGGAACAGGATAAAGTTCTTATGAATACAAACTCTATGGAATGACTATATAATAAAGAAGTGAAGTTTTTCCTAAAATCCCATAGCCTATTCATAAAATGTTGCACACTTCACATTTATGAACAAGACGCTACTAGATTTTTTTCTTATGACATGCTAAAAACCTTCCCGAAATCATCAACTCTTATTCAAAGTTTATCACGACCCAAGAGGACGTTCTAGTTGTAACATGACATACTTGATCCAAAAGGAATCTCATACAAGTCCTTACCGCATTTTTCATGGAATAAGACACATCAAAATACGAACAATTTAAAAAATTTCTTTACAATCGAAGTATCATACAAAAATTAACGAGTATCGATAACACTATGTCTTAAACAATCTATGAGATTGAATTAAATCTCTTTAGACCAAAATTAGTGGCATAGACCTTACTAAGTCTTTAAATATAAAAGAAAAGACATAAGGGAACAAGTTGGTTTCTTCCTTGAAACTATGAGGACTCTCCAAGTCATCCTCTCCAAGCTACTGAGAAACCTATATTTAATGTATTGACCATCAAATATCAAAACCTACACATTGAAGAAAAGAAAGAAAGAGTGGGTTAGCATGAAAACGTATTATATATGAAATCCACGCATAAAAATATTTAAAACCTGCTTCAACATCCACATAACACATATCCCAATCTTATTAATACATATCTTCTAATAGTAAAGTTCTACAAGAAAAATACCCATATTATCTCATCATTAAATAGCCATTGCATAGACCACCCCAAGAGACACTTTTTTAATACGTAGTAACTATCATGCATTTACATGTACAACACAATCCAATACCTCATTCATGCTCACTCATTGTAAACCCATTACCTTAGTAATCTTATGAAACACTTGTGCAATGTTTGGTTCGCATTCCATAATACAAAGACTACTAAGCACTTATTAGAGGCTACATTATTCAAGAACTTCATATTTAGACCTCAATGTAATAAATAGTTCCTAATTAATAAAGATATATTCTTGTACATTACTTGAATTATAAGGAATTTCAATCATAACAATAACTCAAAGCAAGCATGCATCAATGCATAAATCGTCATTAAGTAATGGAACCATATCATGGCTACTTTAGAAGTCTACTTTGGCCATGTGTGAGAGGTACCCCGTAATACCTCTTATAATAAGTAAATATCCTAAATTATTCATTAGTAATAGTTCATACAACACATTCATATAATATATTTGTAGACTCACACATCTTTACATCATAAAGAAACCACACCATAACTACTTTAAAAGTCTACATGTGCAATGTTTATTTTAAGTCTCACACCCCCACTCATACTAAGTAAAGCTCATTAATATTTTATGTATATAGTCCATGTTAAGATCTTTTCAATCATATTCATTTCATAGTTTACATTGTTTATTACTTAGGGAGATTTTTGATAAACGACATAGAGTATGTGAGCAGCATGGTATCTAGCGTTCTACTCCCACACCAAAAAAGGTGTTTCACTATCCTAAAGAGAAACTAACAATGTTAGACACTAGGTGGATCCAAAAGCTAAATATCTATGTGGGTACATAGTTACGGAATGGGAGATCACTACCAAAAACATGGATGTTCTAAACATAAAGGGTTTACATCTAATAAGACAGCAGATATATCTCAGTAACCTCAACTTTCTAAACTATGACGGAACACATACGGGAAGAAGGATTTTGTAATTGTAAAAGCCTACATCTCATATTCATGTTCACTCAGTGCTAAGATCAATTTACTTTGAAGTAACTGGAAGTGTTTGCATAAGTTTAAAATTTATAGTAGAATGCACTTACATATTCATCCCAAACTACATTATATTAGTTGAAGGATTCAATATGTGAGATTAACTTTCAAACTTAAAATTTAAAATATTTATGAAATCCTTTCACATTATATGCATCAAGTGTCTATGATAATATCTATACATTCATCAGCTGTAACACCCCGTAGAACATAAATAGACCTAGTTAGTGTTGGGTGGAATCGATAAGGTTAAACTAGAGCCTAAAAAGGATGTTTTGAGCAAAGGTAAACATTAAATAATGTAAAATTTTTACGACCCGGAGGTACCCCTAGCTGTAAGAAGCATATTAAACCTCTTGGAGTTCGTATACAAGCCACATGTATCTTTCATTTCTTACGATACAAAAAATAAGTAGGAATTTAAGACATTCTTCACACACGAAAAACATTTTTGTAAATAATTTAGTAGAAAAAATTAAAACATCTATATTTAAAACACGTGTGTCTCATAAAACATATAATACTTTAGAGTACAACATTGGGACTAAGCCCATACAAGACATAAAATAAAGACTAGAAAGACATAAACGGAACATGTAGGTGTTCTCCTCAAATCTCGAAGGACTCACCAAGTCTTCAACTTCATCCACTTAAAAAAATAATTAACCTCCATAGCATAACACATTGCCAATCCCTACACTTAAGTCAAAAAGAGAGAGAAAGGGGTTTGCAAAATTAAGCACTAAGTATGGAGACCATGCAAAAACTATGCAAAAATGGATATTTAGTATAGAAACATGATTTCATGACATTTTGTTAAAAACCTTCATCATAAGGGTTTAAGTGACAAAATACAAGTCTAAATTCACATATAAAGTCATTTTAAAGTAGCAATAAACTGTCACGACCCGAGAGCACACCATAGAAATTAGGGCATTTCTCAAGTCATTGCACAACGTACTTGACCTCTCTAAGGTCTTGTACAAGCCCTTAGACATTATTTATTGCATACATCTATGAAAAGTAGTGCCTAATTAAAAAATTTTACATTAATAATATCATAAAACATCTTCCATATAAAACGATAGAAAATACTAAGTCTCAACATAATTCATTCTTAGACCAAAGAATACTTGCAACATGGTCCACAAAATACAATTATAGAGAACTTATTCTATTATTATACTTTTGATGAAAGAAATATAAACATAAAGCAATGTCCTCGAATCATGTGAGGACATACCCTAACTTCTCTTGAAAAAGTCCTACTTTGCAAGCATAACTTAAACATGCATCTCACATTCAACCTAAAAATATAAATCTAGTCAAACTGTATAGAATTAGTACAATGCATGTACTAAGTATGACATAATGCATAAAATCATGAGAAACAACAATTTTATTCACTTCATAAGTATAAAAAAACAAATCAACACCAACGAACACATATATTACACATTATCAAGTAGTCTCACACAATACTATATAGTATGTTATTCTCCTCCCAAAGGTTGTCTTAACACTCACTGAAGTAATTCAAGAAGAGACCGCACATACATCCTCTCCAAGCTTTGATAAATAATCCTTAAGACACTTAATTTTTGATTATGTCTATTTTTATGAATTAACTTCCTATCTAGATTTACCCTTAAGACTCCACAAAGTAAGACATGTAGAGACCGGTCATCTCTCCCCTCCACACCATAACTAGGAAATCCATAAAGCTTTTCTACATAAGCACCTAATAATTAACATACTCTTAACTGAATTCATTATTGTCATTAGTCAATTTAAGATATATTCAATAATCAAGAACATTCACATAATGGTCTTGGAGAAGACATAGGGTACTCACGCACTAACATCTTCAAAGCGAAATTGTGCAATGTATAGACAGTGTCTCATTCTATCACATAAACTTTATAGTACTTTTGCTAGACTATCATGTGATGCCTCGTATTTTTTTTATATACGTAGTGCGCATCGTGATCTAGAAGACGTAAAGAAATATTAGGCAAGGATGTTATTTCCAAATGTGATATTAAGTATGAGTTGGCTAATGTAAGTGCCATTAAATTTAAGTGAGGGATTAATTAGTGGCTAATTTGGACTGATTTAATTCAATGGGCCCCACCACTCAAGGCAAAAAAATTAAAAAGGGATCAGATTGTGGGCTGGCCTTAGTGGACAGGTGTAGAGGGGGGCTGCCTCCACTTCATACTATTAAATGAGGTGGAGAAATCCACTCCATGCTATATAAAGTGGTGAAATGCATTGCTGCATATCACCTTCTTCTTCACCACTTGTCTTAGGCAGCCATGGAAATGGAGAAACCAACCCTGCAACTCTTGGCCAGCAGCTGCAAATAATTTTGTTAGTAATCTCCTTGTTTGGTGTGTAAATTCTTTAGAATACCCTTGTTAATTATCCATTAATTTTAATAAGGGGGCGTGACCAGTAGCTTAGGAAGTTTGTTTTAGTTATTGAATGTACTAAGTATGAATGGAAACCATAATCGGATTATTAGTGGTGTCGTGTTGGTGCTTGGGCTGTTTTGATTAAAGCAAACTGCAGGAAAATTCTGTTTTGGCATAATGTATATGTTGAATGTGATTATGAGTATATACTCCAAAGGATGAATACGATAAGGTAGATGTGTTACGAATTATAAAACGAGTTATCACTCGGTGTGTCGTTGCTTCGCTGATATAGTTGCCGAGATGGAACTGTTTTGGGGAGGGGGCTGTTTAATATGATTCTTTGGGTTATATGTGTTATTGGTATTGTTGTGGATAATTTGGATTGTTGTCGGATTGGGACGAAGTAAGGAAAATAGGGGAGGTGCTGCCGAATTTTCGTTAGATTATTAGCTAGCTTACAAGAAAGTAAAGCACGATGTTTATCTAATTGCGGCACGATTGTTGCTTGTTATAGATTAATAGCTTGAGCAGTAAATATTGGACGTGCGGCTCGATTATACGGTATGTAACGCTGTCCCTTCTTTCTTTGCTTGGCATGACTTTTAAAAATAAGCGAATAACGGACAGATTTGATACTTACCTCTAAAGCGTCTAGGTGATGTATATTCTTGCTTCCACAATTATTCCTCTATATATCGGTTATGTCTAAGGCTATGATGATCTCTAATATCTATGGTAATGCTTCTTAGAGTCATTGAAATTTTACGTTTTCATATCGTACTAAAGGTTCATAATCTTGATAAAACATTAATCTTTGGTAATACTCCTTCCCGTTGATTGTTCTATTGAGTTATAAGAAATGATTTTAATTACATATGGTTGCTCATAATATTCTGCTCGTGCATAGAGTCATTTATCATTTCACCGAGTCCCGGGCCGGGTAATGTTCGTGCGGAGTTTCTTGCATATGTCACCGAGTTCCTCACTAGAGGGCCGGGTATGTATATTATATATATGATTGGTGATGAGGATGGTTATGATGATGATGATGACGGAGATGACGTGATGATTATTTTGCCGAGCCCCTTACTAGGGAAGCTGGGCACCTTAAATGTTAAATATATGCATGATTTTCACTTAAAAAGTATATGTGTAGCGATATTTTGTTTCGAGTTGCCACATTGGTATCCTGTCATCTTTACCTTATGCTTTACATACTCAGTACATTGTCCGTACTGACCCCCCTTTCCTCGGGGGGCTGCGTTTCATGCCCGCAGGTGTAGACGCGCAGTTCGGTGATCCTCCCGCCTAGGAAATCTACTCTGCTGATTGGGAGAGCTCCACTGTTCCGGAGCCCATTCGTTTTGGTACATAACTTTTGTGTAGTCTTTTGCTCGTCTATGGGTATGGCGGGGCCCTGTCCCGTCGAGTTTCACTAATGTACCCTTAGAGGTCTGTGGACATTATGTGGGTTGTATATATATGTTTTGGATAATGGTCTGGACATGGTTTGTTTGGGATGTCCGCTTGTACAGGGGCAGCCTTGTCGGCTGTGTACATCATTTGCTTTGAATAGTGGCGGCCTTGTCGTCTCGCTTATGCTGTTATGGTTGAATGGTTATGACTCCTTATGAGACAAGTCCTCTTATATATATATATGACGTTGGGGTTGGCTTGATTTGATTAAATTCCATATTGTCTTAGTTTCAGTTGGTCATACTTAGCAGGTTTGTATGTGGGTGTCCAAAACGGGCACTAATCACGGCCTATCGGGTTGGGTCGTGACAAAGAGTGGTATCAGAGCGGTTCTTCCTCGGAAGTGTCTACAGACCGTGTCTAGTAGAGTCTTGTTTATCGGTGTGTTGTGCACCACATCTATAAACAGGAAGCTACAGGACATTTATGATGTCATTCTTTCTTCTTATTCTAGATCGTGTGATAGAGCTATATTAACAGGATAATCCCTCTCTAACGAATCCATGTGTTTTCAGCTATGTCTCCAAAGAAAGCGACAGCCGCCCAGAAGGGAAAATCGGTAGCAGAAGGTACTAGTCAGACCCGAAGAGTTACTAGGGCCCGTGCCCAGTCTATGCCTGGTATTATGCTCCAGTCGGAGAGCTCTGCTACACCCCCACCGCCAGAAGAGCTTAGAGCAGCAGCAGCTCCAGTTCGGGGGACACCACCAGCCCCCGAGGCCCCAACATCTGAACCTCCAGCTCCTCAGTCAGGGGCGGAGGATAGGGCCATGAGAGATGCGGTTCAATTGCTGACTAGATTAGTGGCAGATCAGGCTCGCAGGCATAGACTAGGAGTTGATCATGCGGACAGATCTGATAGCTTAAGGGCTCGTGACTTCTTAAGTTGTAATCCTCAAGAGTTCTTTGGGTCAAGGCCACAGGATGATCCGCAAGAGTTTATTCGTCAAATGCAGCGTACATTGAGGATAACCAAGGCTTCGGAGACCGAGTCTGTTGAGTTGGCTACGTATCGTTTGCGGGATGTAGCTATTAATTGGTATGAGTCTTGGGAGTTATATAGGGGTGATGGTGCCCCTCCAGCGGTAGGGGATGAATTTGTGGAGGCTTTCCAGGGCCACTTCCTGCCTCCAGAAATGAAGCGAGCTAGAGTCGATAAATTCTTGCGTTTGAAGCAAAATGGCAGGAGCGTTCGAGAGTATAGCCTCGAGTTTGATTCATTGGCTAGGCATGCGCCTACTATTGTGGCTGATATGGCAGACAGGGTACATCGTTATGTGATGGGATTGGATCGTTATCTGATTGACGGTTGTATGGCAGTGACTCTTCAGCCAGGTATGGACATTGCTCGGGTGCAGGCATATGCACAGGGGGTAGAGGATCGGCACCGGGGACGTCAACCAGATAGAGATTATAATAGAGGCCAGCATAAGAGGGCTAGATCAGCAGGTTATCCTGACGAGTTTCAAAGCGGGCAGTCTCAGCAGCATGTTAGATTTTCTTCCCAGCCAGCACAGAGTGCACCCCCACGTTTCATGGGTAGGGGGTTCGATCGTATGGGATATTCGGAACCTGGTCAGAGCTCTAGGGCGTCAGGGTCACAGATGGGCAGGGGTTTGAGCCAGTCGAGGCCACCTTTGCCTCGGTGTTCTCGTTGTGGTAAGTCCCATCCTGGGGAATGTCGTTGGGCTACAGGTGCGTGTTTTTCTTGCGGCCGTCAGGGCCATACTATGAGGGAGTGTCACCTTAGAGGTAGTGCAGGTGGTATGGCACAGCCTACAGGGTCCGTTGCTGGTTCATCTTCTTCTGTGGCTATGCGCCCTATGGGGCAGGGTATTCAGGCACCAGCAGGCCGTCGTAGATGACGTGGTGGAGCTTCTAGTTCTAGCGGTCCCTTAAACCGTATATATGCTTTGACTAATAGGCAAGATCAAGAGGCGTCACCTAATGTGATCACAGGTATATTATCACTATTCTCCCGAAGTGTGTATGCATTGATAGACCCAGGTTCCACCTTATCATATATATCTCCCTTTGTTGCTAGTAGGATCGGAATAGAGTCTGAGTTGATAGAACCATTTGAGGTAGCTACACTTGTAGGAGATTTTGTCATAGCTACGCGAGTATATAGGAATTGTTCAGTAGCTATATATAGTCGTCACACCGTAGCAGATCTAATAGAGTTAAATATGATTGAGTTTGATATTATCATGGGCATGGATTGGTTGGCTGCTTGTTATGCTAATGTTGATTGCAGAGAAAAGATAGTTCGATTTCAATTTCCAGGGGAACCGATTATAGAGTGGAAGGGAAGTACAGTATCGCCGAAAGGTAAGTTCATTTCATACCTCAAGGCCGGGAAGATGGTTAGAAAAGGCTATATTTACCATCTGATTCGGGTGTATGACATAAAGGCAGAGGCACCGACTCTTCAATCAGTCTCGGTAGTTAATGAATTTCCTGATGTATTCCCCGAGGAACTTCCAGGACTTCCTCCAGAATGGGAGATAGAGTTTACTATAGATGTACTGCCAGATACCCAGCCTATATCTATACCTCCTTATAGAATGGCACCTGCTGAGTTGAAAGAATTGAAAGAGCAATTGAGGGATTTGCTAGAAAAGGGCTTCATCAGGCCTAGTACGTCACCTTGGGGAGCACCAGTACTGTTTGTGAGGAAGAAGGATGGGTCGCTGCGGATGTGCATTGATTATAGGCAGTTGAACAAAGTAACAATAAAGAACAGGTATCCCCTCCCAAGGATTGACGATCTATTTGACCAGTTGCAGGGTGCAAAGTGTTTTTCAAAGATAGACTTGCGGTCAGGTTATCATCAGGTGCGGGTAAGGGAGGCAGATATTCCAAAGACAGCATTCCGGACCCGATATGGGCATTATGAGTTTAGAGTGCTGTCTTTTGGGCTGACTAATGCTCCAGTGGTATTCATGGATTTAATGAATCGAGTATTTAAACCATTCCTTGATATGTTTGTTATTGTATTTATAGACGATATTTTGGTCTATTCACGTTCAGAAGAGGAGCATGCAGATCATTTAAGGATGGTACTTAGGGTGCTTCAGCACCAGAAGTTGTATGCTAAATTTTCTAAGTGCGAGTTCTTGTTGACTTCAGTGGCATTCTTGGGGCATATTATTGGAGCTGATGGTATTCGGGTAGATACGCAGAAGATTGAGGCAGTAAAGACTTGGCCCAGACCTACGACACCTACTGAGGTACGCAGCTTTTTGGGGTTAGCAGGATATTACAGGAGATTCGTAGAAAAGTTTGCCTCAATTTCAGTGCCTTTGACAAGGCTAACTCAAAAGGCAGCCAAGTTCCAGTGGACAGATGCTTGTGAGCGAAGCTTCCAGCTATTGAAAGACAAATTGACTACAGCTCCAGTCCTAACTCTTCCAGAGGGACCAGACGGCTATGTTATTTATTGTGATGCTTCGGGTGTTGGGCTAGGATGTGTATTGATGCAGCATGGCAAAGTTATAGCCTATGCCTCCCGACAACTTAGGAAGCATGAAAAGAACTATCCTACTCACGATCTGGAGTTAGCGGTCGTGGTTCATGCCTTGAAGATATGGAGACATTATTTATATGGTGTCCATGTGGACATCTATACAGATCATAAGAGTCTCCAATATATCTTTAAACAGAAGGAGCTGAACTTACGACAGAGGCGGTGGTTAGAGTTGCTAACGGATTATGATGTTGATATTTTATATCATCCAGGGAAAGCGAATGTTGTAGCAGATGCTCTTAGCCGTAAGTCCATGGGTAGCTTGACAGATGTACAACCAGAAAGGAGGGATATGGTTCGGGAGATTCAGCGGCTATCCAGCCTTGGAGTCCGTCTAGCTAATTCGGAAGATAGTGGAGTTTCTATTCGAGAGGTTGCTGAGTCCTCAATCATAGATGAGGTAAAGAGACACCAATACAAGGACCCTATTCTGGCACAGTATAGAGATGCAGCTCTTCAAAAGGAAAAGACCCCATTTAAGGTTACACCTGATGGAGTGTTACGATATGAAGGCAGATTGTGTGTACCCGATACTGCGGGGCTACGATGGCAAGTTATGGGAGAGGCACACTCTGCCCGTTATTCTATTCACCCAGGGTCAACAAAAATGTATCATGACCTCAGATGCTTATATTGGTGGGATGGCATGAAAAAGGACATAGCAGAGTTTGTTGCTCAGTGCCCAAATTGTCAACAAGTCAAGATCGAATATCAAAAGCCTGGTGGATTATTACAGGAGATAGAGATCCCGACTTGGAAATGGGAGATGATTAATATGGACTTCATTAAGGGCTTACCTCGCACTCAATGGAAGTATGACTTTATATGGGTTATTGTAGATAGGGCTGACGAAATTGGCCCATTTTCTTCCAGTCAGGACTACTTATTCGGCTGAAGATTATGCGAGGTTATATGTCAGGGAGATAGTGAGACTTCATGGGGTTCCCACCTCCATTATATCAGACAGAGGAGCTCAATTTACAGCCAACTTTTGGAGATCGTTTCAGAAGGGATTGGGGACACAGGTGAACCTTAGCACAACATTTCACCCTCAGACTGATGGGCAGGCTGAGCGTACTATTCAGACACTAGAAGATATGTTGCGGGCCTGTATTATTGACTTCAAAGGCAGCTGGGATTACCACTTGCCGCTCATTGAGTTTGCCTATAATAATAGCTACCATTCTAGTATCCAGATGGCACCGTACGAGGCCTTATATGGGAGGAAGTGCAGATCACCTATTGGTTGGTTTGATGTTGGCGAGACTAAGTTAATAGGCCTGGATGTGATTCAGCAAGCTGTTGACAAGGTGAAGCTTATTCAAGAAAGATTATTAGCAGCCCAGAGTCGACAGAAGTCATATGCAGATAATCGGCGTCGAGATTTGGAGTTTCAGATTGGTGACTGGGTATTCCTGAAGGTATCACCCATGAGGGGTGTGATGAGATTCGGCAGGAAGGGGAAGCTCAGTCCGAGATACATTGGGCCTTATCAGATTGTCCGTAGGATAGGCAAGGTTGCCTATGAGTTGGATCTACCATCTGATTTGGAGGCGGTACATCCAGTCTTACATGTATCGATGCTACGTAAATGTATTGGTGATCCTTCTAAAGTATTCCCTGTAGATGATATTCAGGTAACAGAGGAGTTGTCATATGAGGAGAAACCCATGGCTATACTTGATCGTCAGGTTAGAAGGTTACGTACTAAGGATGTGGCTTCCGTCAAAGTGTTGTGGCAAAATAACAATAGGGAGGAGATGACTTGGGAAGCGGAAGACGAAATGAAAAATAAGTATCCTTACTTGTTCCCCGTACCTGCAAGTAATTCAATTCCTAGCTTGACTATATTGATAGATAATGAGATTATGTAGCTGTGAGGCATCTGTAAGTTACGGAATGCAGGTTGATAGGTATAACTTTTAGAGAGACCTCGCTGGAATTTGTTTTTGCAAGACGCTAACTTAACATTCGAGGACGAATGTTCCTAAGGGGGGAAGGATGTTATGCCTCGTATTTTTTTTATACGTAGTGCGCATCGTGATCTAGAAGACGTAAAGAAATATTAGGCAAGGATGTTATTTCCAAATGTGATATTAAGTATGAGTTGGTTAATGTAAGTGCCATTAACTTTAAGTGAGGGATTAATTAGTGGCTAATTTGGATTGATTTAATCCAATGGGCCCAACCACTCAAGGCAAAAATTAAAAAGGGATCAGATTGTGGGCTGGCCTTAGTGGACAGGTGTAGAGGGGGGCTGCCTCCACTTCATACTATTAAATGAGGTGGAGAAATCCACTCCATGCTATATAAAGTGGTGAAATGCATTGCTGCATATCATCTTCTTCTTCACCACTTGTCTTAGGCAGCCATGGAAATGGAGAAACCAACCCTGCAACTCTTGGCCAGTAGCTGCAAATAATTTGGTTAGTAATCTCCTTGTTTGGTGTGTTAATTCTTTAGAATACCCTTGTTAATTATCCATTAATTTTAAGAAGGGGGCGTGACCAGTAGCTTAGGAAGTTTGTTTTAGTTATTGAATGTGCTAAGTATGAATGGAAACCATAATCGGATTATTAGTGGTGTCATGTTGGTGCTTGGGCTGTTTATATGATTCTTTGGGTTATATGTGTTATTGGTATTGCTGTGGATAATTTGGATTGTTGTTGGATTGGGACGAAGTAAGGAAAATAGGGGAGGTGCTGCCGAATTTTCGTTAGATTATTAGCTAGCTTACAAGAAAGTAAAGCACGATGTTTATCTAATTGCGGCACGATTGTTGCTTGTTATAGATTAATAGCTTGAGCAGTAAATATTGGACGTGCGGCTCAATTATACGGTATGTAACGCTGTCCCTTCTTTCTTTGCTTGGCATGACTTTTAAAAATAAGCGAATAACGGACAGATTTGATACTTACCTCTAAAGCGTCTAGGTGATGTATATTCTTGCTTCCACAATTATTCCTCTATATATCGGTTATGTCTAAGGCTATGATGATCTCTAATATCTATGGTAATGCTTCTTAGAGTCATTGAAATTTTACGTTTTCATATCGTATTAAAGGTTCATAATCTTGATAAAACATTAATCTTTGGTAATACTCCTTGCTCGTTCACGTTGATTGTTCTATTGAGTTATAAGAAATGATTTTAATTGCATATGGTTGCTCATAATATTCTGCTCGTGCATAGAGTCATTTATCATTTCACCGAGTCCCGGGCCGGGTAATGTTCGTGCGGAGTTTCTTGCATATGTCACCGAGTTCCTCACTAGAGGGCCGGGTATGTATATTATATATATGATTGGTGATGAGGATGGTTATGATGATGATGATGACGGAGATGACGTGATGATTATTTTGCCGAGCCCCTTACTAGGGAAGCTGGGCACCTTAAATGTTAAATATATGCATGATTTTCACTTAAAAAGTATATGTGTAGCGATATTTTGTTTCGAGTTGCCACATTGGTATCCTGTCATCTTTACCTTATGCTTTACATACTCAGTACATTGTCCGTACTGACCCCCCTTTCCTCGGGGGGCTGCGTTTCATGCCCGCAGGTGTAGACGCGCAGTTCGGTGATCCTCCCGCCTAGGATATCTACTCTGCTGATTGGGAGAGCTCCACTGTTCCGGAGCCCAGTCGTTTTGGTACATAACTTTTGTGTAGTCTTTTGCTCGTCTATGGGTATGGCGGGGCCCTGTCCCGTCGAGTTTCACTAATGTACTCTTAGAGGTCTGTGGACATTATGTGGGTTGTATATATATGTTTTGGATAATGGTCTGGACATGGTTTGTTTGGGATGTCCGCTTGTACAGGGGCAGCCTTGTCGGCTGCGTACATCATTATGCTTTGAATAGTGGCGGCCTTGTCGGCTCGCGTATGCTGTTATGGTTGAATGGTTATGACTCCTTATGAGACAGGTCCTCTTATATATATATATATGACGTTGGGGTTGGCTTGATTTGATTAAATTCCATATTGTCTTAGTTTTAGTTGGTCATACTTAGCAGGTTTGTATGTGGGTGTCCAAAACGGGCACTAATCACGGCCTATCAGGTTGGGTCGTGACAACCACATCTTCAAATCTCCTCACTGCTAAACATAACTCCCCCATGGAGTCTTAAGTATTCATTGACAATAGGTTAAGAGATAACTATTGAGCACCCCTTCTAAACTAATGAAGGGTATCCAATATCAAACATGTGCTTATCGAAATAGAGAGGTCGCTTCTAAAAACATAATCTCAACTAAAAAAAAGTGTTTACCCCAAAATCCCCATTTTCCATACTTAGGAATAGTAACGATGGTCTAGACACTTCATCTCTACACACGAAGAGTGTCTATCCTACAATTCCCTATTTTCATTCATAAATTCAAGTGTGAGTGTTATTACATGTGAGAATACATTTTACATAATGACAATAATTCATAACATTGATTTCTTTACAAGCCCATATCCACCTTAATCATATTTTACACATTATCACAATTCACATTGAAAATGTAAGCTTTATTTAGACATAAAACCTTCAAGATACTCATTCAAACCTTCTAACACATATCATACATTCATACTCCATGGACAACCTGACAAGGAGAACACAACTTAAATCATTAAGCAATTAAGAAACATAAGTAAGTTGGAACTAGGTCACCAATTCAAACCACATACTCATTTAATCATTTGTGGAGGACCTACCTTATCCATCGCTAGTAATGCCTTTACACATCATTTCTACACATACGGAGACCATCATTCATGAAAAATCAATTAAGTAAAATTTTGAAATTCGTTAAAGTGAATGCCGAAATCCTAACAATGAAGCATGCTCAAAATTGAAGAATTTATGTTTCAAGAAATTCTAATATGAAGGCCTCATAACATAAGACAAAAAGAGCGTATAAACTCATCCCATAACATAAAGAATCATGAAATTAACACTAATGCAGGATTCCTAACAAACCAAACCATTAAAGATCTCGACCTCAAGATTGAGTACGAATAGAAAAAAGATAAAGATATCAACTACGTTACTAGTCAATTCATTCTTCCTCACGTAGATTAAACTCATCTAAAGAAAATCAAAACAATAATTAAGAGCATAGGACTTACCAAGTCCTTCACTCTGGATTGCACGCTTCTTTGGGCTACGAGTATATAGAAACAGCTCCTCTTAGGAGAATTGGAAACGGAGCACCATGAAGAGCATGGTTGACCTCTTTCCCTTTTTCCTTGAAGGTAGGGAAATCTCTCATCTTATGACTACTATAACCACATCCAAAGCAACCATTAATTTTGGAAACAAACCTACGTAAGTGTTACTTCCATAACTAGTACAGCTAGGCATAACATAATCATAACCACCTCTTTGACAATTTTGGTTGGAAAACAAATCCTTGTTCCCCATGACGATTCTTGATTAATAAACCTCTTCTTAAACTTTGGTTTACTTGATTCACCCGATCTAGGCCTCTTTTCATCTCTAGTTATTTCTTTAAGCTTGGGCCCTTCAATTTGTTCAGTATACACCATGAGACTAGAGATATCAATATAATTATGGAGCATAGGTGTACAACATTCTCTCTTAACCATACTACAAACCACCATCACGAATTTATTCATCCTAGCCCTAGATTTTGTTACACAAGTTGGAGCATACATAGAGAGTTTGGTGAACTTGAGAGACTACTCCTTAACACTCATTCAACCTTGATGAAGATTCATGAATTCTACTTTCTTCCTCTCTCTCTTAACTCTATGGGAAATAACCTACCAAGACAGACGTTTTTGAACATTTCAAAATCTACTAGACCTTGTGTTAAGGGTTTCCCTTTCCTCTATTACACACACCACACTTGTGCAACATGTTTTAGTTACTAAGCCGCTTATTCTGTGTTCTCTCTAGGAGTCACACCCATACAATAAACGACCGTGAACACATTATTTGTGAATACTTGTGGATCTTCATCCATATAAGTGTCATGGAAAGTAGGAGGGTTTATCCTCATGAAATCCTAGATTCTAGAATTGGGAGTAGTCACATTGGGTTTTTGTCCAACTTCTAGTTTAACTTGAGAGCAAGCAAATGATTAGTGACGACATGAGCTTGATTAGTCATAAGTTGAGTCAAAGCTCTAAAAGCAGTCATTATCTCCGCATGATGTCCCCTTCAACATAGGCAACTTGAGGATCTTGTTGAATTGGAGGAATTTTGGGAACACCATGTCCTTGAGGTTCCGGAGGGGGCACCTCTTCATTCACCTGCACTTGGTTGACTATAGGAACTTTCTCACTCCCGAGAGGAATTCTCTCGTTAGATACTTCTCCCTCCTCCCTTATAGCAGGTGGCCTTATCATATTTATGTCTAATAACACACAAGAGAAGGGTTGAGAAAAGGAACTTATAGAACTCTAATCTATGGCACGACACTAAAGTAATGAAGAAAGTAAAACTTATATCGACTATAGGCTCTCGCCCATTAATGTGTCACGACTCACACCGATGAACAAGACTGTACTAGAAGTGGTTTGTGAGATTTTGCACCCAAAAAAATTTCCAAATACTTTATGCTCTGATAACAAGTATGTTACGACCCGAAAGTATACTGTAGAATTTAGGGCAACCTTGAGGTCGAAACAAGGTGCACTTAACCATTTAAAGGTCTTGTACTAGACTCTTAGCTATTATTCATTATACAAACCATGTAAAGTAGTGTAGAATTAATTTTTTCACGATAATTAAAAATAATGAAAATATTTTTTTATAAATACTAAAGGATAGTATCATCGTCAAAAGACAACTTAAAGATACGACATATATATCTTACCAAAACAGCCCTTTACATTGAAAGAAAATACATAATAAGTATGATACTAGTCTTAAGGAAGAACTAAAGAAATAAACAATATTCTCTAATTTATAAGGAGATACTTAGTCTTGAGGGAGTCTATTTCCAAGCATGAATTCAAAACATCAACTTGCTTCAAACCTATACTTATCGCATATAGAAAAGTAGGGTGTAAGTACAAACAGTGTACTAAGTATGGCATATGCAAAATCATGCACAAAGGGACAATTTAGTTGAAACATACAAGTCATTTTTTTTAATAAAAACCCTCACGATAAAGTTGCAAAACATTATTTAGTAGCATCATTTAGTACATAAGGTAAAACATCCATTTTTTTCTTAGCATGTCGCATACTCACAGTAACCAGAAAAATCTCACATGAAATACTCCAATCCTAAGTTATCCTAAGGCTCCTCTAAGTTAGGCATATGAAAATTGCCCATACAATTACCTCAATACCTAATTAAGAAACTTAAGACTACTGTGGATATGAATGCTTCTTTTATTTTATACAAGTAACCACTCAATATCAAGAAATTAATGAAACATACATATACTTATGAACTTCACATAAGAACCATCCTCC
The DNA here is from genome assembly GCF_036512215.1 of Solanum lycopersicum. NCBI lineage: Eukaryota > Viridiplantae > Streptophyta > Magnoliopsida > Solanales > Solanaceae > Solanum > Solanum lycopersicum. The sequence continues at coordinate 25,066,262 of NC_090806.1, forward strand.
AAGAAAACCCCCAAGTCACACTTAGTGCAATGTGAAAACAACATCCATACTACTACTTCCTCTTAGTCTTCCTTGAATTTACCTTAGACAAGGCACATCACATTCATCACATAAATTGATTTCATCATGCAAAACATCATATCAACATGCTTCGTTATCATTATACATAAAGTAACATTTCTTTCATTTACATCACATGATGACCCATTTATACATTTCATATAAGGACACCAAGCCTCCCTCTAAATTTCTACTTGTGGAATGGATAGATAGCATCCCATCCACAACCTACCCAATGTAATGCAACGATAGGAAGAATTAGTTCATTTATCTACCTTTGTGGGGGAAATATTTAACAGGTTACGACCATGAGAGCTTTACATTGAATCCCGATTCTACCCTTACTGGATGAGGGATCCACTTGCCTACGTTAGGGAAATTTATTTTAGCTATTACATGGATTCTACAATAGCTACACCTAAGGGGGCACATAGTTAAGGGAAACAACTAAGTAACTCATGCTATACTAACAAGGAGCACCTATCTGAAGAGGTACATTGGATACAACACCTCCACTCACGACTGTACCCACCCCTTCTTCAAATCCTGTCGTTTCTAAGCATAACTCCCCCACGGTGTCTTAAAAATTCATATAATATTGTTTTAAAGATAACTATTGAATGCCCCTTCTCAACTCACGAATGGTATCCAACCTCCAACCTATTTTTGTACAGCTCATCGGGAATAGTGAGGTTACTACTAAACATTTTATCTCAACGCACGAAGAGTGTCTGTCTTATAATTCCTCATTTTGATTCATTAACTTCATTAATGAATTCAAGTGTGTTTGTGAGTACATGTGAGCACACCTTTCACATAATGACCATCATTGATACCAATGATTTGTAGACATGCTCAGACCCATATTTATCACAATTTACACAATACCACAATTCAAATATCAATTATATACTTCATCTAGACATAATCTATTCAAGATACTCTTTCCAACCTTCTATCACATATCATACAAAATTATATCAAAATCATCACTTCACTTCACATATCATGCCTTCTAGGAAATTTCCGCAATGCATATATATAACTTGTTATATTTCATGTGAACACCACCATTAAGGGTGAACCATACCAATGAAGAGTTACTTCAACATAACATAACTGTGATAGAATAACTAACCCTTCATCCAAGCCTTTACCACCAAGTCTTAATTTATCAAATAATTTATCATAAAATAAACCTTATGGATGTATCTAAAACTCCATAAAGAAACGAAGAAACAATAAATTTTACATTATCCAATCATGTTCATAATCCCTTTTCATAAGCTAAATGTTTATAAAAGAAAAGTCATGATTCCATTGGGGTTCTCACATTAAAATAATCATCTAAAGCAAATAAAAACTCATTAGAATCATTAAAATATTTTGGGGCAAAGACCCTTACTTTGAGGCAAGGAATAAATAATTTTGAAGATTCAAATCCGAATTGAAATATTTCTTTTAATCTCCTTGAATGAATGAAAGTTCAAGTACGACTACCTTAACTTAATATGAAGAAACCCAAAATTTTGGTGGAGATAACATGAAGAACTTGGTCGTCTTCCTTTGAGCTTGAAGCTTATTGAAATTTTTTTTTGTAATACCTCAAAAATGGCATAGGTGAAACAGAGGCTGACATTGTTGTAATGAGTGTATAAGATACTAAAATAGATTAGAATGTGTTTTTGAGACAGTGTCTAATGTATTAGGTGCATTGGAAGTCAAACGTCAAGGGACAACTTAGACGTTCAACGATTAGTCACCTATGTCCCTCATGTGTGGTTATGTTTTTAGAAATGTGTTTACTGAGATAATGAAGTCCTTAGATAAGTAATTATCATGTTAATAGGAATTGTGTAAAGTTTTATGAAGTTTGGTGGTCAAACGTTAAAGAACGTCCATGATATTTGAAAGGTTTGCCTTGAAACGACCTTGTGTGTCTAAGCATGTTTCATCAAGTTTTAAGTGTTTGTTTTGGATGAAATTGATGTTGGATGTCTTAAAATCATATAAAAAAATATCCGTGAAGGGAATGTCCGGGAAAACGTCCCCAAGGACCATCGAAGGGTCCTTGAAGAAGGACCCTACACAAATGCCCAAGTTGTCAAAACAAGCCCAACCTACGAATTGAAATCGATAACCAGTAGTTCAGTTTACATACCTTAGGTGAAGGGCGTTGGTTTAAAAATAGTTGTGGTAGGATTCCATTCAAAATACAAGCCATAGTACCAAATAACCGAATAAAAAGACGGTCCGTTAGTTGGAAAATGGGCCAGCGATGGCGAGTTGTGGGTGCATTGTGTCTCCTGCTCATTTCACTGTAAATTGTAGGAGTGAATTGGTAAATTAACCCAACGTAAAAATAAAGGAAATGGATTTTAATTAAGGGTATTTTGGGATTTTTTAAAACATATAAAAGTCCTCAATACCTAGATGAATTTATTCTTCAAAATCAAAACCCAAATTCAATTAGAAATTCTCTAGTTACATTTAGTCCAAAACTCAAAGAAGATCTTTGGTTGGAGATTTGGGTTATGACTCATCATGAAATTTGAGGATTAACATTAGCGAGCTATGTTTTTTGATCGTTGAAACTCTATTTATCATGGAAACAAAAATTCAAACAGTTCTCTAAAGGTTTCAAATGTGAAAATGTCCAATTTTATGATATATCCATGGGTTCTTGCATTAGTGTCTCTAAAGAATTGTAAATTGATTGAATTGTTGTTAATTATATGATTTTAGCACAATTAACCTATGAACCCATGCAATCGATGAACCCTAGATTTTTACTACTTTATGGATGACTTGTGATGTACTTAATGCATATGAATTCTAGTGTAGTTTTCTAGGGTCTATTGAATGATATAATAATTGTATTCAATTGATATAAAGTTTGTACTGTATTGATAATTTTATATTTAATGGACTTAGATTAATTGAATATTATGGTTTTTGTATTGATTTTATATTCATGGTCATGGGTAAGGGTCATATGTTATAAAATTAGATGTTTTGGTTATATGCTTCCATAATTATCATTATTTTAAGTAATTTAGCTCTTCAATTATGTGCTGATTTTATGGTCCACTTATGATTGCGGTGTTATGTGATGATGTGGCCTTGTTAGCATTACTTTTTGTATTATGACGATCATGTCCTTTTTGGCACTACATGAACTATTATGATGATTTGTGTAGTGATTGATGTTAATATGATAATATATATCAACATGTGAGTAATGTGAAAGTGTGTATTCTTCTTTTCATATTAGGTGATAATATTATACTATAACTATGTCCTTATGTCCATAGTCTTAGAGTTAATGCAGGATGACTCATACTGGACTATATATGAGTCGTTGATGTTTAGATTTATGATGTTAAAGTAATGTATAGGGTGACATAAAGATTGTAATGTTGATTCTTTTGTGCATCTAGAATGCTTTGCACTATGTGCTAAAGTGAAGTTTTAGTGTCTCGTTCTTGTTTACTTGTGTCCCTTACTTGATATTTGTATGAATTTGAATATGAGATGTCTTGACTTAGGATGCGAATGCCTCTTAATATTGTATGTATGAATGATATGAGACCTTCAATGATTCAAAAAATATCCTTTATGTGACCTTGAAACTAGTGGTAAGATTATTATTCTTGAAGGTCAAAGCCGTAATGGTATCCTTCTTGTAATTAATGATGGACTTAAGGTTGGTTGGCAGGAATGGTATCAAATCATCCTTAGGAAAGTCATTAATAGTTATCTTCATCGCCAATATAAGGAGCCTTAGGGGACCTCTTTTGTATGGTCAATGTGACTAGGTTATGAACTAGATACGGAACCTCTTCATGTGATCCTTAATGTAAATTACCCTATGAGAAAAAAGGCTAACACTAATTTAGTATTGTTTGGGAAGTAGCTCTAGTTTAGAACGATACTAGAGTACAAAATAATCCTTTAATATTCCTTAACCATGTTCCTACATGGGATGTGTCCAAATTCTACCATGGGCAAGTGCAACACCCTTCATCCGAGTAGGTTACAACTCTGGATTCCATGCTTTCCTACCATGGTTAATGTAGGTTATTTCCCATTCTCATCTAATGGGATACCTACTATTATTGGAGAAGTTCTATGAAGTTTAGGTGGTGGTATGGGTCGCTATCTGGATATTGCACAATAGGCTTTGAAGATGTAGTGGGAGTTCCTAGGTGTTTTAAAAGACTAATACATGAATGTTCTTATGTAATGGATGTATAATAAATGAACTAAGGAATGCAATGACATAAGTTAATAACTCATATTAAATTAATAAATCCATATCTACACTAATTAAGAGTTGTCTAGTTAAGGTATGAAGAGGGCATATGAATGGTCACTTCATCTCTAACCTAGTTAAGTCTTAAGAATTTCTCCTTTTAGGAAGTTGGTTGATTATGTAGACATGATCCAAACTTAGTTAGTCTTAAGTATTACTCAGGAAATCTTGAAATGGTCAATCGTGGACATTATCTTCTTCATTTACTTTAATAGGTATCTTCATAACCTTTGAAAGGAGATTGTCATATCCTATGAATGCTATGGTGTTAAGTGAGAATGATCTTATCCTAGGTATTCTAAAGGATATGTTAAGTGTGTGTGAAGGGATTGTATGGGAGGTCGCTTCACAAATCACTCAAGTTAATCATAGAATCACATTTAGTAGAAAGATTTCATTTTTATGTGTTAGGTGTATTGTATGTGTGTATGTCTCATTAGAGGCGGTCTTACAGATTATTTAGGCATGCCTTGAGAGGGTGCTTGTACATTCTCTCTTTGTCTTACTTAAGTGAGTATTAGGATATCTTTTGGTGAGGGAATTACATGCTAGAAAGTGTTATAGGTCAAGTTGATAGGATTCACTGTAACAGTGAATTAATTCGCTATAAGTTGTCTCTAAAAATGTGATAAATTTATTAAGTAATTTACTATGTTTTTTAAGGTGTTTAATGTTGCTCTTATTATTATATTGTGATATTTAAATCAAATATGCATATCTCCAAGAAATGTTCATGTTTATGATTTTTATGCATTATGCTATAGTTAGTACATGTGGTTGTACTTATTACGTTCTTTTATCTATCTCTAAAGTGATCGTTTAAGAGCCAAGCTTGGATTAGGTGATCGTTCAAGCATGTTGAAGCATGTCCTAAATTTACTCGAGGGCACATATTTTTTTTATTTCCCTTATTTAAGTTGTAATACACTTAGTAGTACTATGTATATAGTGTATGGGCCGTGTCCTAAGTACTCTTAGGTCTAAGATTCGATGAAATAAGAGTTATTTTTTCCTATGAGATTTGAATAAACGATAATTTTTATTACTATTCAGATGTTTAAGAAATGTTTTAATTTCACAGTACTTTTCAAATATCTATATACAATGAATGATGCGAAAGTGCTTGTACAAGAGCTTTCAGAGGGAATGTACTCTGTAAATCCGAGATTGACATTTTCTTCTAGGTTGTGGTCTTGTGATGTCACAAGCTTGGTATCAGAGCATAGGTCATAAAAGTGGTCTTAGGAATCCAAAAGTCTAATCAAGTGATGTCTAGTAGAATCTTGACCATCGGTGTGTGTCGCAACACATCTTTTGGAAAGCGTCTATATGACTATAGAGTTTTTCTTCTTTTCTTTTCCTATATTGTTGCATAGAGTAAAAAGTTATAAGTATTCTTTTCTTATTGATTTCCTTTTGTTATAGGAGATGAACGAGGAGGGCACCGGCTAGGAGGGTTGAGGATAATGAGGAGATTGCTTCTCAAATTGAGAAAGGTGGTTAAGGTGCTCAAGTACATATTGTGAGTGGAGATAATGATATTCCGGCCGTTATCCCATGTGAACAAAGCTATGGCGCATAGAGTGAATGTTGTTGAGAGAACTATGACATATTGATTGATATAATTTGTGAGGATGAATCCTCCTATCATTCTTGGCTCTAAGGTGGGAGAGGATATCCAAGAGTTCCTAGATAAAGTGAATAAGGTGTTGAGTGCCAGAGGGATGAATTTTACGGAGAAGGCGGAGTTAGCTTCGTATCATTTGAGGGAAGTTTATCAAGTGTGGTACACAAAATTGTAGGACAATAAGGCAGTTGAGTCGGGTCCTATCTATTGGGAATAATTTAAAGAAGCTTTTCTAGGAAAGTGATTTCTCTATGAGAGAAGGGAGGTAAAGATTTATCAATATCAAGCAAGGAAATATGAGTGTTGAGGAATACTATTTGAAGTTCTCTATGTTTTCTAGGTATGCTCACTCCCTTGTGTCTAACCATAGGGATTATATGTTTAGGTTTTTAACCATGGTCACCGATCTAGTTAGGGAAGAATGTTGTACGACCATTCTACATTAATATATAACCATAGCTAGACTTATGGTGTATGATAAATTAATTGAGGAGTCTAAACTATGAAGGATTACTAAAAACATGAAGAGGAGTGGGTCAAGTGATCAATGTCCATGTAGGTTATAGAAGAGGGGTCACACTCAAGCACAAGAGTCAAAAGGTGAATTTTTAGAGAGGAGGTGGTTCTTTTTAAAACTATTGAAAGGAGAATGTCATATTCTATGGGTGTTATTACGGTAAGTGAGAAATATCTCATCCTAAGTAATCTAAAGGATCTCTTAAGTGTGTGTGAAAGGGATTGTTTGAGCGGTCGCTTCACCAATCACTCACGTGAACCTTAGAATCACCTTTGGTAGGAGATTTTCATATTTATGTGTCTTGTGTATTGTAATTTTGTATGTCGCATTATAAGTAGTCGTAAGGATCATTTAGGTTTTATTAGAGAGGGCGTATCGTCGTTCTCTCTTTGTCCTACTTAAGAGAGTCTTTGGATATATTTTTTGTGAGGGAATTACATGCTACAAAGTTTTCTATGTGAAATTGGTAGGGTTTACTCTAACATTGAAAGAGTTCTTTGTAACAGGTAATTAATTCACCGTAAAGTGTCTCCAAAAATGTGATAAATTTATTAAGTGATTCTTATATGTTTATTAAGTTTTAAATCATTGTTGTTATGATTATATTAGCATATTTAAATCAAGATGCATATTTCCAATATATGTCCTGTTTTATGATTTTTATGCATTATGTCATACTACGTTCATGTGGTTGTACTAATTCCATCTTTATCTATCTCTAAATTGATTCATAGGTGAATGTGTTTTGGGAGCTAAGCTTTGATTAGAGAATCTTTCAATTAAAGTGAAGTATGTCTTCAATTTACTCGAGGGCATATATTAATCCTATTTCTCTTATTAAATTATTGTAATAGATTTTGTAGCACTATACTTCTATTGTATCAGTCGTGTCCCAAGCACTCTTGTGTTTAAAATTTTAAGAAAATGAGACTTTGTATTTACTATAGTTTTAAATGAAGGATATTTTAAAGTCTACTCCGATATTTGTGAATTTTTTTTATTTCTTCACTACTTTTCATACATATATATTTATGTGATGAATGATGCAAAAATGCTTGTACAAGACATCTGAGGGGTCAATTACATCATTTTCAATACAAGAGTGGCCTTTAGTTCTAGGGTGTGGTCTCTGGTGGTGAAAGGCTTGGTATTATTTTCTTATTGGTTTTTTGTGTGTTATAGGAGATGAATACGAGGAGGACACCAGATAGGATAGTTGATCAGAATGATGTGAAGTAGGAGATTCCTCGTCAAGTTGAACAAGGTGCTCAAGGTGCTTCATATGATTAAGTTTGTATTGTGGGTGGAGGTAACGATATTCCTATGGTTTCCCCCGAAATAACTAATGGGAAGATAAGAGAGGCTTTAATTACATTATCCCTAACATTGACTACCCATGTGAATATGTGTATGGAACCTAGAGTGAATGTTGTTTAGAGCACAAGTACATCTACATTGAGTTAAACTGTGAAGATCAATCCTCGTACATTTCCTGTCTCTAAGGTGGGAGAGGATCCCAAAGAGATCCTAGATGGAGTTTATAAGGTTTTGAGTACTATGGGGGTAACTTTTAGGGAGAAGGCGGAGTTAGCTTCGTATCAATAGAGGGAGGTTGCTCAACTGTGATACACTAAAAATAAGGATATTAGGCCGGTTGAGTCGGCTTCGATTGAGTGGTAAGAGTTTAAAGAATCTCTTCTAGGAAATAACTTTTTCAGTGAGAGGAGGGAGGTAAAGGTAGAATAGTTTTTCAATCTCAATCAAGGAAATATTGGTTTTGATGAATATTCGTTGTAGTTCTCTATGTTTTCTAGGTATGCTCCATCCCTTGTCTCTAACCTTAGGGATGAGATGAGTAAGTTTTTTCCACGGTCGTCGATCTAGTTAAGGAAGAATGTTATACGACCATGCTACATGATGATATAACCCTCGCTAGACTTATGGTGTATGCTCAATCAATTGAGTAGTCTAAACTTGATAGGATTGCTAAAAATTTGAAGAGTAGTGGTTCAAGTGATTAAAGTCAACCTAAGAATGCTAAGGAGAAATTTGAGAAAGAATATGATTCTCAAAATGGAAAACCTACATGTTCTACTTGTTGAAAGAGTAACTATGGGAAATATCTACAGGGTTCCGGGAATCGTCTTGGATGTTGTAAATATGGACACAAAGTGAGGGATTGTCCTACCTGATACTGTAGGCAAGTGACTCTTAATGTTCCTAAAGAGGATACTAGAAAGAAGAGGCGTTTCTATGCACTCTGGACTAGAGAAGCAAAGTCGGATGATGATGATGATGATGGTAAGTTATTGTGTTTCCTTAGTGTTATATGTTCCTTCTATGTGTGGAGTATAGTTAGAAGATGAGCTAAGTTGTCATTGTAGTATTTTTTCATGTGCATGGTATTGAGAAGTCTTGTTGAAATTGATTTTCATTTATTTCTTGCATTGTGTATTAATTAATTTATGATATGTTGTAAGATGTGTTTATATGATTTCATATTTAACATTAGCATATTTCCTTCATGAATTACCATAAAGTTGCATTCTTCAAAATCTTGTCATAATTCACTGTAAAGCTGCCATGGATTACTGCTCACTGTAATAATTTTGAGATTTTGACTAATTCATTCTTTGTTTGAAAATTGTTGTAATGTTGTTATAACCTATCTACATAATCATGATAATGAATGTAAAATGAGTTTTTGTTATTCATAATGGAGGATGTGTGTTTTATGACGTGATGAGTTGTAGATGAGTTTATATCTTCTTGTTGTGTTTCGAGTCTCTTTAATATGTGAAATTGATGTTTCCCTAGATGTTTGTATTGTATAAGGTGATATATTTATGTGGTTATGAAGTTGTACTTTAATGTCTATTATTGGCAGTGTTTGGAGAGTGGCAATTGTCCTTCGAGGACAAATGTTGTCCAAGATGGGATGTAGTAATACATCAAAAATGAATTAGGTGAAGCTATATCCTATCATGGTGTTCATTAGTTTATAAGGTCCAAAAATGGTTTAAAATGTAATAATGAAGGAGTGTCTCAAGTATTAGTTGCATTGGAAATCAAACGTCAAGGGACGACTAAGACGTTTCACGACTAGTTGTGTGGTTATGTGCCTAAATGTGTGTTTTATTAGATTATGAGGTTCTTATATGAGTTATTATACTGTTTATTTTAAGTGTGTCAAGTTTTGTGAAATTTGGAGGTCAAACGTCCAAAAACATCCATGACGTTCGAAAGGTTTGCCTTGAAACGACCTTGTGTGTATAAGCATGTTTCGGTCGTGTTTTACGTGGAGATTTGAGTGGAGATTATTTAAAATATTTGAGGATTATAATCAGTGAGGTATGGTCTTTGATCCTATAAACTCTATTCATCGAGGATCTCAAAATTCAAAAAGTTTTCTAAAGTTTTAAAAGATGAACTTATTCAATTTTATGATCTATCAATGGTTTTTTGCATTAAAGCTTTGAAAGCATATATACTGATTTAAGTGTTTTTAATTAGATGATTTTCACTGAATTTACCTATGAACCCATGTAATCCATTAAACCTAGATTTTGACTACTTTATGGTTGCTTGATATTGACTACTTTATGGTTGCTTGATATTAACTTATTCAATTTTATGATCTAGTGTAGTTTTCTATGGGATATTGAATAATGAAATAATTGCATTCACTTGACGTATAGGCTGTATTAGATTAATAAATCCAAAATAAATTGATCTAGATTCATTGAGTATTATTGTTATTTATTGAATTGATGTTCATGACAATTTTAAGGGTCGTATGGTATTGAATTGATTGTTTTAGCAATGTATTGGTTGTATGCTGCCCTAATTATCTTTGTTTTAAGTATTTGTCTCTTAAATTATGTTGTGATTGGTATCGTCCACTTATGGTGGCGGTGTTATGTGATTGATGTAGTCTTGTTTGCGTTACTTTATGCATTACAATGATCATAGCCTAGTCGGCACTACTTGAAGTACTATGATATAGTTATTTATGTGATGTATGATCTTATCTATATACATTTGAGGAAAGTGAAAGTATGTGTTTTTCTATTGATATTAGGTGATCAAGATATACTATAAATATGTCGTTATGTGTGTAGTCATTGATTTTATGCATGATGATTCCTACTTGACTATATTAGACAATGATGATTATATTAATGATGTCATAGTAGTTTATAGTGTGACTTAATGGTGATAAAGTTTATTCGTGTGTGCTTCTAGGATGATATGGAATATGTGCTAAAGTGAAGTATTGGTGTCTTGTTTGGGTTCACTAGTATCTCTTAGCTGTTACATGTATGAATGTGAATATGAGATGTCTTGAGATAGGTGTTATTCTTATATGTATGAATGATATGAGACCTTTTATGATTCCAAGAATGTCCTTTATGTGACACCTTGAACCTAAGGTTATGAATCATTAAATTGAAAACCATAATTGTATCCTTCTTGTTATTAATCATGCAATTAAACTTTGTTGGCTTGAACAACATCATATCATACTTAGGGAAGTCATTAAGATGTATTTTCGTCTCCATTGTAAGGAATCCCTAGGGAACTCTTTGGTAGGGTGAATGTGACTAGGTTATCAACTAGATATGGAACCTCTTCATGTGATCCTTAATGTAAATTATTCTATTAGAACAAAGGCTAGAACCGAGTGAGTATTGTTTGGGAATTATATTTAGTGAAAAATGAGACTAGAGTACAAACTAAGCCCTTCATATCTCTTAACCATGTGTCTTCAT